>NW_027468674.1:7731143-7743643 GCF_046254945.1 Alosa pseudoharengus | reverse complement strand
CTATTAACAAGACCCGTTTTTTACTTTTTAAAATTTGTAATACTTCCGCTAGTTCCAACTTGAATATTCGCTAAAATGTCTCATTAATAGTTTGTGAAATTAGAAATGTACAAAAATAACAATTTTCTGTGTTAATTTAAATGCCTTGCGGCCACCAATCCGTGACGTCATACCTTCAGTGAACTCTCAGAAAGTGCACGCAGGCACAGTGCTGCAGGAGACGTTTGGGAGCACGGTAAGGTCACTTGGCAGTTAGCCTACCTGAACATGCAATAGTATTCAGCTTAGAGATAGAGAATAAAATGTTTAAAGTTGTTTCATGTTTAATGAAGTAGGCTATCAAACCCGTTTTAACCATGTCATGGTCCATCAGGCCCGGAGTGGGTAATCGGGAGAATCGGGAGAATTCCCGGTGGGCCGCTTCACTTTTGGGCCGGTCGAGGGAAAAATATTGACATTTGCCACGTTGATCTATCTTCTCTTAAAGTTGGCTACACACGTTCACATTCTATGCCTAACACCGCAGCCTCTGCATGGGTTGTTCTCCCCTCCCAAGAAGAGTTGGTTGGGTTTTAGTCTTCTCTAAAAAGTTTTCTCAGATACCATAGCCGGGCCGGCCCTACCGTGGTGATAAGCGTCAGGGAGGATGGATGGTACAAAGAGGCCATGAGGGACTGAAAAGGCTAGGTAAAAAAGACGAAAAGTATTGGGGGGAAATGCTGCCAAATGTGCCAAGCTTCCAGATACAGCTTCCGAACAGACATAAGTGGCAACTGGTAAAGAGAGATAGCCATGATTAGCGGCGTAATTATTGGGCTAATACTGTACGACGTTGTAGCGTTGTCAACCTATTCGCAAGCAACATACAATATTAAATTAATTAAAATATTAGCCTTTTTGTATCATCCAATATGGCGATTCATATACTTTGCAAATATTATGCAAATATGGATAACAAATCTCAAGCTTGATCTGTGTATGCAGTAGCCTAGGCCTAAAAACAAAAGTAGCCTCTGAGCAGCAGATCAGCCAGTCCCCCGCTGAAAATGATGAGCCCGAAATTAGCTATAACTGGACAAGTAGAAAAGATAATAGAGTTAACCATATGAATTAAAGTTATTTAATGTAAGAAAGAACAGTATATGACGGCAGTATGCTACATGATCAACCTATAGCTTATGGCTTGTTTGCTCAGAAGTGGGTGTAGTAAAGGATTAGGCTAAATCACCAAACAACAACATGATAGCTGACCCATGCAGAAAAAACATGTAAACAATAGTTCAATATGCCTCTTAGTGGAATTGTGGGATACATTTAATACTTTATTTCTTCCTTCCTTTTTTGTTAACTTATCAATCTATCCTTGTGGAATAGTGGAATATTGGTACTAATAAAAACTACAGGATAGTAAGAGCGGAACTGTTGTTTTATTTATCCAATTTCCACCACCACTAAAAAAGTTGGCCGGTCTTGGACCTGAAACTCCCGGGCTGAAAAGTGGCCCCACTCCGGCCCTGTGGTCCATCCATTTCAATAACCTGCCAGCTTCGAAAATCTAAGGCTGAACGTTCATAACATATTCTGGTTACTATGTTATATAGTAGCTTAGGTTAGTAGACCTAGTTCATAAAACAGAGTAGGCAAACCTTTTCTAAATCGTCATAAGCCGACGACATAGGCTACTGTAGTTGTTTAACTAACCCAACTCCACACGTCCTTCTCTGTTTACAGTAGGCTACATTACGCGTCATTTCACTCAGTGGCCACATGCACAGCACGTGAATCTGCAAGACACCAGCTTGCTAATGGTGGTAGTTCACTGTGATAAACATTAAAATTATAGCCAGACTAGGCAATAACATATTTGCTGCCGCTAGGGTGCGTCTTGATTTCTAGGCTATTAAAATTAGCTTTGAATTTAATCAATAAGATGTAGCCTTATAGCCTATGATCTCTGTGTAGACAATAGCCTAATGAAAACTGAAAAGACCTATCTGTCTGTGCCCTGGCTACAGTAGGCCTACAGTACATGCACTCCTATTGAAGCATGATGCAAGATTCCATGCTGCACTTTTTGCAAATGTTATATTTTTATTTTGTGGATACAGTGTGATGGAAGATGTTTTATTTTGATAGAATTTGCATGTAGCCTATGTATTCTCTATTGGGTTGAAATCAAAATTAAGTTTTAAATAAAGTTAACACGTTTTCTGAAAATGTTGTTCCATGTGCCCTTTTTTTAAATTTGAGCCCCTGCCCCTTCAAAGGTCTCTGCACGCCCCTGTTGCGTGCAGAGGGAATTTGAAAGACAACCGTTTATTCTGCCCCTCGGACTGAGTACTGTGAATGGTGAGTCCCCAGACCCTACATCTTGATGTGGGTCTGGCTTGTCAGGTTATCTCTGAGCATTAATTCCTTTAAATCCAGTGTCCAGAGTCCATCAGCAGCTCCAGTTTGTGGCGTCTCTCTCCTAACCTAGTCTTTAAAATAGTGCTTCCGTCTCTGAGTTTCACTTTAAACGTATTGGGGGAGGGGTGTGTGTGTGTGTGTGGTGAATATATATGTGTGTGTGTGTATGTGTGTGTGTGTGCGCGCGTGTGTGTTTTTTCAAGTGGTCTCAACATAACACCCTAAGGAGGACCCTAATGATGGCTTTCTGTTTCCGGTAGTCCTTCTGTCAGTCTCTGTAAACGTACCCAGTGCACTTATAAATCAACACTCAAAATACCAACACATACCCATATGTAAGGGATAATGTATAGAACGCCGATCATTATTGGGAAAATAAGTCCCGACAGGGCGAGCCGCGCAGTGGAGGGGTCTTGTTCCGCCCTGAAGGGACTTATTTTCACAGTAATGACCGGCCTTCTATACATTATTCCGCTTATTACACGGCTACTTGCCAAAACGAAATAATTAACTCCCCACGACATGACTTTAGCCTACATAGCGTAGCCTATTTGTTACCGTTCATCGTGGCATGCTGAGAAACAAATAGTTCGCAACAACACACGCTGAACTTGAATCAAACATTCTTTAGAACACAGCTGATCAACCGTCTGCTTTCACGTTTGAATGAAGTTCCAGTCCTTGCGTAGTGATATGAAAGACGTATCAGAAGCACAAAGCCCGTTGCCATTGACAGCGGTAATTATATGTTTGCAGCGGTAATTACATGAAAATATTTTACCGTAGAACCTTGGGAAATCCCATTCAAGCCAATGGAGCATTCTACTTGCCTTGTGAAGAGCCGTGTATTAAATATATATACAGTGCAACGCAACCATATTTTCCTCTAAGAAGCTAACATAAGAATTCATGTATGACCATGACCATGACCAGTTCTGTTTTGTATTCAGATCATTGCTTAAAGCTACATTGTGTAATTTTTGTGTCGATTCTTAGCAAAAATCCATTTTTTGCTCATGTGTAATTACTTCCACCAACAAATCAAAGTATCCTCGTTAGCGTAAAATCTGCCATTCAGTTTCCTGTGTAACACATTAGATTCAACCAGAGGGTGTCACTAAAGCACCAAAACCTCCGCGATATATTTTTATGTGTATTGTATCATAATAACAGAACAGAAGACCATAGGCTAGGCTACTGTCTGTCTTTGACTCTGCCGAGTAAAAGTTCTGCATGCGTTTAATAAAATAAATGCAAACAAAGTTCAGTGTAAACTGTGTAAAGGAAAGCTGGCATGGATCGACCACAACCATGCACAGCCACCTACGATCGGAGCATGTTTGCACTGGGGGGTACATCTAGGCTACAGGTCAGCAGTCAGAGGCTAGCTTTTTGGTTAGACCACGAACGTTAGATGCTAAATACATGTCATAATGTCTTCATGTTATATTCATAATATTATTGGACATTAGGCCTTACTGCTCGATCACACCAGAACAAAGGATGACTGTCCTCAGAAACAACAAAAACAACACGCTACATTTATATAGCACATTTCTCGACACTTAAAACGCTTCACAGGGAAGGGGGAACCTCACAAACCACCACCAATGTGAAGCACCCACCTGGGTGATGCACGGCAGCCATTATGCGCAGTTATAGAGATGTATGTACAGTAATAGAGAAGTGAACGTTTCTTGTGTGGTTTGGTCATTTGGGTTTAGTTACAGTAGTGTGACCCCAGAGTCCATCAGCTGCTCAAGTTTGTGGCTTCTCTCTTCTAGCATCTGAGTCTTTAAAATATTGCTTCAGTTTATGTGAGTTTCACTTTGCACTTACTGGAGAAGGTGTGTGTGTGTGTGTGTGTGTGTGTGTGTCTGTGTGTGTGTGTGTGTGTGTGTGTGAGAGAGAGAGAGAGACAATCCATGTATAATTTCCTACCTGATTGTGTTGTATTTGAATTCCCTTGTACAGATGTTGATTCCAACTCTGGAGCTCTTGTGTTTCTGGATGAGTGTGTGTCACCTGTATGGGTAGTAGCAAACACATTTGTGTGTGTATGTGTTTATGTCTTTGTTCTTTTCAGCTTAACACATAAACAGTGATGGGTCCAGAGGTGTGTTCAAATGCTCTGAACAAAGATGAATGTTTAAAGAGTAAATGTTTTCCTTATATAGTTACATTTTAACAATTATGTGTAAAGATTCAAATTATTAAATGTTCACAATTTGCCTTATTCACACGGCGGCCATTGTAAACCAAAATGAGGCTATGGGGTCGGGGTCCCAAAATAGTTTGGCCCAAGGGAAAGCAAATTAACAACATTGTGACAATAACTGCTTTCAGACATAGGTGTAAGTCTGCATGTTCTGCCGATGTCAAGCGGTTGGGACGTATGAACAACATAGTCGGCTATTTGGAATTCCGAACTTAGCCGGCTCTTACACCACTCCCCTCCTAGTATATCCGACAGACATTATGTACTGTAAATGAGCTTGTGTCTGAACGAAGCGAAGAACATGCAGAGATTCTTTTCATATGTGTCAGTGTCGTTCACACATATGACTAGCCTGAAGAGCCAGACCCACATCAAGATGTAGGGTCTGGGAACTTACCATAGGCACTGCTCAATCCGAGGGGCGGGATAAAAGGTTGTCTTTCAAATTTCATCTACACACAATAGGATAGCGCTACAACCAGCTACAACTCATGAGTCCCATGCATTTTCCCACCAGTGGAGCAAGTTGGCTAGTTGATCAAACTTTTGCTAATTTAAAAAAAGCTTAACTCGAGTTGCGATTCAAAGACCGCTGTTCGCCAGCTGCAGCATCCATCTTCTTTGTAAACCCTTGGTGAGTTGCACAGTTTTGAAAACAAACGTTTAGGGTTGTTTTAAGGACATGTTTGTGCATGCCTGTAGGCAGCCACTCTGAAGCAGTAAAGGCGATTCAAAACGAGTGAGAAAAGTCGAGACAGGACCAATTGTCAAAATTTCGGTGTCCACCACTCTAGTTCATCCAAAACAAACCAGAAAAGGGACTCAAAGTGCTAAATACTGGAATTATCCATTAAGTATATATACTCTTTTTGATCCCGTGAGGGAAATTTGGTCTCTGCATTTATCCCAATCCGTGAATTAGTGAAACACACTCAGCACACAGTGAACACACAGTGAGGTGAAGCACACACTGATCCCGACGCAGTGAGCTGCCTGCAACAACAGCGGCGCTCGGGGAGCAGTGAGGGGTTAGGTACCTTGCTCAAGGGCACTTCAGCCGTTCCTACTATACTGGTCGGGGTTCGAACCGACAACCCTCTGGTTACAAATCCGAAGCGCTAACTAGTAGGTAACGGCTGCCCCCTCAATTATTATTAGCCATGTATGCTAAACAGAAATTATTCTTCCATCACATACCCACTGTGGTGGTGTGCGTTTCTTATACGATAAGTAAGTATGGCAGTTAACTCCTCCACCTACCTGTGGGGCTGCTGTGTGCTGACGTACTTCCTGTGATTAGTGGAGGTTTTGAGGTGGGAGGGGCTAAATGAGGAAGGGGGAGGAGAAACAGAGGAGAGATGAGTGGGGGAGGGGCAAACCCTTTTAGAAATAATACTGCAACAACAGATTAATGCTCCTGAAATATCCCTAATATTAACACTAGATATATGCTTGTATAACCAAATGGGCTAATAATTTCCAGATAATGTAATCACTCCTAATATTGTTATAATCTTTGTGAACTTGTGAACAGGGAAACCTGTTCGAGTCCATGGCCGTTTTTTGTGCCAGGCTGTGAGTATGTCCGTTTCTGCTGTGAAGTTGCACATGTTTGGGGTCTATGCTTATTGACTCACTCTTGTAGCCTGCCCCTGATGGACGGTTGAGTTACTACAGGTTTTGGAACGTCTGTGTTGGCTGCATTGTTTGATATTGAATGTTACTGCTTGTTTATGACACATTTCTGGTGGTTACTACATCTGGAAATGTACACTATTGGGTTCTACTACGCTCCTTAAAAGCCACTAGTAATATTATTGTGACATGAGATTTATGCTCCTGATAAAGTGACTCACCCTGCTCCACCTCCAGCCTGAATTCTGTATATCTATAATCTTTATCATCGTCATCAAACATTGAAGCAGATGCACATCTGTATGTCCCAGCATCGTCCATAATCAGGTTGTGTATGGATGCAACAATGACTCTGCTCTCTGAGTCATGATAGAGAGAGTATCTTCCTTTGGTATATGTTTTCCCATGTGCTTTTGTTAATTCAATGACAGTTTCTCTGTTGCTCATTTTCATCAAGTACACAGACATGGGGTCATATTCTTGAGGATATTCACACCTGATTTCCACACTTTTCCCCACAGAACCATTCAATGTCTGAACACAGCATACCCAGCTCACACCTGACACATGGAGAAAATAAATGAGTGTGTGTGTGTGTGTGTGTGTCTCTCTGTGTGTGTTTATAAATATATCAATATATGTATGTATTTATTTATTTATATATTATAATATACATTTATATTACATGTAAAAAGCACAGCTAATCTACCAAGCTAACAACAATGTTATAAATTGCATTATACTGTAAAAATACATTAAATACATTGACTAACTGACACTGAAACCTGACCATAATGACCAAACTACACAGGAAACTGCTACTCCTCTCTGTTCTCACTTCCTGTTTCTAAGGAAACTCATCTCTTCTTCTGGCGTAACTGAGCAGTAAGACCTAATGTCTAATAATATCACAAACGTGACATCACTCACCTGAGAGCAGGAACAAGATGGAGGAGGTAAAGACCCTCATGCTGACCGAGATAAAAAAAAACAGGAGAAATGCCTTCTCTACAATTGAAAAACTTCTGTAAGTTCTGTTTTCTGCACAAGTTCTGTAAAACCTTAAACTGACAAACTGTATCTCTGATCCCGGTTACTATAACCTAACCTATAGATCCCTTAACATAATGAACCTCTCTTAACCTATAGATCCCTTAACATAATGAGCATCTCTGATGTTGATAATAAAATAAAAGCCCAGAGTACATCAGCTGCTCGAGTGTGTGGCTTCTCTCTCCTAAAGTCTGTCTTTAAATATGTGCTTCCTTCTCTGAGTTTCACTTTAAACACACAGAGAAAGGGGTGTGTTTGTGTGTGTGTGTGTGTGTGTGTGTGTGTATGTGTGTTCGTGTGTGTGTGTGTGTGTGTGTGCGTGCATGCGCGCATGCATGTCTGTATCAGGGGGTCAGGATTTGAAGGGTTAGCTTCAGCCAATTAGCATGGCATTTGGCCGCCGACATTTTTGAAAACATGGCGTTACATAGTTGCAACTTCTGGCACCAGTTTTTACATGCTGATTGGTAGATGACAGCTCATGCACGAGTTTAGTGTTGGGCACGAGCGTCCTCGCGCATGCACGTTGGTTTGCATTCCTGGAAGACGACAAATAAACAACTACTTGGATTAAGCTACTGATACTTGTCTTAATGCCTACATGGTTAGGCTGTATTATACTGGACTTTGTGGTAAATAAAAGAAAAAGTAAATGTTGTCATATCAGGATATTATTTGCCTTATGTGGGTTGACAAGGTAACTGACTATGACCGTACATTTTAGCAGATGCATAGCAATGACCTATATCCAATTATTAGCCTACTCATTGCGTTGTGTATGAAAACTATTTTAAAACGTAGCCTGTATTCCTACCTGTAGTCCATGACAACGCAACGTCTGGATCATATAACCTGTCTCCCCAAGTGATTTAAAACTAAACAAATGTCAATGACTACTTAATTATAGTAATTTTCGTTGGATAGCCTATTGCGTAATAGGCCTACAACCTGTCCAAATATAGCATTTAGGAATAATTATTTGTGTAGCCTAAAGTGACTCAATATTGATTCACATTGTATATTATCACATATGAACATCACATTAGGACTTCAATTTCAAACTTTTTTGGCTGAAGTAGCTAGCCTAGCATGGGCCATTGAAATGAATGGGGGCGGGTCACTTTCTCCAGTTATATATAATACCTCCATGGTCTGTATGTATGGTGTGCATATGTGGTGAGTATGTGTCTGGAGATGTGGGTTTTTTATTTGAGGTTTTGGTCTCAAAATAGCACCCAGAGGAGCAGCCTGATGATGACTTCCTTCTGCCAGTCTCTGTAAAATCTCCTGTACACTTAGTAATCAAGACTGAAAATACATGCCCACAGTGGACAGGCTCCACAGGTGATCTGCATGCAGGGCGCTGACCTCGCTCTGGCGGCCCTCTGGCTTCTGCCCCCACTGCACTAGGATGGAACCTTGTACCCCGTTGCCACGGTGCAAGGTACAGCTCGCTAAGGATTTCAGTCTAAACTGACATTGCACTATTCCCACCCTCTTTTCAATTGTACTGTATAGTGCATCTTGCCTGTGCCTGTTGACCTTGACAGGGACAACAAGCGGACATCCCCAGCCGCACTCTCCCTCTGGACAATTGCATTACCCTTAGTATATATGCAGCCATGTTTTCCTCTAAGAAGCTAAGATAGGAATTCATGTCTGACCAGGTTTTGTATACTGATCATTGCTTAATGATGAATAAATGGTGCCATTTTCCCATGTCAGTCCAAATAAGTCCAAATAAGTAGTTGTTGACGGAGACCCAGGTTCAAGGCCGGGTCGGGTGACTGCTTCCTCCATTCACTACAGTGGGCTATTGGAATTCACCTGGACTATTGGAGTATTTGACTATATAGCATATGACTATTCAAACCCTAACCAGCTGTCTAGTTGTGATCAAATTACCCAAGATGCAAAAGCCCAGTAGTAACATGCAAGTATCGTAAAGACCATAATATTTAAAGAGCAATATTGGACCTTGATCAATTTGTTCTTCATAATAAATATTGTTGAACCTTTTGGCCTGAGGTTAAAGACAACATGGCCATAGCTAATTAAACGTTCATTTAAACCCTAATGTGTAAAACAGACATTCCAAATGATGTACAGAAACGTTGCTAATAATGTCTTCATGTTATATTCATGATATTATTGGACATTAGGCCTTACTGTTCGATCACACCAGAAGAAGGGATGACTGTCCTCAGAAACAGGAAGTGATGTACAGTAATAGAGAAGTGAACGTTTCTTGTGTGGTTTGGCCATGTTGTTGTAGTCAGTGTGCCCTCATGGTGATAGAGATAATAAATACAGAAATAAAACTTAAATAAAAAAGTTAGACAGTTATACACTTCTATATAACCTGAAACTGACTAAATGTTCTGATTCCTGATCCTATTTTGTATTATAATGTATAGATGCATTACCATCTCTTAATTCCTAAGATGAGATCCAGTCTTTTAAACCACAGAGTCCATCAGTTGCTCAAGTTTGTGGCTTCTCTCTCGTAACTTTTGAGTCTTTAAAATTTTGCTACCATTTATGTGAGTTTCACTTTTCACTTACTGGGGGAGGGGTGTGTGTGTGTGTATATGGTGAGCATATATGGTGAGGATGTGAGTCTGAACTTGTGGGTTTTGTGTATGTGTATGTGTGTGTGTATATGGTGTGTGTGTGTGTGTGAGTTTTTTTTTTTCAAGTGGCCTCAACATAACACCCAGAGGAGGAGCTTGACTTCCTGTTTCTTGTAATCCTTCTGTCAGTTTGTAACTGTAACTAGATGTACCGCAGAGCGGTACAAAATATGACCACCGCCCAGTCCAGCACATTTTTTCCACAAAAAGAAATCACGCTGAAAGGCCTATATGATTCTAACTGTCTCACTAAATTGCATTATCCACACTCAATTCTCACTGGTATCTGCTAGACAATAAGTACCAAAACATGATTGGTTCATAGATTTCACATGTAAAATTCATTTTATACAAGCCCACCTCCATCTGGCCTGTTCATAATTCTGAGAAATTCTTGATTGTTTGTGTTATGTTATGTGTGTGTGTGTGTGTGTGTGTGTGAGTGTGTGTGTGTGTGTGTGTGTGTGTGTGTGTGTGTGTGTGTGTGTGCGTGCTTGTGTGTGTGCCTGCGTATGTGCCTGTGCATGCAAGCGTACAAATGTCGACTGTGTGAGTATGTGTCATACATATGATTACTGTGAATGTATGTGTGTGTGTGTGTATCTGTTTGTGCACATGTGTGCACATGAAATGGGTTAACATGACCCCTGGAGGCAAACATACGGAAAAAAATGGTCATCCTAGGCCCTACAGTTCTCAAGATATTCACAGAGAACTGTGTCTGCCCTACCCTCCTTTCGGGGGGTCCTGTGGGATAAATATTTTATATGTTAATATTTCTCTCATTGAATGTTTAGTATACCTTACATACATGTAGTGAAATCTAATTGTCATCTCCTTACTCTGACCCTTGTGTTTTCTGAAACTCCTATGTGGGAATGTTTAGTTAAATTAACCCCTGTGTCACCGAACTAGGATGGGGGGTTGTAAACATTTCACTGTGGGTAACCCTCAGGATGGGGGGTCGTAAACATTTCTTATCTCTGTTAAAATAACAGATGGTTAAGTGATTAATGGAGGGTGACAACTTGTGATTTTCCATGGGTGTGGGGTAAGGTATAAGAGTTGGCTTTACACACAGATGTGTGGGCTTGTTACTTTGACATTTCATGTGGGTAACATGCTCCCGGCGTCGTGAATAAAGCTGCAGTCTCACACCAGTTGTCTTGGATTAATTTTGACCACATTAATGGCGACGAGGATGGGATTACCTATCTATGAGGCACAGTGAGGAGGACCAAAGGCACAGGACCCCAACCATGTCGACTGGAGGGAGATCTCTTTGTGATCTTGGGAGAAGGCCGTCATCGGCAACAAACACTGCTCTGCGGCACCCAGCCTGGCCAGAGGGAATCCTCCTGTGTCTCGGATACGGTAATGACTGGATTTGGTGGTCACAGACAACTTGGTGGTGAGTCCCTGATTTTACACTTTTTAAGCTGGTAAAATAGGGAAGGCCTGTCCTACCCATGAGAGGGGTAGTGGTTGTGTACACGGTTTTCCTACCTGTGATGGAGGTAGAGGGTTTTCCTGCCTAAGGGTGAGGCGGAGGGTTTTCCTACCTATAATAGAGGTAGAGGGTTTTCCTACCTGGGATGGAGGTAGAGGGTTTTCCTGCCTAAGGCTGAGGCGGAAGAGTGCACTATTTCCTGCCAGTGATAGTGGTAGTGGCCTTACTGCCTATGCGTAGGTAGTACTTTTGGTTATGCGCATTGGTAAAATAGGCCTAAGAACATTGGGTATCTGATAAGATTGTCATCACATTTCAACCCGTTCTCATCTCAGGGCGTCATATAAGGCCGTTTTGTCACGTCCTTCGGCGTTTTCTATCCACGCATATAGCAGCCTTTCGCGTGTAGGTGCACGCTCATGGCTTTCAACCAACTTCAGCGTAAAACCACCCGCGATGTTATTAGACGCTCTGGGCTTCACTCGTCATTAATTCACCACAATGTTGAACGACTGCACAGACGTAGGTTTTGAGCAACAACGAGTTATGTTTCCTCCATGATGATTGGCTAAAACAGGAGCTCATTAATCGTTTTTGATATAGGAGTTTATTGGCCGTTTTAACACCTTTATTGTGCGAGAGAGATGCTCGTGGCTTTCTCCAATGCAACCCACGGGCGTTTCACAGGACGCATTCGGATTTGGCCAAATTGCAATACAAGGGCGACATATCCGACGCTTTCAGCAACAGTGCGGACAATTTGGTTTTGTTTTAAATTATCCAGTAACCTTAATTTAAACATGAATGTGTGCTTGTTAGGCTTGGCCAAAAAACACAATAATATGTGACATGCCCATGCCATCTATTGCCTGCATAGAGGATTTGATTGGTCATTTTCAAAACCCTTATCGTGCGAGAGAGACGCTCATGGCTTTCTTCAATGCAACCCACGGGCGTTTCACAGGACGCATTTGGATTTGGCCAAATTGCAATACAAGGGCGACATATCCAACGCTTTTAGCAACAGTGCGGACAATTTGGTTTTGTTTTAAATTATCCAGTAGCCTAACCTTAATTTAAACATGGACGTGTGCTTGGTAGG
>NW_027468674.1:7716143-7721143 GCF_046254945.1 Alosa pseudoharengus | reverse complement strand
TGGAGGTGTCTACCTGAATCTTCTCATGTAGCAGCATAGGCTGTATGGTGTTAAAACCACTTGAGAAATCAATGAACATGATCCTCACAGTGCTACTAGTCCTGCCCAGGTGAGAGTGTGTTCTGTGGAGCAGGTAGATTATGGCATCCTCAACACCCACCTCTGGGCAGTATGTGAACTGTAATGGATCCAAGTAGCTGGTCATATATGATCTCAAGAGGGCCAAGACCAATCTGTGTAATGTTAAGACAACCGGTTTATAGTCATTGAGGGCAGATGGGGAAAGTATTTCTCGGGACAAGAACAAGGCAAGATGTCCTCTACAGCATAGCTACCCTCCCCTGGCTAAGGTTGCAAAGGTGCTGTAGAATACTGCAGAGCTTCACCTGGCTCCTGGATACAAACAGGTGGGAGGGACATAATGTAGGCCAGCATTTCCTGACTAGGGATTGTCCATGATGGGAGGGGGCAGTGATCTATAGCCACAACCACAGAGGTGGCTTGCAACACATGAAATATGTCATATGATATCTACCCCCGATATGAGTTTGTTATCATCCCCTGTATCAAAATAACTTGCCACACACCAACATTTCATAAAAAAACCTTGTGTGACTCATCAAGGCCTGTTTGGCCAATATGGGTGTCTGAATGGTAGTTTCTAAGGATGTCTGGTGCATCACACTTGCCACAGCAGGCGGTGTCAGTGAAATTATTTGCCACAGGTGAGCCCAGCAGTGAAATTGCTTTATTTCAGCACAACATACATTTATGTATCAAGGTCAATTAAAAGGTGTGATTTCTTTAACCAAGGGATTCTTCCATACAGATAAAACACAGCAAAGGTGTTCAGCTTCACTAATACATTCAGCACTACACAAAACTAACACATGGTAGCGTGAGCAAAGGTAACAAAAAAACAAAAAGATACACAGGAACAGGCGTGCTCAACTCCAAAAAATAAAAGACATCTTTGGGTGTGAGTTCAAAGAAAGACATGAAAACATTTTTTTTAAAGCCATGTCTACAAACGGACACGTTTCTGCTCTAGGCCATCATCAGCGTATCGGCCCCAGTATGGCCTAGGGCCCATACGCATCTGTTGTAGACATGCTCCATTAAATATTTTTGCAAGAGCTAATGCATACGAGTGTGGTTTTCAACTTTAACCAAATCATTTCACATGGCATAACAAATTATTGCAAGTATTGCATAATAATCTAGCTTTGCATTGGATGGATACACAAGACAATGACACCATATTGTATGTCCAATATTAGTGGATGGAGTCCTTCCTCTCTTTGTGTCCCTTAAGATAAGTATGTATTGATCAGTGTGTGTCTTCCTTGGAATAATCCATAATCTATAGTGTTAATTACAAAAAAAACAGGTTATCATGACAAAAATGTAGATCCACTGGCCAGCAGCACCTGTTGACCGCTGGTTGATTTGGGCAGAAACCTCTATGGTTGGCGGACCCTAAGGCAAACCCAAGCCATTGCCAGTGTAGTGGTCCCCCTCTGGGCAGACGGACAATCTGAAAACCCATCTGATCAGCAGAAAAGATCAATCCATCTGGTGTCAGTTAGAATGATGCATTGTTGAGCTGTCCGATCACAGGAACACAAGACCCATCTTGTCACAGAAGCAATGGGTAGACCAGTCTTGCAATGTAGAAGACTCTGTGACTATCATGTGGTGTGGCTAGCCAGTGGTCCACTATGTCTTTCTGCTTTGTTGTTGAGCCAACAGCTGACAACCTGGAAATTAAGATATAAAACAGAGATAAAACATTTAAAAGTACCAAGAGAGACTACAATCTATTGACATGTTTGAATGAAGCTGAATACCATGGTTACTGATTATATAATATTATGTGGAGATAATCAGGGTGTACTGCGGGAGGTGTGTATTGTTTGGTCTTTGGCTAAAAAACATGAAGTATGACCTATGTCCCACCTTTCTCCACCATTCTCCTTTGTAGTACAGTATGTACTGTAACCAGCCAATCAACAACCTAGCTCATAGCATAATAATGCATGCCTCATGTTGTACGTGGGATCCGTAAAGGCCCTACTTCACAGAACGCATTCTGCCAACAAAATGATTGCCCTATCAAAGAACCTAAACTACACTACATACTCAAGCTACAAGACATGCTCATGTACACTATGTAATGTTAATGCTGGGCTGGACTGTAACTCACTGTTGGTGTGCTGGACACTAACTCACCTATTCTGGGGTGGATTCTAACTCACCTATGGTGTGGTTGACCCTATACTCATCTATGGTGGAGTGGAATCTAACTATTCTATGCTGGGGTGAATTCTGTAATCACCTATGTTTGGGTTGACCGTGTAACTTCTTCCAGGCCTCTGCATAGTACTCAGTAGCGTCTCTGCACAAGTGTTCACTTCCAGAGATGTAGCTCAAGTACTCCAGCACTTTACAGCAAGACTGGAGGAGGGATAAAACACACACAACCAAGCTGCCTTCCTAGGGTTTAAATTAAGAGAAAGAGAACTGTGATGTAGGCCTACAAAAACAACATGGTAGAATTGCTGCTAATGTGAAAATGTGAGGCCGTACAAAACAGTGAAGAATGTAAGCTCCTTACAAAGGGCCAATGACGGAATATAGACCAAACAAAGTTTTGGGATGAGGACAGGAAGTTGGGGGTAGGAGGACAACACGAACAGATAGACACAAACACACACACACACACACACACACACACACACACACACACACACACACACACACACACACACACACACACAGATAGATTCACACACACACAAACACTCACACACACAGACACACACAGACACACACACACACACACACACTCACACAGACATACACACACACACACACACACACATACACACACACACATACACACACACACAGATAGATAGATACACACACACTCACACACACAGACACACACACACACACACACATGCACACACACACACACATAGATAGTCACACACACACACACACATAGATAGATAGACACACACACACACACACAGATAGATAGATACACCACTCACACACACAGATAGTCACACACACAAACACACACACACACACACAGATAGATAGATACACACACACACTCACACACACAGATAGATAGATACACACACACACTCACACACACAGACAAAAACACACACACACACAAATAGATAGACACACACACACACACACACACGTTCACACACACAGACACACACACACACACACACACACAGATAGATAGACACACACACACACACACACACACACACACACACAGATAGAAACACACACACACACACACACACACACAGACAGAGATAGATATATACACACACACTCACACAAAGACACACACACAAACATACACAGATAGATAGACACACACACACACACACACACACTGAATTTCCTGAATTTCCCCTTGGGGATCAATAAAGTATTTATCTATCTATCTATCTATCACACACACACACACACATAGATCGCCACACATACACACATATTGTTGCGTTTTGTGTCCACTCTGGTGTCTACGGGGCTCCCGTAACACAGTAGAGATCGCTACTCCTGTAGGTGTGGGTGCGCTCGTCTTCGGACTGTGAGGATTTCACAGGGTAAAAGAGGAGGTATGCGTTTTGTGACTACTCTGGTGTCTAAAGGGATTGATTCCCTTTAACACAGTTGAGATCGCTACTCCTGTGTGTAATTGTCTTCGGACTGTGATAATATCACAGGGTAATAGAGGAAGTATCTTTCAGTGTATGTGTCTCATGCGAGAGCCCCTTTTCAACGGGTTTAGGATGTACGATAGGGTTGACTTTGTTGAGAGGTTTTCTCTATCTGAATCAAATTCCCTAATTTGGGGTTTGGGGGCTAAGGAAGGTGGACTACTTCAGAGTCACTTTCTATCTCTTAGTCGCTGTTCCCTATTCCCTTGGTTCGTACTTCAATATGTGGTTAACTTCACTAAAAGAGGAAGAAATTCAGAGCTGTATTTGCAAGAGTTGTTTGTCATCAAAATCTGAGAGAGGTCAGAAACTCACTACGGACGTTCATCTGGCCGTCCAGATTTGAGAGAAAATCAACTACCCTATTATTTGGGGATTCTTGTCAAAATTAAATCAAAGCTCCTTTTTATGATTTTAGATTTCCGTATCCTCGCTTGGGTGTGTGATGTGCGTTTAGACCACAACGGGTCCTAGACCTTAGTTTCACAAACAATTTTTCACAACAAATAAATTTGCTAACAAAGCCTATTTGGTTTTTTGTTTGCCCTGGAGCATAGGACTTTCCTTCCTAAATGCCTGGCTGAGTTCTCTACTCCTGTGTGTGTCAGTGCGTGTGCAGTATATTTTTGCCCATATACAGTGTCTTAGAAAGTAGCCCTCAAACGGACGCCTTACTTACCCGGAGCGATGTCAAATCTTTGGAGCAGGAGGCCCTATTGCAAGGCATCCGGGGTTCTCAGCAACACAGGAGAGGCAGAAAAATACGAGAAAACGCTAGACGGCCTTTTTACAAACCCCTAATCAAAGGTTAGGATTTTGACTTTTATTAAATAAAATAAAAAAAATACAAAGAAAGAAAACTGTCTAAGTCTAAAAGCAAAATGCTCGATCCAAAGAAAAAAGAAGATCAAAAAGCCCTGAACAAGGGGCCGTTCTCTTTTTATACCCTTCTCGGTCAGATAGAACATGTCCAAATTTGGTATTGTGTCTTGCCATGAAATATTGGTTCTGCTTTTTGGTTTTTGTTTGGTTGCCAGTCAGCTTTTTGTTTTGCTGACAGTTTCTTACAGCTGGTACATTATGTTCTTACATTCTGTCTTTACATTTTGTTCAAAGCACATCTCATTTAGCATACAGTAACACACTTTAATTCTAACACAACCTTTTCATATCTAAGCAAACACATTTTATGTAGCAAAACATTTTAAGTTTTATAAGCAAACTTTCTTATATATATTT
>NW_027468674.1:7701143-7713643 GCF_046254945.1 Alosa pseudoharengus | reverse complement strand
TGGTAGGCCTACATGAGGCCTACAAAAACATGGTCTGGTGGACTGTAACTCACCTGAGGGGCGTGGATTCTGGACTCATCTATGCTGAGGTTGACCTTGTAGCTGTACCGCCAGGTGCCTCTGCGTAGTACTCAGTAGGGTCTCTGTATGAGGGTTCACTTTGAGAAATGTAGCTCAGGTACTCCAGTGCTTTCCAGAAGGACTGAGAGAGGGATAACACACACACGCATAGATAGATAGATAGATAGATAGATAGATCAAATCCATCCATAAACATATCTGTTTGTGAGAAGTTATGACCAGGGAAGGAATTTCACGGCGGCCACGACGGCCATGGCGTTGGCCGTGAAGCCCCTTTGAAAATCATAGGTTTACAGGCCACGGTGGCCTTGGTGCCCCCTTCTTTCAATATTCTGCTTTGTGTCCTACTAATAGCGATTTTTATTTAGCCTGTGGCCTGTCAAAATAATCTTAGCATTCACAGCGCAAATTAATTTAGTCTTTTACGCAGTGGAGAAAGTGACAGCACAAGAAAGTGCGTCCAAATTCACCCATTCTTCTCAGTTGAACTACTCGCGAAGTAGCCTATTCATCACACAGACATCACAAGTATCACATGAAAGAGCTTTTTCTCAGCTTTTAAACGATGTTAGCCGAATATTGCTGTGTTGAACGGTTCGCGAGAAAAGTAAATAATATAGGCTAATTCAATTTAATCATACATTCTACTGAAGGTTTTGCGTCCATGATCTCCCTACCCATTCATCTTGGTGGAATACTTCACGAACCCTTCTTTTAACACATGACAAACCACATATCAGAATAAACAGCAGATCTTACCGAACAGAAAGGTGTAAAGCAGTCCCCTGTACAGTTAGCCGTTCCAGAGTAATCCAGTTTTGAATTTGCAGTAAATTTCCACATGCATGGATGTCTCCAAATTTGGGCTTTAAGTTTTACAATGTGTTTAAATTGTTCCACATGATTTCATAATGGGCCAAATACAAAATAAATGTTACAAATATCGCCTAGATATTGGTAAATCAGAGGACAGCTGACTAAGAGTTTGTGAAAGTAGCCTTAATGATCACAAAATGCTAAGCATGCATCTAGGCTATTTGAGTTTCTTAAAGCTGAGCTGTGCATTAAATTGTTCAATACATGATTTCATAGCAAGCCAAATATAAAATAAATTAGCCTAGATATCTGTTTTTATTAGATGATCAGATGATCAGATGATTTACAGTTATATGTAATATGTCATGTTTCATGTTTTTGTAATGTTTCATACAGTGATGCAGGTCTACTGCAGTGAATAGGCTAAATACAACTTTGATCATTTTTATAGCCTACTACTGTATAGTTAACTTTGGCCTTGGTGCCCTGACATGTGGCCTTTGTGCCCCCCACCAAATATGCCCAACTGAAGGCCAAGTGGCCTTGCCCCCAGAATGGTGAAATTCCAAGCCTGGTTATGACTAATGTAAACTATGTGAGATGACAGCTGTCATTTTTCAGTTTGTCTCTATTTCATGTTAGGTAAACATTCAAATACAAAATGTAACTCCATTATTTACAGTTCATATGCAGGAAAATACAGTAGCCTACCTGGGACGTTGCACTTACTACTGCACTTTACTATAGAAATGCAATATTATGGACAGAGAAATGTAATTGTACTGGCTACACGAAGACCCTAAAATAATATGAAACTGGCCTGCAGCTGTACGTAATACTGTTAACCAATGCAAGGAATTTTAACATCTTTTATTGAAACACTCACACATATCACTGACATGTTCCTCCAAAGCACCTTCTGTCTTGGTTCAAGTCGCAAACAAGGTCTTTTTGATAGGGTGCAGTGACGAACTTGTTCTAAAGTTAATGGCTTCGCCACCATAGCTTCATATATTTTCACTAAACTAACACGCGGAGCAGGCGGAACAAATATTTCTGGCAGGCGGACCGGAAGACTAGAGCAAAAGAGAGAACTTGTGTACCGAAGATGTACTTTCATTGGCTAACCGCCTAGCGTTAACCTCTCGACGCACCGCCGCGCCGCCTTCCCGAGATGCATAGCGGACGCGTTAACTACACCTTGCGCTCTCCATAGGAAATCAATGGGCTATGTGCGGCGCGGTGGGCTTTGCCGCGAATGCGTACCCAATGCGTCATGTGAAACGCCTGTGTGGGTTGCATTGTCCCTCTCGCACGATACAGGTGTTGAAAACGGCAACTCCTCTAAGCTGGCATTAGATGGGCATGTCACATATTATTGACTTTTTTGGTTAGGCCTACCAAGCGCACATTTATATTTGAATTAAGATTATGGATAATTTAAAATAAAAGCAAATTGCCCGCACTGTTACTGAAAGCGTCCGATATGTCGCTCTTAGAAAGGCCAAATCCGAATGCGTCCTGTGAAACGCATATGTGGGTTTTATTGAAGAAAGCCATGAGCGTCTCTCTCGCATGATAATGTGTTGAAAACGGCCAATCAAATCCTCTATGCAGGCAATAGATGGCATGGGCATGTCACATATTATTATGTTTTTTGGCTAAGCCTAACAAGCACACTTTCATGTTTAAATTAAGGTTACTGGATAATTTGAAACAAGAGCAAATTGTCGCGCTTTTACTGAAAGCGTCAGATATGTCGCCCTTGGATTGAAGGCCAAATCCGAAAGCGTCCTGTGAAACGTGGGTTGCATTGGAGAAAGCCATCTCTCTCTCGCATGGTAAAGGTGTTGGAAACGGCCAATATACTCCTCTATGCGGGCAATAGATGGCACGGGCATGTCACCTGTTATTGTGTTGTTTTTTTTTTTTGTTAGACCTACCAAGCACACGTCCATGTTTAAATTAAGGTAAGGCTACTGGATAATTTAAAACAAAACCAAATTGTCCGCACTGTTGCTGAAAGCGTTGGATATGTCGCCCTTGTATAGCAATTTGGCCAAATCCAAATGCGTCCTGTGAAACGCCCGTGGGTTGCATTGAAGAAAGCCATGAGCGTCTCTCTCGCACGATAAGGGTTTTGAAAATGACCAATCAAATCCTCTATGCAGGCAATAGATGGCATGGGCATGTCACATATTATTGTGTTTTTTGGCCAAGCCTAACAAGCACACATTCATGTTTAAATTAAGGTTACTGGATCATTTAAAACAAAAGCAATTGTCAGCGCATTTACTGAAAGCGTAAGATATGTCGCCCTTGGATTGAAGGCCAAATCCGAAAGCGTCCTGTGAAACGTGGGTTGCATTGGAGAAAGCCATCTCTCTCTCGCACGGTAAAGGTATTGAAAACGGCCAATATACTCCTCTATGCGGGCAATAGATGGCACGGGCATTTCACCTGTTATTGTGTTTTTTTTGTTAGACCTACCAAGCACACGTCCAGGTTTAAATTAAGGTTAGGCTACTGGATAATTTAAAACAAAACCAAATTGTCCGCACTGTTGCTGAAAGCGTCGGATATGTCGCCCTTGTATTGCAATTTGGCCAAATCCGAATGCGTCCTGTGAAACGCCCATGGGTTGCATTGGAGAAAGCCACGAGCGTCTCTCTCGCACAATAAAAGGCCAATAAACTCCTATATCAAAAACGATTAATGAGCTCCTGTTTTAGCCAATCATCATGGAGGAAACATAACTCGTTGTTGCTCAAAACCTACGTCTGTGCAGTCGTTCAACATTGTGGTGAATTAATGACGAGTGAAGCCCAGAGCGTCTAATAACATCGCGGGTGGTTTTACGCTGAAGTTGGTTGAAAGCCATGAGCGTGCACCTACACGCGAAAGGGTGCTATATGCGTGGATAGAAAACGCCGAAGGACGTGACAAAACGGCCTTATATGACGCCCTGAGATGAGAACGGGTTGCACATTTTGTTTGTTTTGCTCTGATTTTAGGCGTAAGGTAATTGGAAATAAAAACATCAAGGAGACACTGATATGAGGAGCAGTAAGAGTAAAGCTATTAACTTTCCTAGAGGAGTAGAGAATCCAGGGTGGTTGAGGGACATGTAGAGAAAATATGAATCTGAATGTATAGATGGGAAATTAGCAGGTATGGAATAGGTGAACTTTATTCATCTGGAGTGTTGAGCATAGAAAAGCAAAATGAATGTAGGGCTATGGTAGAGAGGGTAAAAGAAAGTAGGGTAAAGAACAGTAGGAAAGATAGACCTGTGCAGAAGAGAGAGAGGCAAAGGCTATACGGAGGACATCATGGACTATGTTATGAGCCAGCTTGTTACTTGGAGTACAGCAGCTCTAAAGGAACTGATTAATACACTGAAAACTATGAAAGGCTTGAAGGAAGAACATGGATGTGGCTGTGGGGCTAACCAGAGGAGAAGGCCACTTAGCACGTCACTGTCACAAGGAAAATCAGAAACAGTACTGGGATCACCCATCACAGCAGCGCTCTCAAACTCCTGTCTGGACTCAGCATGACAAAGCTGAAGAGGACAGAGAGGTCTGAACAGGAGACCCTGTGGTGACACTTATGATTTAGGCTACAACCTGAACTGTTTTCCTCAACTCACTCTGAATGCATCAGCACAGCCTACTCAGCCAACTCTCTTTCTGTTAATGGGGATATTTTTCTTTTTGAACAAGACAGGAGCAGATATTAGTATGAAAGAAAAGAAGGATAGTGTAATGACAATGAAAAGTGCATGGTACAGGAGTATTAGATCAGTTCATATTTGAGAGTTCCTTACCCATGGGTAGTTAAATGTAAAGAACATGTAGTAAAACAGCATTCCTCCTCAGCAGTGTTTGCTCCGAAAAATGTACTGGACTGGGACTTAATGTGTAAATTATATCGTATAATTTCACTCAAACATAATGGGGTTGGTTTAAAGGGACCATTAGCAAACAGCTTAGTATAGTATTAACATCTCCAGTCTCAGTCCAGGAAGATAAGGAAACTCCAGAGTGCTTGCATACTTGAATACTTAGAAAAATGGTACCAATTAGGACATACAGTTAAGACTGTTGAAATAGCCGGCGTAATTACAAGTAAAGCTACTCTGCAGATGTAGTAGACCTGTCACCTGGTCTGACATATTTGTTTGCAAACTCAATATTATTATCCCCATGTTGATTTTTATTTAGTTGAGGTGTGGTAAATGCCAAAGATTGGACGCATGTCCAACACACCTTGGGTTATGTATTATCATCACAAAATACATAATTTTTTGTGTTTAGTGTTTTTGTTAAAGTCACCCCTGTGCAGAGACAGATCTTTGAGCAGCTTTCCCTCTCTGCACAACAGGAGGTGGTTGTGACTCAAGGTTGACTCTGAATGCAACGTGTTTCTCTGTAATTGATATAAAAATGCATAAGTTACAATTAGAGCGGATCCATATTTTAGTTTTGATTTGCGTTTATTTTCAAAGGATAAGGTATTTTGCCACATTTGCCACAAAGATACACAGAGTCAGCGTCCGTTTCAAACAAAGCTCTGGTATCTTGCCTCTAAAAATTCATTCTGCTGTTATCAAGCCTATTATCACCTAGATGTCGATAATGTTTTACTAACAAGTCCGTCGAGTGAGGTGTGCCAAATAGACACTGTGGCAAAATTAACATTCCTGGCCAGTGTGAGACTGCAAGTCTCCAAACAAAAGTTGCAACTCTGTCAAGAGAGAGTGAAGTACTTGGGTCATATACTCACTCCTGGCTGTCGGGCCCTAGATGCATCTCGCATCTCAGCAATAACTGCTTGTCCCAGACCCAAGACAAAGCAGCAAAAGTTTTGCTTCCTAGGAATGATTGGCTACTGCCGTGCTTGGATTCTAAATTAAACAGAGAGGGCACAGCCTCTCCAAGCATGTGCAAATACATGTAAAAAACTTGACTGACAATGTGACTTGGACTGACAATATGATAAGACCTTTGCATATTTTAAATAGGCATTAGCCTCAGTTTCAGCTCTTGTCTACTATGACTTACTTGACTTGTTGACTATGATTTATTGGTGTTTGAAAAAGCAGGGTACATGTCAGGGGTGTTATGTCAACAGCATGGGGTCAGCACAGACCAGTGGCTTATTTATCTAAGCAATTAGATGCAGTAGTGAGAGGAATGATGTGGCAGCAGCTGCAAGTGAAGTGTTAGCTGTGCTGACGTTGTGTTGTTAAATTCACCAACTGTACATGTCCCACATGAAGTACATTCACTGCTTCTACAAGAAAAAAATTTAAAATCCTACATCTATATAGCAGCATGTGTTATTAACCCTGTGGCTCTTGCATGATTGTGGTGAAGTTATCTCTATGTACAGTACACTAAACCTAGTTTCTACATTTCTAACACCTTTGTCAAATCCTAATATTGTTTATTAGGCTAATCTATGCGTTTGGAGTCCGGAGAGGTAGGGACTGGCTACTCTGTAGTGAATCAATTTGATGTGGTTTACTCTCACTCTCCTAGATATTATTTCTGTCCAAGCAACTGAATTAGTAGCCCTTTTCAGGTCATGGATTTAAGCAAATGGGAATCAATTTGTTTAATATATATAGTCATTATAACTGGGGAATTGTGCATGATCACACATAAAAAATTGACTAGCAATATTGTTGAATGCCATTCAACTCCCTACATCTGTGGCTGTCGTAAAATGTGCAGCCCACTCTGCAAATGCAGATGTTATCAGCTGGGGCAATAGGAGGGCTGACGCGGCAGCTACAGTAAGAGAGCCGCACAGGGGGGAGTGCAGAGAATATCACCAAACTTTTTGAAACCACATTTCTGAATACCAGATGTAGTTACATCTGAAGAGGCTTTAAAGGAAGCATAAAAGCATCAGATAATAAGGAAAGATGGAAATGGAAGAATTATAAGGACAGAACACATGGTCTGTGGGTACATACACCGACAGACAGGCTGTTTTTCTAAGATCTTGTTTTCATATTACTGCTAAACTATCAGTGGCTTAGACCATGCAAATACTATGACATAGACAGCAGAGAAAATATATTTTACACAAGGATTCACTACAGTAGCAGCCATGTATTGTGCAAGGTGCATTATGTGTCTAAAATTTGATGTTGCACCTACAATGAGAGTCAAGGAAGGACATCACCCACCACCTGAAGGCCCGTTTAAGCACATAATGATGGAGTTTATTGAATTGAACAAATGTAGAGGATATGAATATTGTTTGGTGATAGTTGACATGTTCTAAAAAACATTCAAGCATGCGAATGCCTTCTCAGTAGCTAAGGCTTTAAAGAGAGATGGTGTGCCTAGATGGGGCACAACAGAATTGACTAAAAGCATAGTGTCAACAGGGATGGATTGGGTGACAGCTCTTCCTTTGGCTCTACTCTACCTCAGAGGCCGTTCATCAAGATCTACAGGGTTTAGCCCTTTTGAGATTTTGACCGGACGTCCCTTGCCGGCTCCCACCTAACCTAAGAGATATACATAGGACAATGGTTACATGCGAGAACTGATTGCTGCTCTGTCTTTTGTTTCCCAACAGGTGGCCTCAGCCCTTCCAAAAAACTTCCAGAGGACACACCCAGCCAAGCCAGGCTCCTGGAGACTCAAAGATTTGTAAAGGAACCTCATCAAGTGTTCTTAGCAACACCTACAGCCATGAGGATTGCGGATAGAGACTCTTGGGTCCATTTGTCATATTGCAGAGTGGTGAAGAATCCGGAACAATACATGGATTGAACTGAGTATCATAACCAACACGTGGTTGCACGAGAGGATTGACAAACATTTTTTGCAATAGGCTGAAGAATACATATTTTGAAGAGGATTAAAAAAATATCATTAGCATCATATAAGAATAGGCTTTCTCAGTTTAGCTAGATAAACGTTATAAGTTTGTTGTTTTGGTTTATATTTTATTTTGGACAGTAACCTGAGGAGGGACTAAACCACCCAAGTCAGCTCTGCTGTTGAAGACTAGGATTAGGTTTTATTTTGGGTTTGAATAACTGAGAAGACGAGATGTTGGTGATTGTTTTGCTAAGGATGAAGTGTGTGGTAACAATAAAGTATGTGAGTTAGCCTTTCGTGCCAAAACAACATTAACAGGAAATAATGACACATGTTGGGTATGCCAATCTTTTCAGGTGCGAGTGTTTCCCTATATGACTTCTCAGGACTTTGTATGTACAGCAGTTCAACTACAGTATGTAAAAGCCCTCAGTGTCTTTCAGCAGTGGCATGATCCCATGCCAAGGGGAACTTATGAAGATTCAGATAAGTACTAGATATTAAGATAGAAGAACATGGTAATGACAGAAGTATAACAGAAGTCTGGCCTTGTGTTGAATGCTCGGTGTAAATGATAATGACGCTTGTGATTTCTTTTGTTTATTGTGTCATTTATATATATTACTGCATTAAGAATGTAGCTTTATAGCTCCACAGGGGGGAATATGTGGGATAAATATTTTATATGTTAATATTTCTCTCATTGAATGTTTAGTATACCTTACATACATGTAGTGAAATCTAATTGTCATCTCCTTACTCTGACCCTTGTGTTTTCTGAAACTCCTATGTGGGAATGTTTAGTTAAATTAACCCCTGTGTCACCGAACTAGGATGGGGGGTTGTAAACATTTCACTGTGGGTAACCCTCAGGATGGGGGGTCGTAAACATTTCTTATCTCTGTTAAAATAACAGATGGTTAAGTGATTAATGGAGGGTGACAACTTGTGATTTTCCATGGGTGTGGGGTAAGGTATAAGAGTTGGCTTTACACACAGATGTGTGGGCTTGTTACTTTGACATTTCATGTGGGTAACATGCTCCCGGCGTCGTGAATAAAGCTGCAGTCTCACACCAGTTGTCTTGGATTAATTTTGACCACAGTCCAGTCCAGCGGGGGGGCTACAGATCAAAACGAAAAATGACGGTTCCATGCTATCCATGTGGGGGTACATGCCCACCAAGTTTTGTGTGCCCCGGTCTTTCAGTGTCCCGGGAATCATTGTTGGTGTACGTCACTAAATTTACACATAAATTATTTTATTGTAAGGCCCCCCATGAACAAAAGTACACAAAACTTGGCATGCATTCGGAGGGTGTCATAATGATCCTACACTTTTAATTTCGTGCAGTTTTGACCTTGTCAGCCAGAGATATTGTGATGAAAACACCTAATTTTTTGCTTTTTAATTTTTAACTAGGTGGCGCTATACATGAAATAAGTGGTAATGGGATGGGTTGACATGCCCCCTTAAGACCAACATACATAAAAAAGGTGGACCTCCTAGGCCCTACGGTTCTCGAGATATTCACAGAAAACTGTCTCCGGCCACCTACAGGCCAGTTGGTGTACAGCAGTGGTCGCCAACCCGTCGATCGCGATCGACCAGTAGACCTTTAGGACTTGCCCAGTAGATCCCGAGAATAACAGGACAATTAAAAACAGTCACCAAATTCCCACATATTCGCTAACGTTTACAGGGCGTAGCCTACATTTCAGCGTGGGATAGGATAGCGCATGATTTATTCAAGACCTAGCCATCATAATGCGAGAAATTCCTGCATACATTTACAGTGCTGTCTGATAACAGCGTGAATGCGGGACTGGACGAACCAACTTCTGACTTGAACCGAACGTATAACCCCATGCAGACACACACGCGCACAGCACCACTTTGCAGGTGCGCTCTCTCTGTCTCTCTCTCTCGCAACAGGACTTGACATGACACCGCTGAAGTCAAATTATGTTAGGTGCTTCTACATCAACTGCTAACTGCTATTAAAATAAAAAACAAAAGTTTAGCGATCAGGAATTTGTTCTCCATTTAAAGAATGTAATCGATTGCGGACGTGCACAGACACGGAGTGCATTGTAGGCCTAGGCTTAGGTTACTTTCACTTTCTAGAGTACGCATTAATTACGTGAAATATGCTTCATACCAAAACAGCGATCAAACATCAAATTTATCATGACGTATTGTCACAAACACTTAATCCAATTAGAAAATCAATCATGTAAGTAAAGACTATGTTAAAGTGTTGTTATCTCATTGACGCCTGTATAAGGTAGACTTGTAGTCAAGACCGCCTAAACCGAGACCAAGACACTACCAAGACCAGAGGGTATCAAGACCGAGACCAAGACGAGACCAAGGCCAAGACAGACTGAGTCAAGACCAAGACAAAGTCGAGACGAGACCGAGACCAAGACCGAGACCAAAAAAAAAAAAAAAAAACAGCTAGCGAGCTAGTGTTACCAAAGTCCTTTTAGGCATGTCCCTCCACTCGGCGGCCATATTGCAACGCTTTTTGGGTACTCATCGGGCATCCTATTCAGCAGAAATGCGCGTGCGCAAGGCTTCACCACACCAACCGTGCTCCAGTGTCGAGTTCACAACACATGATTGGCACAATGTCTGCACAACACAGCACATAATTGGCTCAAAGTAGTCAACTCACACCACATGATTCGCTCAATGTATACACATGTCGACATTTTGCCGAGGAAGGGGTGGGATATGTGTAGACAACGGCCATATTGGCGTTGCAAACTAGCCCCATGCATTTCTATGGAGGATTTTTTGAGTGCTGTGTCTCCACATTAGAAAGTCTCTGGTGTTACACCATAACTTGCATCAATTGAATAAGAGCAGCATACTGGGGCAGGGTTCTCAAGTTTTGAGCTCAGCTTGGAGTGAGATTGGGGGGGGGGGGGGGGTGCACTCACTCACTAATTATAAAACAAAATTGGAAAGAAGCATTAACCCTTTGAGACCTTGAATTTGTCATTGTAATCTATACATCCTATATCTTGTTTTTGTCTGGGAAAGTATAATGCATAGCCTATGTCTCTTATGTCAGCCTTATCAAGGGAACCCATTTGTTTTTTTATGTCACCAGGAAGCATGTCAGTAGAAATAACTTTTCATATTTAGGTGGGATAGATTGGAATCTTGAAATATAATAATCGTGACGCTGGGATATTCTATGGCTCACCAATTTACGAGATGTAGGCCTATATGTACTGAGTGAGACAAATATTTTATTTATTAGGCTAATTGCTTTATTCACTTGAGTAGCCTATATTGTCACTGAATCATTAGACTAAGCATGTGCATGCCGAAACCGAGGACAGCAAGTTCATTATACATTATGGTGGTTGGCAGGTCATTGTCTGCAGCAGTCCTGTATGTTTAGAAATATGTGTAGCATACTCGCTCAAATTGATAACACTCGTTAATAATAAGCTAATTTTCATTCATTGTTGACATGGTTCATGGAGGATCAGATGGGTGTCCCGGGACCTGATGAACACGGCGCTAAAAAGCACAAACGAGTGCGAAAGTTGCAGCCGTGACGACAGGGAAAGTGCAGGCAGCCACGAGAGTGATTGGTCGTGTAAAATGAACGTTGCTGATGTCTGGCTTACACAAAGCTATAAAGACACAATCATTAGGTTTTCTTAATGACCGACAGTTCAGTTTAGTTTATAGATAAGAAATAATTTTGCCATAAAGTAGGCTAGGCCAAATGTTCGTGAAAAAGCTTGATTTACACACCCTGTAAAGTACCATAAGTAGGCTGGTTTACCAAATGACAGACAGTTGAATTTCTGAATAAAAAGAATGTTGGTGCAGTTTTGAAATCTTAAACGTGTAACCCCACACAAGCATAACGTGGTTGTAGGGAGGGGATGTGCTATTTTGGAATTTTACCCGGATACAACGAATAGCCTACTATTTTTTGATTGGATGTCGGTGGCTATTTATTTTTTTGATTTTGCTGGTGAGTGGTGCGCTAGTTCTGAATCCCTGCGCCTCCTCTAATAATTATGCAGATGCCTTGACATCCCTAGTAATATTTCTGCGTGAGAAATGCAAGGTGTGGTGTGTGAGTGTGTGAACTTGTTGAATTGCGTGTGTATCACGCCATTGCGTGAGACTTGAGAACCCTGCTGGGGTAAGAGGTTCAGTCCCAGTTTAAATTAAATTTAAGAAGGTATTATTTCAACTACAGACAGAACAATGCAGAGACAGAGCATGTCATGAATGTGTGTGACTGTGAGCTCACTCACTGTAAATGTTTTTGTAGACTGGGTGAGATAAACTATGTAGGCTATAGCAATTGCATGACAATGATGATAGAGAGAGACTTTGCAAAACTTGCATTTTGCAGAATGCTTCTTTCTTGCCCCTGGACTGCACATTTCTTTATGTTCCGTGAATGCAAATTGAATGATGGCGGAATTCGCTGACATTATTATTACTAGGTCTGACTGAGACTGACAGCTACGACGTAAACCTAACGTTTCGCGCTGGCTACACTTGCGTCTTTAGATTGGATGAGCGCCAGTTTCTTAATCACAACAAAATACATGTATGTCATTGATTGGTTGCATTTGAAAGGTTGCATTTGAAGGGTGTGAAAGGCGAAATAATTTAATGTTGCATTATCGAATGTTATGTTTTGTATCATGGACATATTTGTTGCAAATCTCCCGACCACTATGTCGACCCGAGACCGCAAGACCAAGA
>NW_027468674.1:7690820-7695943 GCF_046254945.1 Alosa pseudoharengus | reverse complement strand
ATGGAGCTCGGCACGGCTTTCAGGACTCCATCAACCACACCAGTGAAACGCGCTGGAATTAAGGGAGACAGGGAGACAGGAGAGAGAGAGAGAGAGAGAGAGAGAGAGAGAGAGAGAGAGAGGAGAGGGCAGGAGAAAGGAGAGAGAAAGATGATAGAGCAGCGTGGGAGAGGATGAGAGAGAGAGGGAAGGTATGAAGAAAGAAAGAGGTAGAAGATAGAGGAGAGATAGGAGAGAAAGAAAGAGTTAGAAGATAGAGAGAGGAGAGATAAAGAGAAAGAAAGAGTTAGAAGATAGAGATAGGAGAGATAAAGAGAGGTGTAGAAAGATGAAGCTGGTTTGTGTATGGAAGAGGAGGGAGATAGAGATGAAGATAGAGTGAGAAAGAGGGGAATGGAGATGGAGGTAGAGAAAGAGAGAGGGAGAGAGGGATGAAGTGAAGTTGTGGGTAAAAGTAGAGAATTAAGTCATTTATGGGACTGCATTTATGTCAGAAAGGATAGCTGAAATATACTGCATTAATGGCATATCTTAGCCATAGCTTAGGCATAGTGCATATAGCTTAAACTACATCCATCTGAGCTTGGAGGTCTTAGTTTAAAATGGGTCGGGAAAATATTTCATAAGCAGGCAGTGGAAATATGGACTTATTATTGCCTGGTTCGGATAACAAAATGTCAGCCTGATTTTCCTGTGATTTTGTCTAAGCAGACACATTGTCAGCCCAACTGTGTAAGTCAAGAAAGAAGCACGAAGCTGATCAAGGAACGGGTCTTACAGTGACTTACAGTCTAGCATGGAACGGGTCTTACAGTGACTTACAGTCTAGCATGGCAACATTTTTGGGGAGTCTCTTTTTTTAGAGGGGGGGGGGGGTAGTTTTAATGATCAGCTAATCTGACATTGTCAATTGTGGAAGGATCATATAGTATAAGAATGTGTAAACATAAATCATTGAAATGAATGTTTCATTTTGAACCTTCATCAACATTCTTGTCAACAGCCAACTGTGACTGCTGCTGTCTCGACAGCACTTCTGAGTGAGTCCCCAGTAGTCCAGAAAGGCTATATACACTCTGTCCAGTAGTTCAGAAAGGCTATATACACTCTGTCCAGTAGTCCAGAAAGGCTACACTGTAAAAAGTTTAACGTAAAATTTACAGCAACTTGCTGGCAGCAAATAACCAGCAAGTTGCTGTATTTCACTCTACAGTACACCTACTGTATATGAAATCACAGTACCTATGCCTGATACTGTAAATGCAAACTACAGTAGTACTACCAGTGCTGTAATGTATACAGCATTGAATTGTCTACCGTATTTTTAATCACAGTACTTATGGATCATACTGTAACTAAGTACAGTAGTAATACCAGTGCTGTAATGTTATATACAGTAATTTTGGGAAATTCATATCCTGCTTTATCTACAGCCAGGATAAATTTGGCTAGGCCTAGGTATGGTTTAGGCTACACAAACTTGCATAAATAACCATTGACAACTTGTTATCAGTTTGAAAAGCAAGTACATTTATTCACTTTTTTCCGTTTAGAAATTATCGTGTGCTGCATCCTAACGTTAGACCAACGGTTGCAGTCAGCCTGATCCACCACCAGTAGCTGCTAGAAGAGTGAAGCAGCACCTAGCAGAAATAGAAGAAAAGATAAACAGTGTTAGATAACAATTTTCAACTGAAACTGAAGGCTACTTACAAGTGAAACTTTAGAATAATCATTTATATATATACTGTATGTTGTTTGAGTTTACTGTCAAAATGCCAGGCTGAAGATGGTGTTAGCATAACTCAGTTTCGCAAGGTATATTTAACGTTGCTGGGTGAGCTCATTGATGATGTTTGCTTGCAGCAACAGCCATTCGCGCTGTTCGTCCGAACAACGGTTAATGATAGTCAGATGTGACTTAAAGTTAACTTATATCAATATTGCTAAAGTTCGCCTATTAAACTCACAAAACCGTACATGATTACGAGGAGTTAACGTTACATAAGTCAGCTAAACCTCCACGTTAACGTTAACCAGCAGCACATCATCTTCAGCCTAACGTTGTGACAGTAACATACTAGGCCTAGCACTACTAATTAGTGAATGTTTTATATAAATTATATGAATATAATAAACTGTAACTTACTGAGAACTAAGGTAGGCCTAATATAAATGAGACTGCCATAACATTAACGTAACATAAAACATTAACGTTAATGCCACCGTCACAGCAACAGCAACTATGATAGCTAGCCTAACGTTAGCTGCTACTTACTTAGTTGATCCAACAAGCATGGATGAGTTGTAAGTTAGACAGTACAACGTACATAGACTGTACACATGCCCGAATTTAATGTAGTACAATTTCACAATGAAACATTAACGTTACATAAATAAATGCTTACTTACCATTAAGGTGGAGCTGCGAACTTGTCAGAGTGCTGAACACCGTTGGTCTGACTCTGACTGAACTGTTGCTCAAAAATGATCTCCCGCCGGACAGTTCAAACGTCGTCGCGCGGTGCACGTTTCAATCACCACGTCAAAATTTCCCAGTAAACCATAAATCCATGACTTTTCAATATCTTTTCAAAATGATGATTTGGATGGAAAATCAACATAATATCAATGTCACCTTGCTATCTGGGAGCTTAACTTTGTATTTATGTGCAGAAAGAAAACAGAAAACCCCAACTGATTTTCCGCCATGTTTTTTCAAAATTTTCAAAAAGCTGACAAGTGAGGGAGGAGTCAGATTTATTACTGTGTTATGATTCGCAGCAAATTTTTATTACTGTAGTTTGACCATTTTTGACCATAATTCATAGCGAAACCACAGCAACATACTGTATTCACAAATACAGTACACATTTTCCCCAAAAACAGCAGTAATGCTGTGAAAATCACAGAATCTTGTTACAGTGTACATGCACTCTGCCCAGGTGCTAATGACACAGGCCTGTGAGGACCACTCTCTTTCACTCCCTGGCTGTGCCCGAAACCAAAGGCAGCTGCCTGCTGCCTCACTGCATTCAACTTCACTTGCTGTAGCAGGCATTATGGAAGCAGCTATGAACTGATTTGGACGGCCCGGCAAGATAGCAACACAGAACGCCATTGCCAGGTGACTTTAATCAAAAAAAAAAAGAAAAAAAAAGAAAATATATACTCTTTTGATCCCGTGAGGGAAATCAGTGGGAGTTGAAGCAGAGACATTCTAAAGAATCTTTTGGTCGAAGGATACATGCACTCTGCCTTCTAAATGTGTCCAAATGGAGGTGTTAGAAGGTCTTAGAAGGCAGCATTTTGTAGAAATATCTGATTTGGACACGCCTCAATGCCTTGCCACCACGGAATGCTATCGTAGAGGGCAGGTTTTTTTACGTTTCAGACAGAGCCTCGCTCTCCCTCTCTGTCTCTCTATCCCTCGCTCCCTCTCTCTCTTTCTTTCTCTTTCTCTCTCTTTAATTTCACAGGTCTATGAGAGTTACTCATCTGTCTTTCTCTCTTTTTACTCTCTCTCTCTCTAATAATAGATGAAAGGCACTTTCTTTCACTCTCTGTCTCGCTCCCTCCCTCTCTCTTTCTCTCTCTCTCTCTCTCTCTCTCTCTCTCTCTTTCTCTCTATCCCTCTCCAGTCCATGAGAGCTGCATTTCACCTCTTAGAGCTTTTAGCCTGGCTGAATGTTTGAAAATAGTCCACTGTGCTCCGAAACGATTCTCCTTTTCAAATGGCACCCAACCCAGGTGTCCTTCAAAGTGTTGTGGTGATGAAAAGGGATGAGAAATATGCTCTTTTTTGAAAAGGTTTCTGTCTCGCTCGACTTTGACTGATACGTGCGCCGTCTCGTTTGATGAAGCGACCTTGATCATGAACTTCGGTTTTATACCCGCATGGAACTGTGGAGGCATAGATGGTGCCAAAAATGAATACGGCATGACAGACACACATAAGCACAGACACACACACACACAGACACACACACACATACTGTACACACAGCTTCAATGGCCTCAACACAGGTAAACACTGTGTGTAGTGTGTGTGTACATGTGATGAGTCCGTTTGCATGGTTGAGGCTGTGTGTGTGAGGTATGTAGAGTGCATATGTGTGTGTGTGTATGTATACCTGTGGTGAGTGTGTTGGTATCGTTGTAGCTGTGTGTGTGAGGTGCGTAGAGTGCATGTGTGTGTGTGTGTATGTATACCTGTGGTGAGTGTGTTGGTATCATTGAGGCTGTGTGTGTGAGGTGCGTAGAGTGCATGTGTGTGTGTGTATGTATACCTGTGGTGAGTGTGTTGGTATCGTTGAGGCTGTGTGTGTGTGTGTATACCTGTGGTGAGTGTGTTGGTATCATTGAGGCTGTGTGTGTGAGGTACGTAGAGTGCATGTGTGTGTGTGTGTGTGTGTATACCTGTGGTGAGTGTGTTGGTATCGTTGATGCTGTGTGTGTGAGGTGCGTAGAGTGCATGTGTGTGTGTGTGTGTCTATACCTGTGGTGAGTGTGTTGGTATCGTTGAGGCTGTGTGTGTGTGTGTGTGTGTGTGTGTATGTATACCTGTGGTGAGTGTGTTGGTATCGTGTGAGGGGTATGTATGCGTGGTCGGTCTGTGGTGCGGGTCACATGATCAGTATTCTACAGGAGGAGGGGGCGAGGTAGTGACCAGATCTCTGCAGGGTTGAGGTGACCCACACACACACACACACACACATATGCACACACACACACACACACACACACACACACATACACACACACACACACACACACACACACACACACAGACACACACACACACACACACATACACACACACACACACATATGCACACACACACACACACACACACATATGCACACACACACACACACACACACACACACATACACGCACACACACACACACACACACACACACACACACACACACACACACACACATATATACACACATACACACACACACACACACATACACAGTGTCGAGGTGACTGGACATCTACTAACAGCCCTGACTTCCACTAAACTACAGTACACATTAGTCAAGGATGACCTCGTCTGGTCTTACAGACACAAGCACACACACATACACACACACACTCACACACACACACACA
>NW_027468674.1:7668320-7680820 GCF_046254945.1 Alosa pseudoharengus | reverse complement strand
TCTGAAAGTGATCCCAAACGATATCATTCTTCATGTCGTTATCGTTATAGTTTATGTGTGAACGTTGTCATTCATAATAACGAGAACTATGTTTGTTTATACTTATCCGTTCTTGGTGTGAATGGGCCTTAGCGCCCCAGCAATGAGCTGGAACCGAAAGCAGTACGCACATCATCACACATTGACATACAACATAAATGACCAACGCACGTGTGTTTCCTGTGTTGAGTAGAAATGGCTCCACCCACCATTGTTGCCATGTTGCCATAACGACCGACATCCTCGCCCCAAAAAAGCCATTCAGACAGTGCATATCATGCCTTCCTATAGTTAAGGCTCTAAAGGTCATTCGTCTACAGTGTATGACTCGCTACAAGGCAAAATCAAGCCAAGTTATTGCACTACACATTCCACTGGGTCTACTTAAAACAATACAAAAAGAAAGAAAATAAACCCTTCTCATCTTTTGGATCCCTAAAAAAAAACATCCTAATATTGTAATGCACATTAAACAGGTGTGTGGTTGTAGAGTGGCGTCACTACATCACAAACATAACAGGTCAAAACTCATAGTCTTGCTACATGTTAATCTCCGTCTATTGGTGACTAGTATATGCAGAGGTTTAAGCCTGGGCATGGAGCCATGGTGGTCTCTAGGTTAGGCTGTGGTTTCTGTAATTATACATGACTGGTATTGTACGACCAGGTGAGGTACACATTGAGTGGAATAGTGAAATTCAACCAAAGCTGAACGGAGATTGTTTTTTTTTTTTGGAGGCACAGTCTTAGGACTGATTTACTTCTAGTTGCAAATATCCTGTATTAACTTTTCAAAATCAAAAAAATATATACTCGATTGTCCCTCTTTATTTACAAACACGTACACTGACATCAGAAAGGTGAAAAAAAAATATTATTGCCAAGTCTCAGACAGAGCCATGTCAGAGGTTAGTGTGTTTCTGTGTGTGTTTGTGAGTGTGTGTGTGTCACATACACAACCAGTGACTTTATTGACAAATAAATACATGAATAATTCAACACTAGGTGTTTTTTCCATACAACAATATCTCGCATATTGCTACAGATGACAGACGAACTGATTTGATCGTATTACTCTTGAATGTTCTTTCAAGATGTTCACTATTGCCCTGTCCGGTAAGAAAACAAGATGCCGCTCATGACCCACAAGATATCCTCCTTGTATGCTGTGGACAGGTAGCCACAAAGGAACATGGTGAGAGTCAATCAACCCCATTCATACAACCTGGACAGACTGAATGTGTCCACGCCTGATCCAGTGAGGAACAGGCCTAGATTCCAGTTCACGTTTTCCAGACCCAGGCAAGGGCCAGTCCTGTGCTGAACTAGGGCCAGATCAGTGTCTGGTTGAGAGACAGGCAGAGGATGAGTGTGCAGAGTTAGCTGACAGTGTAAAATGCTGTGTTTAGGGATCACACATACATACAGTGCATGCATACAAATACGCACACACACACACACACACACACACACACACACACACACACACACACACACAAATGCTGCCCTTATCACACACACACAGACACACATACACACACACACACACACACACAAACGCTGCCCTTATCACACACACACATCCTGCTCTGAGCCTGTTGTTGTCCTCATCCTCGCTCATGCCTTCATGACTTGTGCAGCAAAGCTTTGGTCTGTCTGAGGATGTCCAGGGGAAAAGTCAGCGGCCTTCACTTTCTGCCTGGCCTCCAATCTTATCACACGGCCCAGCGCACTGAGACAGGTATGCTCTGCTTAACTAGAACACCCCACAGCCCCGACCACAAGGGACCGTCTCTCCTTCCTTTTCTTTCTTTCTTCCTCTCTCTCTCTCTCTCTCTCTCTTTCTCTCTCTCTCTGAGTGAGTATAGATTTGTTTAAAAGCTTCAGAGGTTCTGTGATTGCGGTAGCCTTGTGCTCAGGACTATAGACCCTTTCAACAATAAAAACAAAAACAATGCTTGAACATTCTATTTTGTTCCCAACCTACCTCCGCTTCATTAAGATAACATATGGAATGTTAAAACGGAAGCCTTGTGGGAACAACTATGTAAGGGATAATGGACGACACGGTGGTCTGTTCACAGAAGTTAATGCACGGTCGAGGTTGTAAAACGGTCCCGACGCGAAGCGGAGGACTTACAAACTTACAAACGGACTTACAAACCTTGTAAGTGCATTAACTTCTGTGAACAGACCACCGTGAAGTCCATTATCCTGCTTATTCCACTGTTGCCACTTGCGTTGTGTTCATTTCCTGTTACAATGTAAACGTTTTAATCGCTAAAACTGTGTTGTTTGTAGAACTACTTTCTTCCGACACATATCAACTAATTTCTCAACTTGCAGGACAAACTGCTGTTACTAGTTCTAAATGGATCGTTGCTACGGCCAAAAGCCAGTCGTTAGTTCTATCTCTCCCGTTGTCAAGCGGGCGTATCCCAAGATTCTGATGAACTTTAACTTTAAAACATCGCTATTTTACTTAGCCTGCTGTCATCCATCTAGCTAAAAGCCACCTCCGTCATATGCTACAATGTTACCATGTTCTGAACGTCTGCATTTTACAGCTCGGATGCAACGTGACGGTTCATTTAAACTTCACGAGTTCGGCGAATTAATATACAAGTGTGATACGGCCAAAATAATGGATCTACTTCATAGGTGTGCAAATAACATACGGTTAATGGTCGTTCTAAATTATGTAGGACAATGGGAAATTCAACCAAGCAGTGGAATAAGATGCTGATAATGGAACTCTCTTGAAACGGTCAATCCTCTTGTGTCTTACGGCTGCATGGCCACTCATACGCTGTGCAGAGCAGGACTTTGCGCTTCTTTGATTTTCTGACGTGTGTTTGTTTACATCTGCTGGTGATTGTGAACTGCAACCTGCTCCTCAGTGGCCGTGGCAGAAAGCCGCAGAAAGGGTCGGTTATGTAAGTTCCCTTTCCTAAAAAAAAAAAAAAACTTGTCTGCATCGGCTCTAGTCTAATATGCCACCCAAAGATGGTACCTCAGTGGTTCACTGCGTGTAGTCTTTCAAAACAGTCTTTCATTTATCAGATTCATGCAAGGGAATAACCTTGTTTACAGTCGAAATGAATAAGAGACATATTTAAAGTGAGAAGGGCTGTTACATAACCCTTGTTACAATGCAACTACAAGTGCAATATAGTTGTTCATACTCATTAGTGTGCAGTAACAGCATATTCATGTTTCAGTCTGTTTTCTCTGAATAGAGAGAACTAGCAGTGGGGTTGGAATCAGGGCTATGTAAGCATTGAGCATCAAAGTAATTTGAAATAGTAATATATGGCAACATTGTAACAAGGCCTGTGTAATACATTGTAATAGACGTCTGGACTGTAAGCTACAATGTTGTTATTACATTGTAATTACACCACTTATTACATTGTAATACATTAGTGGCCAATCACATGCACACACTTTTTGCACCTCCAGGCATTTTAAATTAAATTGTTTCTGACTGATTGATGTGACTGACTATTGCAATGTGCCCCACATGAGTGAGGCGCAAACACAAAAACAGACAAGGTTCCTAAAAAATGTGAGGTGCTCAAAGTCAGAAATAGTTAAACTTTTGACACAATTTCCACCTCGCTTGGTTTTTAACTCTCATTTTTTTTGGAGGTGAAAGAAGCGTGTCAGTGTGAAGGCTACCTTGCCTATCAGTCTGTGATTATACGTAGAAAAAGCCCTACAGGTATTCCGAAACCCAAGCCTAAACCTAGAATGTGTTCATGCTACTCAGAGGTACACTGGTGGTAGATTGTACTTAGTAGTGTAGTTAGAATGGGGACGGTAAGGTAAAGCTCTGACTGAACTCTTCAGTGACCTTCAGTGACCTTCATTCCTTCACAACCCAAGTTCACAGCAAGAGAAACACACCATGCAGTAAACATCCATCACAGTGAAGAGGACACTGTCATGCCCACAGCAGGCATGAACTCTGCCGCCAGAGTTCCGCCACGCTCCATAGAAAACCCCACTGGCGGAGGGCACTGTGCCGTATCCGGCCCAGATCCGGCTCGCGTCCGCGTGAGCATCCGCATCCTGATTTGGTGGCCATATTGGGTGTGATGGCAGCTTGACAGACAGATGATTGATTGATTGACTGATTGATTTGACAGACAAACAGTTCCAATGGGGGGAGCAGCCATATTTATTTTGGCTTGTCAAGGACTTGCTACAGCGTCTGTGTGAATTTGCTACAGTCCCTGTGCCCCCTCTGGGAATGTGGACGAGCACAGGTAAGCAGGTGAACAGGTGAGCGGGCGGACAGGTGAGCAGGTGAACAGGTGAGGTCTGGGTCAGCTCCAGGAAGCACCTGGAGAAGTCGCTGCGCTGGCTGCTCGTCTCGCTACGTCACCTGAGCAGGCAAAGGTGTGCACAGGTGCCTCACCACACACACACACACACACACACACACACACACATATAGGTGAGATTCGGTTAGGCTACACAAAGCCTCCAGGCCCTCTCAGGCCCTGTGTGTGTCTGAATGTGTGTGTCTGAATGTGTGTGTGTGTGTGTATGTCTGAATATGTGTGTGTGTGTGTGTGTGTGTGTGTGTGTGTATGTGTGTGTCTGAATATGTGTGTGTGCGCGTGCGTGTGCGTGTGTGTGTGTGTGTGTGTGTGTATGTGCGTGTGTGTGTGTGTGTGCACGTGTGGTGGGACAAAGGCATATTTCACGAAGAAGGGCATTTCCTATGTAAAACTCCTGAGGTCGATGTCCAGGCATGTGCAGTTAGTGTCTACAGGCGCGTGCCGGCAAGAAGAGGACTGCTGTGTGCAGGTAGGCTGAGCAAAAGTGTGTGTGTGTGTGTGTGTGTGTGTAAAGCATGTGTGTGTGTGTGTGTGTGTGTGTCTGTATATGTGTGTGTGTGTGTGTGTGTGCATGTGTGTGTGTGTGTGTCTGAATATCCGTGTATATGTGTGTGTATGTGTGTGTGTGTGTGTGTATGCGTGCGTGTGTGAGGTGTGTGTGTGTGTGTGTGTGTGTGTTCCAGTTGGCTCATATCTCCTGCAGGGAGGTGGAGAGGACCAGACCGCGTTTCTTGCCGCTGCTCACTTTGAGGAAGCCATCCATCTCCTCTCCCTTACCCACACAGATCTGCAGAGAGAGAGAGGGAGGGGGAAAGAGATGAAGAGGGGGAGAGAGAGAGGGAGGAAGAGAGGGAGAGAGAGGGGGAGAGAGGGGGAGAGAGAGAGAGAGAGGAAGAGAGAGAGGAAGAGATACAGAGGGAAAGAGAAATAATGAGGAAGGGGGTGGAGGGATAGAGAGAGGAAGAGAGGAAGAGAGAGGGGAAGAGAGGGGGAGAGAGAGGAAGAGAGGAAGAGAGAGGGATAGAGAGGGGAAGAGAGGAAGAGAGAGGGGAAGAGAGGAAGAGAGAGGGGAAGAGAGGAAGAGAGAGGGGGAGAGAGAGAGAGAGAGGAAGAGAGAGAGGAAGAGAGGAAGAGAGAGGGGAAGAGAGGAAGAGAGAGGGGAAGAGAGGAAGAGAGAGGGGGAGAGAGAGAGAGAGAGGAAGAGAGAGAGGAAGAGAGGAAGAGAGAGAGGAAGAGAGGAAGAGAGAGAGAGAGAGGAAGAGAGAGAGAGAGGAAGAGAGAGAGGAAGAGAGGAAGAGAGAGGGGAAGAGAGAGAGGGAGAGAGAGGAAGAGAGGAAGAGAGAGGGGAAGAGAGGAAGAGAGAGGGGAAGAGAGGAAGAGAGAGGGGAAGAGAGGAAGAGAGAGAGGAAGAGAGGAAGAGAGAGGGGAAGAGAGGAAGAGAGAGGGGAAGAGAGGAAGAGAGAGAGGAAGAGAGGAAGAGAGAGGGGAAGGGAGGAAGAGAGAGAGGAAGAGAGGAAGAGAGAGGGGAAGGGAGGAAGAGAGAGGGGAAGGGAGAAAATAAGGAGATTGGTCAAAGGGAGAGAAAGAGAGCTCCTATAATTGCAAACTATGTGTGTGTGTGTGTGTGTGTGTGTGTTTACATCTGCGCGTGTGTGTGTGTGTTTACATCTGCGCGTGTGTGTGTGTGTGTGTGTGTGTGTGTGTGTGTGTGTGTGTTTACATCTGCGCGTGTGTGTGTGTGTTTACATCTGCGCGTATGTGTGTGTGTGTGTGTGTGTGTGTGTGTTTACATCTGCGCGTGTGTGTGTGTGTGTGTGTGTGTGTGTGTGTGTGTGTGTTTACATCTGCGTGTATGTATGTGTGTGTGTGTGTATGTGTGTGTGTGTGTGTGTGTGTGTGTGTGTGTGTGTATGTGTGTGTGTGTGTGTTTACATCTGCGTGTATGTGTGTGTGTATGTGTGTGTGTGTGTGTGTGTTTGTGTGTGTGTGTGTGTATGTGTGTTTACATCTGCGTGTATGTGTGCAGGTGTGTGTGTGTGTGTGTGTGTGCGTGTGTGTGTGTGCGTGCGTGTGTGTTTACATCTGTGTGTATGTGTGTGTGTTAAGATTGGGCAATTGCACCCCAGCTCACCTGCGACTCCTTCACACTCATCTGACCTTTGTCCCGGTTGCCGTGGAAACCCTGGGTGACCCTCCACACTCGCTCTCCTGGGCGCACACGCTGCACAAAATTGGCAGGAAAGAAGCCCACTCTCCCCCCACTCTTCCCCTGAACCCCACCAGAGACACACACGCACGCACACACACATACACACACACGCACGCACACACGCACACACACACGCACACACACACACACACGCACATACACACACACGCACACACACACGCACACACAGACACATGCACACACACACACACACACACACACACACACACACACACACACACACACACACACACACACAAATAAACAGAGGAGGGAGAGGTCAGTCAGTTACCATATTAACACACATCGGTCTTTGTGTACAACATGATTTTGTTATGCCAGAATCTCATCTCTCTCTCTCTCCCCCCTCTCTCTCCATCTCTCTCTCTGTCTCTCCCTCTCTCCATCCATCTCTCTCTCCATCCCTCTCTCTCTCTCCATCACTCTCTCTCCCCCCCTCTCTCTTCCTCCCTCTCTCCCTTTCTCTCTGTCCCTCTCTCCATCCATCTCTCTCCATCTCTCTCTCTCCATCTCTCCCTCTCTCCATCCCTCTCTCTCTCCATCCCTCTCTCTCTCTCTGTGTCCCTCTCTCTCTCTCTCTCTTCATCCATCTCTGGCTGATGTGTTTACTGTAATGATCTAGTAGGCTGAGTCAGTACACTGGAGTCTGATGTGTGATCTACAATCTGTAATCTGCATTTCTCCTGCATGTATATTATACAATCACACTTCAAATGGACACCACAACTGAGTGTGTGTGTGTGTGTGTGTGTGTGTGTGTGTGTGTGTGTGTGTGTGTTGTTTGTGTGTATATGTGTGTGAGAGAAAGACTGAGAGAAAGAGAGAGAGGGAGAGAGAGGGAGGTGATATAGCACTCAGTGACTGGGTATGTTTATCACTATTTGTGTGTGTATATAATAGATCTATGTGTGTATAATATATCTGTGTGTGTATATAATAGATATATGTGTAAATAATAGATCTACAGTATGTGTGTACATAATAGATCTGTGTGTATAATATATCTGTGTGTGTGTATAATATACTGTATCTGTGTGTATAACATATCTGTGTGTTTGTATATAATAGATCTGTGTGTATATAATAGATCTGTGTGTATATATCTCTGTGTGTATAATACATGTGTTTGTATATAATAGATCTGTGTGTGTATAATACATCTGTGTGTATATAATATATCTGTGTGAGTATATAATATATCTGTGTGTATATATTAGATCTGTGTGTGTATACAATATATATTTGTGTATAATAGATCTGTGTGTATATATTAGATCTGTGTGTATATAATATATATGTGTGTGTATAATAGATCTGTGTGTGTATATAATATATCTAATATATCTGTGTGTGTGTATATAATATATCTGTGTTTGTGTATAATAGATCTGTGTGTGTATATAAAAGAACTGTGTGTGTATATAATATATGTGTGTATAATATATCTATGTGTGTATATAATAGATCTGTGTGTGTATACAAGATCTGTGTGTGTATATAATAGATCTGTGTGTGTATATAATATATATATCTGTGTGTATATAATATATCTGTGTGTGTATATAATATATTTGTGTGTGTGTTTAAAATAGATCTAATATATCTGTGTGTGTATATAATATACTTGTGTGTGTGTATATAATATATCTGTCTGTGTATATAATAGATCTGTGTGTGTATATAATATATCTGTGTGTGTAATAGATCTGTGTGTGTATATAATAGATCTGTGTGTGTATATAATAGATCTGTGTGTGGTGCAAATGAATTGAAATAAGTCTGCAGATGTCTAAGAAATCTTTGAACAGAGTCTTTGAAATCCCTGTTAAAGTGTGTCACTTGTCCTCAGAGGCTCTTGTTGTACTTTCCCTGCGTAAAACACATTATATCTCTGGGCGCTCTGTTGTTGTACTTTCCCTGCGTAAAACACATTATATCTCTGGGCTGTCTCTGTCTCATACAGCCACAATTTCCATCTCGTTCCTTCACGTTTTGTTTATGTAATTTTGACACTTGTCTTTTGTACATCCTGTTTGTATATAAGGGCCTGTGGTGCTCATTATGTATGTGAGTGTGTGTGTGTGTGTGTGTGTGTGTGTGTGTGTGTGAGAGAGAGAGAGAGAGAGTGTGCGTGTGCGTGTGCGTGTGTGTGTGTGCGTGTGTGTGAGTGTGAGTGTGTGTATGTGAGTGTGTGTGTGTGCGTGTGTGTGAGTGTGTGTATGTGAGTGTGTGCGTTTGTGTGCGTGTGTGTGAGTGTGTGTATGTGAGTGTGTGTGTGCGTGTGTGTGTATGTAAGCGGCCACTCTACCGAAACGGCTCTGCTGTCTGTAACAGAAGCCTTAAAAGAAGCCAGGGCGACCGCTCGGTCATCAGTACTCATTCTGCTTGACTTATCGGCTGCCTTTGACACGGTTAATCACCGTATCCTTCTCTCTATACTCGCTAACATGGGAATCTCCGGTTCTGCTCTCTCCTGGTTTGAATCCTACCTCACAGGACGCTCGTTTAACGTATCATGGCTTGGTCAGCTATCTGCACCTCATCATCTCACCACAGGGGTCCCCCAGGGCTCAGTACTGGGCCCCCTTCTCTTTGCTATCTACACCACCTCCTTGGGACAGATTATCCGTTCGCATGGCTTCTCATACCACTGCTATGCAGACGACACACAGCTCTATCTGTCCTTTCCACCTGATGACCCCTTGGTTTCAGCACGGATCTCGGATTGCCTCTCAGACATAGCTACATGGATGAAGGCACACCACCTCCAGCTGAACCTCTCAAAGACTGAACTGCTGGTCCTCCCAGCTAAACCTACCATACACCACGACATCAACATCAAATTTGACTCTCTGTCTGTTTCACCTACCAGGACTGCAAGAAATCTAGGAGTTGTTCTCGACAACCAACTAAACTTCTCAGATCATGTTGCCTCAGTCGCCCGGTCATGCCGTTTCGCACTCTACAATATACGGAAAATCAGGACTTACTTAAATCAAGATGCCACCCAACTTCTGGTTCAGGCAATAGTCATCTCACGACTCGACTACTGCAACGCCCTCCTGACAGGTCTCCCAGCCTGCGCAGTGAAACCACTTCAGATGATCCAGAACGCGGCGGCGCGCCTGGTCTACAACCAACCCAAGAGGGCACATGTTACCCCGCTACTCATCCAGCTACATTGGCTACCTATGGCGGCCCGCATCAAATTCAAGGCTCTAACGCTTGCCTACAAAGTAGTCTCCGGTTCTGCTCCCACCTACTTGAATGCCTTCATACAGACATACGCTACCTCCAGACCGCTGCGCTCCTCAGACGAACGACGTCTAGCTCTACCTCCGGTACGCTCAGGCCAATCCAAACTTTTCTCATCTGTTGTTCCTCGCTGGTGGAACACACTGCCAGCTCCTACTAGGGCAGGGACATCCCTCTCCATTTTCAAAAAACTCCTGAAGACCCAGCTCTTTAGAGAACATCTCCTCTCATAGCAACACTTACAACAAGTCTTGCTGATCCTAGCACTCACCAGCCGTCTTAAACTGACACGTAACTGTTAAAAACAGCACTCACTGATGCACTTATTCTTACTGTACTCTAATGTTTTTTAAATTGTCCTAATATTGTTGAAAATTGCTCTAAACTTAAACTGTTTACCATGTTGTTAGTCGCTTTGGCTAAAAATGCGTCAGCCAAATGTAATGTAATGTAATGTAATGTAATGTAATGTAAGTGTGTGTGTGTGAGTGTGTGTGCGTGTGTGTGTATGTGAGTGTGTGTGTGTGAGTGTATGTATGTGAGTGTGTGTGTGTGTGTGTGTGCGTGTGTGTGTGTGTGAGTGTGTGTGTGTGTGAGTGTGTGTATGTGAGTGTGTGTGTGTGTGTGTGTGCGTGTGCGTGTGTGTGTGTGTGAGTGTGTGTGTGTGAGTGTGTGTATGTCAGTGTGAGTGTGAGTGTGTGTGTGTGTGTGTGTGTGCGTGTGTGTGTGTGTGTATGTATGTGAGTGTGTGTGTGTGGCTTTCTGCTGCCTGTGTGCACGCTCCTCCTCACTGTCCTTGCTCCATAATGGAGTGGAGTAAAAAACTCATTAATGTTTCAGTCTCTGCATGAAAAGCGCCTCTCCACCCTCATCACCCCCACTGCACTGTTCTCTCCACCCTCATCAGCCCACTGCACTGTTCTCTCCACCCTCATCACCCCCACTGCACTGTTCTCTCCACCCTCATCACCCCCTGCACTGCACTGTTCTCTCCACCCTCATCAGCCCACTGCACTGCACTGTTCTCTCCACCCTCATCAGCCCACTGCACTGTTCTCTCCACCCTCATCCTCATCACCCCACTGCACTGTTCTCTCCACCCTCATCAGCCCACTGCACTGTTCTCTCCACCCTCATCAGCCCACTGCACTGTTCTCTCCACCCTCATCAGCCCACTGCACTGTTCTCTCCACCCTCATCCTCATCACCCCACTGCACTGTTCTCTCCACCCTCATCAGCCCACTGCACTGTTCTCTCCTGCCGGCTTTGTTTTCTTTTATATGGAAACACAAACTGACACTTTTGCCTCCTGCCTGGTTGTGTGTGTGTGTGTGTGTGTGTGTGTGTGTGTGTGTGTGTGTGTGTGTGTATGTTTTGTGTGTGTAGCTGTGTGTGTGTGTGTGTGTGTGTGTGTGTGTGTGTATGTGTGTGTGTACCTCCAGCCTGTGTGTGTGTGTGTGCCTCCAGTCTGTGTGTGTGTGTGTGTGTGTGATTGAACATCCTGGAGCAGGACAATAAAAGACTACAACTCCCAGAAGCCTGGCTCTTTCATTTGAAGTGAATAATTTATGGTGCGATCCATTTGTCCAATGTGCTCATCTGACGAGTAGTAAGTCGTCCGAAAAAGTTGCGCCAAACTTGTCTGATGAGAAGCAATCTCGTACAAGCAGGCTTGGAATTCTTAGGGTCAAGGACATTTGTCTTTCAGTTGGGCTTGGATTTCAAAGTTAACAGTTGGCTACATAAAAATGATAAAAGTTGTATTTAGCCTATAGACCTGCATCACTGTATGGAACATTACAAAAACATGAAACATGACATATTACATAGAACTGTAAATCATCTGATTTTAATGTTTACTGATATCTAGGCTATATTTAACATTTATTTTCTATTTGGCCTGATGAAATCATGTATTGAACAATTTAAGCACAGCTCAGCTTTAACAAACTCAAATAGCCTACATGCCTGCTTAGCATTATTTGATCATTAAGGCTACTTTGACAAACTCTTAGTCAGCTGCATATTCTTTGATTTTAATATTTACAGATGTCTAGGCGATATTTGTAACATTTATTTTGTATTTGGCCTTTTATGAAATCATGCATTGAACAATTTAAACACATTGTGAAACTTAAAGCCCAGTTGGACACATGCATGTAGAAAATGGCTGAAAATTCAAAACCGGATTACTCTGGAACGGCTAACTGTACAGGGGAATGATTTACACCTTTGTGTTCGGTTAGGTCTGCTGTTTAGTTTGATATATGGTTTGTCATGTGTTGAGTGAAGAGTTTGTGAAGTACCCTATTCCACCGAGATGAATGGGTAGGGAGATGGGCGCAGAACTGTATGTAGAATAATATGATTAAATTAAAGTTACTTTTCTCACAAACCGTTTACCACAACAAATAGCGGCTAACATTGTTTAAAAGCTGAGAAAAAGCTCTTTCATATGATATGATACATGTGATGTCTGTGTGATGAGTAGGCTACCTTGCCAGTAGTTCAACAGAGAAGAGGTGAATTTGGACACACTTTCATGCATGCCGTGCACTGTCACTTTCTCCACTGCGTAAAAGACTGAATTAATTTGCGCTGTGAATGCTAAGATTATTTTGACAGA
>NW_027468674.1:7660820-7663320 GCF_046254945.1 Alosa pseudoharengus | reverse complement strand
ACAAAAAAGAAAGGATGAAGAGGAGAAGAGTGATAAAGTGGGAAGACATGCAGAGAGAGGGGGGGATAAAAGACAGGAATAGCAAATCTCAGAGAAAGATGAAGAGATGGAAATATGCAAAGAGAAGAGCGAACGAGTAAAAAGAGAGAGGGATAGAGGGAGAAAGAAGGAAGGAGAGAGGGGGAGAGAGAGATAATGACAGAGGTTAAAAACAACAGGAGGAGGTTGAAATGAGTGAAAGGAGAGAAAGAAGGAATGAAAGAAGGAATGGAAGGAGGAATGGAAAGAGGAATGAAAAGAGGAATGAAAGGATGAATGGAAAGAGGAAAGAAAGGAGGAATCATTCCATATGCACTCTACACATGATGAATGATGTCTGATTACACACCTTTAGACTGGCTCTGTCCTCAGAACTGGCCTTGTCACTGTCAGACGGAGAGACATCTGGGAGAGAGAGAGAGAGAGAGAGAGAGAGAGAGGGGGGGGAAGGAGAGAAATTCAGATTGATCAGGAGAATGTGAGCCGGTGAGTCTAAACTGATTACTGATTGCCATTTTCACCCTTTGATCAGCTCCAGGGGAGAGAACCAGTGGTCATTTACTGGAGAGAGAGCGGAAGGAGAAAGAAAGGGAAGAGTGGCATGACGGATGCTTTAAAAAGGAGGGAAACAGGATATATATCCTGTACACCATGTAGAAATCCCCCTTTTTATCAACACTCTGGGTACCCATTGAGTGCTAAGGGGGTACGCAATTTGTCTAAAACTAACAGAAATAGTCAGGCTTCTAACCACCACAACAGCCTCATATAGGGCCAGATGTACGTACATTTGCGAATGTAGCGTTATCAGTGTCATGGACAAACCGCAGATTGCGAACACTGTCAGACCCAAGTTTCCGTCGTATTTATCAAACTAGTGTAAACTGCGCCTTTCTCTGCCTTTCTCCGCCCATAAGCACAATTTACGAACGTCCACAACTGAATGGCAGAGGTTATACAAGCGCAGTTGAATGAAGTTAACTGATGACAACATAAAAAAGAAAAGAAACGTTTAGCGATCATGAAATGATACCATACATGATAAGATGTCAACGAGCAGGGAGATAATCAGTGTTGTATAAAGTACTAGAAAGCAATACTTGAGTAAAAGTACAAGTATCGTACTAGAAAAAGACTTTGGTAGAAGTGAAAGTTACCTTTTAGAATACTACTTAAGTAAAAGTCTTAAAGTATCTGATATATACTGTACTTAAGTATCAAAAGTAATTTTCTGATATTTAATGTACTTAAGTATTTGGAGTAAAAGTAAAAAGTAAGCGGTTTTATTTTGAACTTTTATTATGAACTTTATTTTGGCTTTCTTATAGTAAAGCATAAAGCATATTCATATATATTCCCATATCTTCTTAATCTCACTCATCAAACCAAAATCACATTCTTTCCTAGGACTTTTCAGGCATAATTCTCTTAAGCATATTTTTAGAGCTGACATCAAAGAAAAAAACAAACAGAAATTTCACTTTTGTATGAACTTCAGGTAAAAATGAAAAATAAATAACTTATTTCTTTAAAAAAAAATGACCTGCTGGTAGGGAGACCATTTTGGTCATGTGGAATGAGCATTTCTAGGGCGTACTCCCCAGGTCACCATCTCACTCTCACACACACACACAGGCCACCTATGTCCAGCAGCTACTAATATGCCAGTCATTAGTTGAAACTGAAAAGGTGTCTGTTCATCTTGAAAAGAAGCTGGTTTTCAAAGTTGCCAGAATTTAGTGCCCAGGAGTTTCAGGCCCAAGATCGGCCCACGTTTTCCATAGTGGTGGAAATTGGATAAATGAAGCAACATTTCAGCTCTTACTATCCTGTAGTTTTTATTAGTACCATGGTTCAACAAATGTGTAAAGGTTATATAATAATTCACTTCAACTGAGAAGTTAACAAAACATTTTCCACTATTCCACAAGTTAACAAAAACAGAAAGAAAGAAAAATAGAGTGCGCGGCGTGCGGAGCGTGGGTAATGCAATCTAGGAGCAGTGATTCGCCAAACCTCCCTTATTGCAATCGCACACATTTCTTCTAATTGTATGTTTTAGTAACGAGTAACGAAGATGCTTAGTGGAAATATAACGGAGTAAAAGTATACATTTTATCTAGGAAATGTAGTGGAGTAAAAGTGAAAGTTGCCATACATTGAAATAGCGAAGTGTAGGAATTTGGGGTATTTCTGTATGTATTCTGATGTGTCCATCGGTGTTACTTATGTGTTACTTTTGTGTATAGTAGAGACGTGGAGAGGTGCATGCCATTGTTTCACTCCCTAGTTCCTTAGGCGCCTGTATGGCTGCACATAGGATGGAATATCAACAGGGTCAGAATGTCATGTTCCTGGCCGTAGTGATAGCATGGGCAGAATGAGATATCACCTGTTTATTCTGTTTTCAGGGCTAGTACTTTTCCTATTATTTCTGGTGCCTGGCACCTTCCACGTTGGC
>NW_027468674.1:7638320-7645820 GCF_046254945.1 Alosa pseudoharengus | reverse complement strand
TAATACTATAGACATATCCATGAGGATCTTAATACTATAGCCATATCCATGAGGATCTTAATACTATAGCCATGAGGATCTTAACACTATAGCCATATCCACGAGGATCTTAATACTATAGCCATATCCATGAGGATCCTAATACTATAGCCATATCCATGAGGATCCTAATACTATAGCCATATCCATGAGGATCTTAATACTATAGCCATGTCCATGAGGATCTTAATACTATAGCCATATCCATGAGGATCCTAATACTATAGCCATGAGGATCCTAATACTATAGCCATATCCATTAGGATCCTAATACTATATCCATGAGGATCCTAATACTATATCCATGAGGATCCTAATACTTTAGCCATATCCATGAGGATCCTAATACTATAGCCATATCCATGAGAATCCTAATACTATATCCATGAGGATGCTAATACTATAGCCATGAGGATCCTAATACTATAGCCATGAGGATCCTATAGCCATGAGGATCCTAATACTATAGCCATGAGGATCCTAATACTATAGCTATGAGGATGCTAATACTATAGCCATGAGGATTAAGATGCTAATACTAGAGCCATGAGGATGCTAATACTATAGCCATGAGGATTAAGATGATAATACTATAGCCATGAGGATTAAGATGCTAATAATATAGCTATGAGGATTAAGATGCTAATACTATAGCCATGAGGATTAAGATGCTAATAATATAGCCATGATGATTAAGATGCTAATACTATAGCCATGAGGATTAAGATGCTAATACTATAGCCATGAGGATTAAGATGGCAGCTGGAGGCTCTAATACTATAGCCATGAGGATGCTAATACTATAGCCATGAGGATCAAGATGCTATGGTTATAGTATTGCTGTAAGATGGCAGCTGGAGGCTCTAATACTATAGCCATGAGGATCAAGATGGCAGCTGGAGGCTCACCTTGCCGTTGCAGGACTGCTGGGAGAGTTCAGAGGAGCACCAGAGATGAGTGCCCAGCTTACAGGTCTTACAGCGGAGACCCTGCTTAGAGTTACCTAGAGAGAGAGACAGAGAGAGAGAGAGAGAGAGAGAGAGAGAGTGGGAGAGAGAGAGAGAGAGGGACAGAGACACAGGGAGAGGGAAAAAGAGAGATAAAGGGAAAGACAGAGAGAGAGACAACTTGATGAAAATCTTTGAACATCTTTGATGTAAGTGTAAAAATAGCCAAACTTCATTAGGAAATGCCTTCAGCTGCTTGTTACATGACAATCTTATTCAAACACTAGCGTTCAGCAATACTGTATCCAGTCATGCTAATAGAACAACTCTGAATGTATTTGTGCTGAATTGAAAAGGGCAGAGATTGTGTGTAAATAGGTGTGTTTCTTCACGTCAATTTTACCCAAGTGATTTCCTGGTAAAAAGTGCAGCAACTGAACGTTTATTTTTAGATCGGTGCCACAGTGAATACAATTTCCAAAGGTCAGTTTTACTGCACTACGTCAGCCTGCATCCGAGGTGTGTGTGTGTGTGTGTGTGTGTGTGTGTGTGCTAGCCTGTGTGTGTGTGTTAGCACGTGTGTGTGTGTTAGCATGTGTGTGTGTGTTAGCGTGTGTGTGTGTGTGTGTGTGTGTGTGTGTGTGTGTGTGTACCTGTGTGTTACCTGTAATAATCTGCTGGCACTGCTGGCATAGTGTGGGCCGCCGGAACATGTGCTCCTGGAAGCAGTGCGTCCTCTGTGGGGTGGGCGGGCCCTTGGAGCTGAGTGACAGCGAAGGGCTCAGCGACGGCGAATGGGAGCACAGCGAGGGGTTGGGGCTGAGCGAGGGCGACAGCGACGGCGAACACTCCGGGATGGTTGCCGGGGGCGACGGGGGGCAGGGCTCCAGCACGGTGGGCGCCGGTTGCTCGGCGATGAGGTCGGGTGGGGGCCGTGGCTCTGGCGGGGGAGGGGGGTGGGAGCGCTGAAAGAAGTTATCGACACTCTTACTCCTCATGACCGCCTTCAGGGAGAGCGAGCGCTTCAGACGCTGGAGCTGAGCGAGAGAGAGAGAGAGAGAGAGATCAATATATTTCACAAAAAATAAAAAAAAAGAATCCCACATTTTAGAAATGTACAGAATGACCCTCAAATGAAATGCTTATTAGGAGAGTACCCAACCTTATCAGCACTAGCGGCACGATATGTCACAGAATGCCATAAAAGCACGAGACAGTCACTAGGCAAGCCAATAGTATATTTATCTTTCCTTTCTTTCATTCCTTGTTTTTTTTTCTTTCTCCATTGTGTGCTAGTGTGTGTATGTTGGGGGAGGGGGTGGAGCGTGCGGCGTGGGTGGGTGTGTGTGTGTGTGTGTGTGTGTGTGTGTGTGTGTGTGTGCGTGCGTGTGTGCGTGCGTGGACATTGTGTCCACACATGCTTACTGTAAAAAAACGTAACAAACTCACTCAACTAACCAATACTGCCACCAAAATAATAGGTCTGCATACCCCAAACTTACAAGAACTAAACACTAAGGCCATCGCACGTATTGCTCATTCAATATCCCTGGACATTACCCACCCACTCAACCACTACTTCTCACCCCTACCCTCTAGCAGGAGGTTTAGAAGCATAAGGTGCAATAAAGCCCGCTTCAGCAGAAGCCTAATCCCCTTAGGAATCCAAACACTCAACAACACAAAGCCCCACAGATAAATATATGCAGTGCAATAATGTATGTTTTTTCCCATGAAACCCCCAATAATTTATGTAAAAGACAGCCCACCCACTTTTCATAGAGACTAGTGCTTAACATTGTGTCCACACATACAGCCTGCTTGATGCTGAGAACATGTCAGGAGCTCAGTGCACATGTGAAAGCAGTTAGAGAGGAGAGGTTTCCAAACTCTTTCCTAAGACCAATGTCTCCTAACCTTCTTCCATGATTACACTGATACACCCTACACACTGATGATGAGGAGAGTGGAGATGAGGAGAGAAGAGGAGGGGAGAGAGAGGAGAGGAGGGGAGAGAGGAGAGCAGAGGAGAGATAAGGAGTGGAGAGAGGAGAGGAGAGAGGAGAGAGGAGAGGAGGGGAGAGAGGAGAGCAGAGGAGAGATAAGGAGTGGAGAGAGGAGAGGAGAGAGGAGAGAGCAGAGGAGAGAAGGGAGGAGAGAGAAGAGGAGTGAAAAGAGAGAAGAAGAGTGGAGTGAAGAGAGAGGAGAGAAGAGGAGAAGAGAATAGCATAGACAAGAAAATAATATAGAAGAGAAGGGAATAGCATAGAGTAGCATAGACAAGACTAGTATAAAATAGGAGAGAATACAAGAGAGAAAGGAGGAGAAGAGAAGAAAAAGGAGGAGAAGAAAAAGGTGAAGAGAAGAGAAGATAAAGGAGAAGAGAAGAGAAGATAAAGGAGAAGAGAAGATAAAGGAGAAGAGAAGAGAAGATAAAGGAGAAGAGAGGATAAAGGAGAAGAGAGGAGATATAAGAAAAGAAGATTTAGAGAAAAGAGGAGAGGAGAAAAAGAGGGAGGAGGAGAGACACAGAAGGCAGAAAAGAGGAGGATGAAAAAGAGTAGCCAAGAGAGGAGAGAAAGATGAAAGGCTTTGGAGTCAGACAGGGAGTCAGCATTTGGCTTTGTTAGATGATGACCTGCTTTTAATATTGGTGAGCTACATCTCTCTCTCTCTCTCCCTCTCTCTTCCTTCTAGACTTCTCTCTCTTTCCCATCCTCAGACTCCTTCTCTTTCTCTCTCCTTCCCTCCATTTATCTCATTCCCACTCTCTCTTAACCTCCCTGTGTGTGTGTGTGTGTGTGTGTGTGTGTGTGTGTGTGTGTGTGTGTAGGGTATATAGACCCCTAACTGATGGGTTTATAGTATCAGCCACGCCTATTTGCAGAGAGAGGAGACAAACTAAATTTGTGATTGTGAGCCTCTGCAATGTCTCTCTCAGCACCTCTGCCTCGCAATCAATACAGTGTGTGTGTGTGTGTTATTGTGTGTGTGTGTGCGTGTGTGTGTGTGACACATAAATCAAGTGACAACACACACACACACACACACACACACACACACACACACATCAAGAGACAAACACACACAACACACACACTGCACACACACACACACACACAAAGAAGTTTGCCACTTAATCCTCATATATTCCAATTAGCCTGAAGAATGGGCAGAGAACACACCACTGCTCCTCTCCTCCTGTTTCTCCTCTCTCCCTCTCTCTCTCTCTCCCTCTCTCTCTCTCTCTCTCTCTCTCTCTCCCTATCTCTCTCCCTCTCTCTGTCATCCCTTCTTTTATTGAATCCCTCTGTTTCTATCTGATATGCACTCTTTCTCTCTCTTAAATGTGCATTTCTTCTCTCTTCTCTTTCTAATCTATTTAGTCTCTCCTTCTCTCTACCTCCATTCGTTTCTGGAGTCTGTTTTCCTCTCACGCAATTCTCTCCCTCTCTCTTTTCCTCTTTCACTATCCACCTCTCCCTCACTCTATATCCACCTCTCCCTTCATCCCCCACTCATCCTCTCATTCACTTTTTATCTCCCTCTCTCCTTTTCACTTTTATCAGTCCCTCCCCGCCCTCTCTTTTATCCTCCTCCACCTTTCCTTGTCTTCATCTCCTCTTCTCCATCTCTCTATCTCTCTCTATCTCTGTCCTCTCCTCTCTCTCTTCCTGTCTCTCCATCTCTCCTCTCCTGCTCCACAGCCACAGCCTGATTTTAATGACCTTATCTGGCCAGCATCACTGTCCAATCCACCTTTACGATGGTGTGATATGTGGTACCTCCACACACACACACACACACACACACACACACACACACACACACACACACACACACACACACACACACACACATAGATTTCAGTCTGTCTTAATGTGGACTGAGTATTCAGAGAGTGTTGTTTAATTTATGTGTCTGTATATATAGTGTCTGTGTGTGTGTGTGTGTGTGTGTGTACGTGCGTGTGTGCATGTGCGTGCATGTGCATGCGTGTGTTTGTGAGTGTGTGTGCGTGCGTGTGCGTGTGCGTGTGTGCGTGCGCATGCTGTGTGTGTGTGTGTGTGTGTGTGTGTGTGTGTGTGTGTGTGTGTGTGAACAGACCGGGCGATAATTCCTGCTGAAGCAGACTCGTCTGGCTCATTCTGCATTCGTCTGGGTGTGCTGACATGACTTCGCATCTTGCTCCACTCCCCTGAGACCACAGCACTGAATCACACAGGTCTCCTGGGTATGTGTGTGTGTGTGTGTGTGTGTGTGGGGGGGTGCATGCCAATGTGTTTGTGTGCGTGTGTGTGTGTGGGCCTGTGTGCCTATGTGTGTGTGTGTGTGTGTGTGTGTGTGTGTCTGTGTGTGTGTTTGTCTCTCTTTGTGTGTGTGTGTGTGTGTGTGTGTGTGTGTGTGTGTGTGTGTGTGTGTGCATGCCAATGTGTGTGTGTGTGTGTGTGTGTGTGTGTGTGTGTGTGTGTGTGTCCATATGTGTACACCACTCTCGCTGAATCAGCCTCATTTTAAACCCCGTCAGCCATCATGGCCAGTATATTCTCACGGCTACACACCCTGCAGTGCTGTGAGGGGCTCGTCTACTCAGAGTCCTGGGGGGCATCCAGGCGAAGCCACCTTTTTCACTCGCACTCTAGGCTATTAAGCACAGCTTTTAGGCAGGGCTTGATGCATTCTTACAGAGATCACACAGGTGTGTGTGTGCGTGCATGCGTGCGCGTGTGTATCTACAGATTTTAGGCATGGCTAATTCGAGGCTTAGTTTGATGTCTTTTTCCACTTTTGAAACAGCTTACCATCAACTTTCTTTTCATATCACAGAACACCTGAAACCTACCATGCCAGGCTCGGCTACTTCAGTTACAGGCCCCTAAAATGTGTCTGCTGCTACACCATTAAACAGATTTATTAAAACAATGTTTTCAAAAAAAAAAAAAAAAAAAAACGTTTTTAAACACAGGTTATTTTTTTTTTATGCAGATCTTGGAATCCATGTTCACATTCACCCTTAAATGTATAGATCTACGCTCATACTTGTATATATTAGCTGTATGGGAGAATGGGGTAAGATGAGCCATTTGTGGGGTATGATGAGCCTACGTGTGGGGTAAGTTGGGGCAACACAAATATTTCAGGTAATACATTTTTATTTTCTTCAAACAATAATTTCATTCTACAAACAGTAACAAACACCAACATTTCACTGAAAATTTGCCAAGACAGGACTAGACCTATAACATTTTGTATTGCCTGTTTAATGAGTTCAAAAAATCAAGGCAAACTTAATAATCTCACAGATGCAATACAAGTAGCTGGCTCAACTTACCTCAGCCCTGGTGACTCATCTTACCCCACAACCACCATTTTGAAAGGAAATGCTTTTCTCAACAAGCTACAGTAGCACTCATGATTTTGTTTAGACCTCACATCATAGCTTATAAGGACACCAATTGAGGTGTAATGCATCTGAATGTTGTTCTATTCACGTTTCCTCTAAATCACCCTAATGAATGGAATCCGCTTGGAGAGCAAAAAATCATATTTTTATACATACATTTCTTACCACATTTGCTATGTGCGGTACATTTCCACAGATTGCCATGTGCGGTACATTTGCCATGTGCGGTACATTTGCCATGTGCGGTACATTTGCCATGTGCGGTACATTTGCACAGATTGTATGGGATGATTCCCTCTTCCTTAACATGCTGTCACATGATAACATTTGTTTACAATTTCCTAGAAAAAAGGGGTGGCTCATACTCATATTACTCAACTTACCCTGTTATCCCCTAATGGGTGGGCTCTGCATACGATTTTCTCTCTGCTTTTAATCAGATTCACTTTTTAGATTGACTTTTAATCATGTGTTTTATGACAGTTAATTATGTATTTTGATTTTATTTCAATTTCATCTTAAATCCTTTTGATAACACACACATACCTAAATATTCTGTCACACGCACACACACACAGAGTAGCATGAGCATTCATGTCATACAGGGCCACTGCCTTAGTACAAGGTGTGTTATATGGTCAGTGTCCATATTTTAGGTGTGTGTGTGTGTGTGTGTGTGTGTGTGTGTGTGTGTGTGTGTGTGTGTGTGTATGTGTGTGTGTGTTGTATGTAAGTATTGAGGACTCAAATGTGTGTGTGTTGTATGTAAGTATTGAGGAGTCAAATGTGTGTGTGTGTGAGTGTGTGTGTGTGTGTGTGTGTGTGTGTGTGTGTTGAGAATTCAACGTGGGTAAGAGTGTAAGTATTATAGACAAATATTAAAAGGGAGAAAAATACTACTGGATAAGAGAGAAAGAGAGAAAGAGAGAGAGAGGAAGAGAATTGAGAAGGATTAAGAACAAGATTAAGGGGAGGGAAAGGAGAGATATAGAAAGAGGAACAGAGGAAGAGAAAGCAAGAAGGAGGGAGAAAAGAGAGAGAGGAAGAGAGAGAGAGAAAGAAAGAGGAAGAGAGAAAAAGAGAGGAAGAGAAAAAGAGAGGAAGAGAGAG
>NW_027468674.1:7625820-7628320 GCF_046254945.1 Alosa pseudoharengus | reverse complement strand
CGAGTGAATTCGTTCCGGTGATTTAGCGCATTGTAACGGAGCAGACAGTGAGAGCGCGAGAGGGATACAGAGTGCGCGCTGTCATAAGGCTTATCCAGTCTTTTCCCCAGGGATGTGCGCTCCCGTTACCTTCAAGCGTTGTCCACCACCACCACACGCGCTTCCACCAAAACTTTGATTTGACAGATTGCGCGGCGTGAGAGCTGACTACGCTGCTGTCGCCTGATTGGACCACGGGCTCTGTATGCAAATGAGGATGTAGTAGTAAGAGAGAACTGGCTATTCGCAGGTGACGTTTTTGTTCATTGGGCGGCACCCAGCCTAAGCAAGCATGTGCAGGCATCAGTAGGCTGTGTTTTGATCGACTGCATCATTTCACAGAAGTAATCCCGTGGTGGCTTGGTAATATTCGATTGTTTTTAGTGTGGTGATTCCTTAGGGTGGCGTGGTGTGTCTTACGTTACTGCAGTGGTTGATTCGCAAAACAAAGTCAATATTTTTAGCACTTCAGCACTGGACAGCGACAGTATCGTAGCGACTTTGGGGAGGCTCAGGCTACACTCTCTCCTGGCAGAAATAAACACTGCTTTAGAAATGAAACGTTGAATGATGTCAGTTTTGTTATTTTCATCTAATCTCCTAAAAATGTACCCATGCATTTCCGGTAAGAGAAAGCGTGCATGCAGGCAGCATGTTGTTGAAAATACACAGTCTGTGACGCAGGCGGCTGCCTTATCTCCAGGGAAAGCGTCAGATACCAACGTGGTGATGATGACACTCCTGTCTCTCATGCAACGTGTTCTCTGGGAGGTATATAGCGCTAACTTTATGAACACTGTGATGTATTAACTGATGAAAGAAATAATAATATGCTGATGTGTTCTCGGAGTTATAGCTGGGAAGCTTTGTGAGCAAATCTGTATAGTTTGTTTAAGTCATTCTTTGTAAATGTAATATTCTTCTTCTTCTTATTATTATTATTATTAGTAGTAGTAGTAGTAGTATGTTGTTATAATTGGCTGTTTTAATAATAATTGATTGTTTGACAATAAATTGGTACTCTAATGTATACTGATATTTTAATGTCGTCGCAAGGTGCTTTGGATAAAGGAATCTGCTATAAATAACCACAACCAGACACCGGTGGTCTTAGTGACGACCTAAACTTTAAAAACAGGTTCTTAATTCCCTGATGTCACCCATATAATCAAGTAGACTACTATGAAACCACACCAGTGAAAAGAAGACACAGCTAGCATTTATAGTATAGAGTCTTTATTATCCTTTATTGTATGCTTGTATCCTTGTATCCTTGTATCCTTGTATCCTTATCCTCTTTTTCACACACATCATTACATTCCATGCAGGATATACACAGCCTCACACATATCACATATAACATATAACATAACACACACCATACCACACACCATCCCCCCCCCCCCCCCCCACCCGCATAGTTTCCCTCCCTCCTCAACACAATACAAGCAAAAAGGTGGACAGTGCAGACAAACATAAACACAAAAGAATAGGGGGATGGATGATGATTGTCAGAGGAGTTTGTTTAGTGCAGTGATAGCTGAGGGTACAAAACTTTTCCTAAAGTGCGCTTTTTTCCAGTCCAGGGCTCTGTATCTGCGGCCAGATGGGAGTAGGGTGAAGAACCGGTTCAGGGGATGGTCAGTGCTGCTTACTATGGTGCGTGCAAGGCGTGTGGTGGCTGTGTCATTTGTATCAGTGAGGCTGGGGGTGGGAAGCTGTATTATCTTGGATGCTAAGTGTGAGATTTTAATGAGTTTGTTCTTGCTGGCGACATTTGGTATGGTGAAGAAACAGGGGGAGCAATAGAGTAGAAGTTTACACTACACACAAGCCCAAACCAGTCGGAGTCTTGAGCAGGCTCTGTCTGATACTGCTGTAGTGTTGTGCTCTCTGTAGACTGACTCTAGACTCTATAGAGTGGTGAAGTCCCGCCCCTTCCGTTTGCCTCTTGTGTGTGTGTGTCTCTTTCAAATAAATTTGAACGGCAGTCTATGGCGAAAAATAAATTATTTTCTGGTCCCGGTTGACTTGTGCCTTGAATTACCCATATGATGTTTGTCAATTTTAAAGACAATTTTTCATGTAAAGACATTTGCAGTTTGTTTCGTAACTATTGAATTACAACATTGTGAAAGATCGTAATTCCAACGACTACAAACCCATCAGTCGGGCTAGTGATGTTAGCTCATTCACAGCCACACTAGATTGTACAAGCATACCAGCAACAGGTCTTAATTGGGCTTTCCTTGCCGAAGAAAATACCATGAGTCAGAGGATTAAACACATCAGGTAAGTTGTATTCATCCATAGACTGTACATTACATACTGTTAAGTGACATAGCAGGCAGCAAGATGCAACCGTTAACTAGCATAACAGCTCTTATCGTTTCATTATGTTGGTGACGTACATCGTTCGAGACGAGAGATGTAGTCCACTGAGTGGATTCGCACAAAACCA
>NW_027468674.1:7610820-7620820 GCF_046254945.1 Alosa pseudoharengus | reverse complement strand
AATGTTGACTATTCATTTGTGTAATGTAATGTGTTTCGTTACTGCTTTAAGTCACGTCGGGCAAAAGCGCTAAGAAACAAACAATGTTGAACATGTCAATCGAGTCTACGTTGTCTTAATCTATAATCCGGGCAACGGGGATATTACGCAGGAAACGCTACATCCATCGAGGATCCGGCCGCACTTTCATCAAGCCGACAACAGAGGATGGTATCCTCCTGTATCCCTGTGTCCCTTCACTCAGGTACAACTCCTCAACTCATCTTCCTGGTGCCTGTCAACAGCGATGGTCTGATGAGCGCGTCTCACCAGAGCGTAGGCCAACTGACTCTGTCGTGTCAACTACAAGCCATCTCATCTACCGAAGTTCTACCCCAGCGATTACACAGCTAGAGTTGGACTAAGTTAACACAGACTTTTCTTTATTTTAATTTCTTATTTATTTATTTTATTACTTGTTCATTTTTGTTTGTTGTCTGTCTTGTATGTCTACCGTTAGGTGTCTCGGGTACGCTGGCGATTACGCCGCTCCATCAGGCATTTTTTGTCTTTTTGTTATCTGTAGTGTTTATGTAATCTTGGCTTCACTGAAAATGAGGGCTTCCCTCAATGACCCTACGAGAATAAATAAAGGTGGAATGAATGAATGAATAATTTATGTAGGATATCATATTATTTATTTCATTTTGTTTTATTTACCGCAATTATTATACTGTATCTCTTGCGAAGCGGCGCTCATATAGGTTTAGTCAGATTTTTTTTTTTTTTTTTTCTTTTTCGCATGTCCAAATTTCTGTCAATGATTCCCGGGACACTGAAAGACCGGGGTAGACGAAACTTGGTGGGCATGTAAACCCATATGGATAGCATGGAACCATCGTTTTTCGTTTTGATCTGTAGCCCCCCCGCTGGACTGCACCCCCTGAAAGGAGGGTAGGGCAGACACAGTTTTCTGTGAATATCTCGAGAACCGTAAGGTTTAGGAGGACCATTTTTTTTTTGTATGTTGATCTCAAGGGGCCATGTCAACCCATTCCATAACCACTCATTTCATGTATAGCGCCACCTAGTTAAACACAAAAAAGTAAAAATGAGGTGTTGTAATCGCAGGTATCTGTGACCTAACATAGTCAAAACTGCACGAAATTGGAAGTGTAGGATCATTATGACACCCTCTGAATGCACGCCAAGTTTCGTGGAATTCCGCTCATGGGGGGCCACACAATAAATGAATTTATGTTACTATACACCAACTGGCCTGTAGGTGGCCGGAGACAGTTTTCTGTGAATATCTCGAGAACCGTAGGGCCTAGGAGGTCCACCTTTTTTTTGTATGTTGATCTCAAGGGGCCATGTCAACCCATCCCATTACCACTTATTTCATGTATAGCGCCACCTAGTTAAAAATTAAAAAGCAAAAAATTTGGTGTTTTCATCACAATATCTCTGGCTGACATGGTCAAAACTGCACGAAATTGAAAGTGTAGGATCATTATGACACCCTCCGAATGCATGCCAAGTTTTGTGTACTTTTGTTCATGGGGGGCCTTACAATAAAACAATTTATGTGTACATTTAGTGACGTACACCAACAAGGATTCCTGGGACACTGAAAGACCGGGGTACACAAAACTTGGTGGGCTTGTACCCCCACATGGATAGCATGGAACTGTCATTTTTCGTTTTGATCTGTAGCCCCCCCGCTGGACTGGACCCCCCGAAAGGAGGGTAGGCCAGACACAGTTCTCTGTGAATATCTTGAGAACCGTAGGGCCTAGGATGACCATTTTTCCCGTATATTTGCCTCCAGGGGTCATGTTAGCCCAGTTCATGTGCACACATGTGCACAAACAGATACACACACACACACACATTCACAGTAATCATGACACATACTCACACAGTAGACATATGTACGCTTCCATGCACAGGCACATACGCAGGCACGCACACACACACACACACACACACACACACACACACACACACACACTCACACACACCCACACACATAACATAAACATAACACAAACAATCAAGAATTTCTCATAATTATGAACAGGCAAGATGGAGGTGGGGTTGTATAAAATGAATTTTACATGTGAAATCTATGAACTAATCATGTTTTGGTACTTGTTGTCTAGCAGATACCAGTGAGAATTGAGTGTGGATAATGCAATTTAGTGAGACAGTTAGAATCATATAGGCCTTTCAGCGTGATTTCTTTTTGTGGAAAAAATGTGCTGGACTGGGCGGCGGTCATATTTTGTACCGCTCTGCGGTACATCTAGTTCATTGTTAATGTAATCTCGGCTTCACTAAAAATGAGGACTACCCTCACTGAACCTCCGAGAATAAATAAAGGTTGAATTAATGAATGAATGAATCAAGGATTGTGGCCTACTGTCTGGAATTGGGCGTTCGATTGTAGAACGTGAGATGGTGTCTGTTTAGTAAAGTCTGCGTGCCAACAATCGCTATGAAAGAAACAATTAGGAAATTGTGACGATGCATTCGGTTGACGTGTATTATTACGTTTCATGTGTATATAAGCAGAAACATACTGAAATGGTTAATTAGCGATACTGTTAGTCTACCCAAGAAAGAGCCACGATTACTGCACTGTGCGAAAGTATTTGACCGAGCCACGTTTTTACCACAAACATGGATGATCCCACTCCCTACCCGGTTGGTTTAACCCCTAGTCCCCGGGTTAAAATAATTACCTCGCCTAAAATTACGGCGGTTGTCCGCGCAAACGAGATACCTTCCCAGCAGCACGTGGTTGTCTTTGAGGGGTTGAGACAGTTCAAAGGTGTCCTCAAGACCTCTTCCGTGGCCTCCCATGGCGGCGAGGGTGATGCCCCAGCTCAGAAACAAAGCAGGACACACCTGGATGAGAAACTCTCTGACAGGTCAGCATGTTTATAATGACCATAGGTTATATCGCACATCCTAAAAATAGCCACAGTAATGAAACATTCTTAAATTTCTCCACATCTCCAATGTTCCAGCTGTGATGGAGTTCTCCTGGAGGTCTATCAGCTGGCCATGTTGCAGCGTGAGCACTTCCTCCGTGCTGATAACGGGCCACACAGAGAGGGGATTGGCCTGAGCTGGGGACTTCTGGCTCTTCTCTGCAAGAGGAATGGAGTAAGTGTTTCTCCCCAGATAACTATTTTTGTTTCTTTCTGTGAATGTGCTTTAGGGTGCATGGCCATTGGCGACAGACAGACAGACAGACAGAGAGAGAGAGAGAGATGACACTATACCCCATGTACTATAAAACAGCTGACAGAGAGAGAGAGAGAGAGATGACACTATACCCCATGTACTATAAAACAGCTGACAGAGAGAGAGAGAGAGAGACACTATACCCCATGTACTATAAAACAGCTGTCAGAGAGAGAGAGAGAGAGAGACACTATACCCCATGTACTATAAAACAGCTGACAGAGAGAGAGAGAGAGAGAGAGAGAGACACTATACCCCATGTACTATAAAACAGCTGACAGGTCCCTGCTCAGTGTACCTTCATGCTCTCCGAAATAAACACTCCCCATTAATATTGAATTTGTCCGTGTGGATTGGTATTTCCAACACTTATTTATAATCTATAACAATCAAGAAAAGACACAATCATTTATAAAATGAGACACAACATTGGTTATTCTCAGTAGATTAAGAAATCATTCCTCGATTCACAAATCATTTATTAATATTATTTATTTATTATTATTATTTTTGTAGATGGTCACTGACAATGACATAGCCAACCTTATACTACAAAAGTGTTTGGATTCCAATGAGCCGGTGACTTGCTGTGCCTTTGACAACCTTGGTAAAGGGACCTCCAATCTTGCTAGGCTGCTTCTTGCTGGCAAAACCAAGGTAGGCAAAGCCCTTTCCCAATTTGTACATGATACAGATTTAATGAACCCTTATGCAGGTTGTGCACATTACTTTGTAATATGTTTCATGATCAGTAGGACAATAAAAGACATGCATGTACGGATGCACATAAATGTATTTCCAAGTAGCGTGTGTCAGTCGTGGCCTACTGGTTAGCGCTTCGGACTTGTAACCAAAGGGTTGCCGGTTTGATCCCCGACCAGTAGGAACGGCTGAAGTGCCCTTGAGCAAGGCACCTAACCCCTCACTGCTCTCCGAGTGCCGCTGTAGCAAGGCAGCTCACTGTTCTGGGTTAATGTGTGCTTCACCTCACTGTGTATTCACTGTGTGCTCTGTGTGTTCACTAATTCACGGATGGGATAAATGCAGAGACCTAATTCCTTGTATATGCAAAACTTGGCTGAGAAACCTGATTTACATTTACTTTGCAGGAAGCCATTGACCAGGCGAGTAGTCAAGGCGTATGGCACCATGTCTTTACTCTAAACAACTTAGAGAGACATGGCCAATCTGACTGCATAATGTCCAGGTAAGGACATTTCTTCAGGCCTTTCAGGACTCTTGGCATGCCACTTTTCTGACATTGATATTATTGTACCTTACTAGGTGTCGTGCTATTTGCACTGTAGGTGATGTAAGCTTGTCTTTGATTTAATCTTTTTCAGGTTCATTAATGACCTGGATGATTCAGATTTACCGAAGACCTACTATCAGGTCCGGCTGGGAGAAATGCCTTCTGCTGCCTCTGTGAGTGTTTATGGCCAACCTTTCATGTGTGTGGTGTGGGATTCAGACTTGATACGCTCTTGAGTTCACACTGAGGTTTGGGTGTGTGTTTTCTTTTAGGCATGTGCAGAGGACAGCTGTGGAACCTGGCGTCTGCACCTTGCCATTGTGCTAACATTCACAGAAAGCAACCACCTTCGAAAGATGTCCATTACAAAGACGGCAGAAACCTTGGGTAAGAGCCTTCTTCCCCAATCTGGTCCTTAGCTTTGGTCTAGAGATTATAAGTTTCCCAGAACAAGAGAACATTTCAGTAGCATACTGTATACCTTATCCCATATCTGACCAAGAGAACATTTTAGTAACATATACCTTATCCCATATCTGACCAAGAGAACATTTCAGTAACATTTCAGTAACATATACCTTATCCCATATCTTCCTATCCCACCCCACAGCCTCTAATGGACAGGCACATGCTGCGCAGTTCTGCCATTTGGTTCTGCAGTTAGATCTGGAGAACCTCCTCAATGCGTCACTGCACGATGTCGTGGGGAAGTGGATGGGGCTCTTAGCGGAGATGGACAAAGAGGTTCCACAGACACATCCAGCGGCCTCAGGAGAGCATTCCCTGGACCCTGAGGAGAGGAAGGTTCCTCTCACATCCGGCGGCCTCAGAAGAGCATCTCATGGACCCTGAGGAGAGGAAGGTTCCTCTGTCACATCCGGCGGCCTCAGAAGAGCATCTCATGGACCCTGAGGAGAGGAAGGTTCCTCTGTCACATCCGGCGGCCTCAGAAGAGCATCTCATGGACCCTGAGGAGAGGAAGGTTCCTCTGTCACAGGAACCAGCTCTGCTGCTGTCAGCTGAGCCTCAAGTGCCAAAGGATGGCAGTGGACTCGCTGAGGTCACACGGTCACTTCCTGTGACCTCCGAGCAGCATCCTGCGTGCCCTGAGGAGAGGAAGGCTCCACTGTCTGAGGAACAGTTCAGGAAGCTGATCGGCCCTCTCCTGCCGCCCCCTGTGTGTGTGCTGAGGGTTGAAGTCCAGGAGAGCGCATGCCAGCCACTGCCAACCAGCACCACTGTCAAGAAAGACTCGGAAAAAAAGGTTTGCATTTATTGCTGTATGAGCCATGAAGTTGTCTATTTCATAACCGCATGTGTGTGTGTGTGTGTGTGTGTGTGTGTGTGTGTGTGTGTGTGTGTGTGATGTCAATGACCTGGTGTTTCTTTGGTTCCAGAGGTCTTGGTGTCGCTGCATCAGCTTCTTGGGTAGCAGAACTAAGGACTAAATGTTCTACTCAGCCAGCTCCAAGATATCACTTCATTTTCACCAAGAATTTATTTTTGTATTTCAAAATGAGAATTAAAGTATTTTCATATTACAGACATGATTGTGGTTTGCTTTCTGCCTCTGCAATCATTATTTTGAGCTGCATTTAGAGTTAATTTGCAGATATTCTTTTTAAATTAGTATCATTTACATTTAATGATAGAGAGAGAGAGAGAGAGAGAGAGAGGGAGTGTGTGTGTGTGTGTGTGTCTGTCTGATTGTGCTTAAGGTATGAACATGTTTTAATAAAGGATAAATCATAGATGTTTTTAAATCCCAAAATGGGACCCTCCCAACTAATAGTTAAAATTGTTAAATGTTGATAGATCAAATATGATCTGACTGAACAATTGTATGAAGAGGATAAAGAGTCAGCTCAACCTGTCCTCTGTGAGACTTCACTAGCAGGCTACACTTTCATAACAAACCAAATCCATTTAAGGCCCTGTCACTCAAACCAAGTGTGTGTTTGTGTGTGTGTGTGTGTGTGTGTGTGTGTGTGAGTGCATGTGTGTGTGTGCATGTGTGTTTGCGTAAGTTTGGTGTACATAGTGTGTTTGTGCGTGTGTGTATGCTTGTGTGTGTGTGCTTGTGTGTAGTCTGTTGTTGAGTGAGCTTGTTGACATTAAAGGCACACTGGGAGTCACAGATGTCTGGCTTTGGGCATCACTCATGACAGGGTCCCTTTCAGTCACCTCTCTCAGTGGTTGCCTGAGATGCTGTGTCTGTTTAACCATACAGTGAGTCCACACAGTTTTGAATTCTTTGTTTGAACCCACTAATCACATTCATTACAAAAGAGACACAAATGTTTCCAGAGGTGGAATACAGATGTTGGGGTAATCTGGGTACATACAACATGGCCTCTGCTGCACTGACTACCTATTGCAACTAATAAAGAGGAGAATTGTGCCAGCTGTTTAGATTCTCTCTCTATCTCTCTCTCTCCATCACTCCCTCTCATACTCTCGTATCCCCCTCTCTCCTCCTTATCTTTCTCCATCTCTCCGTGTCTCACTCTCTCCATCTCTCTCTCTCTCTCTTTCTCTCTATCTCTCTCTCTCACTCTCTCCATCTTTCCCTCTTGTACTCTCATCCCTCTCTCCCTCCCTCTCCTCCACTGCCTCATTTCCTGCCTATGCTCCCACACATGTGTCTGATCGTCTGATCTGTTATGGAGGGTTTGTTTTTCCCCCACTTCATCCCTCGTTCTCTGCCTATCTCGTTGCCATCCCTCCCCCCGGTGCTCCCTCCCCCTTTATTTTTGATTTATTCAGCTTTTATCCTTTCAATCGTTTATTTATTCACACTCTCTCTCCTCCTCGGCATCCCAACATCTTCACCTGTGTGTGTGTCTGAGAGAGAGAGAGAGAGAGAGAGAGAGAGTGTGTGTGTGTGTCTGTGTGTTGTGAAACTTTGCTGTCTGCATGGTAATTGTTGGTCCCCAGACACAGCTGACTGTGTGTGTGTTATGTGTGTGTGCGTGTGTGTGTGTGTATGTTCACCAGACACACTTGGCTGTGTGTGTGTGTGTTATGTGTGTGTGTGTGTGTGTTCCCCAGACACAGTTGGCTGTGTGTGTTATGTGTGTGTTCGTGTGTGTGTGTGTGTTCCCCAGACACAGTTGGCTGTGTGTGTGTGTTATGTGTGTGTGTGTGTGTGTGTGTTATGTGTGTGTGCGTGTGTGTGTTCCCCAGACACAGTTGGCTGTGTGTGTGTGTTATGTGTGTGTGTGTGTGTGTGTGTGTGTGTGTGTTATGTGTGTGTGCGTGTGTTCCCCAGACACAGTTGGCTGTGTGTGTGTGTGTGTGTGTGTGTGTGTTATGTGTGTGTGTGTGTGTGTGTGTTCCCCAGACACAGTTGGCTGGCGGTGTTTATGAGCTGCACTGGTCGCCCACTCATTCTCTCATTCCCTCATTTTCTCTCTCTCTCATTCTCTCTCTCTCTCTCTCTCTCTCTCTCTCTCTCTCTCTCTCATTCCCTCATTTTCTCTCTCTCTCATTCTCTCTCTCTCTTATTCCCTCATTTTCTCTCTCTCTCATTCTCTCTCTCTCTCTCTCTCTCTTATTCCCTCATTTTCTCTCTCTCTCTCTCTCTCTCTCTCTCTCTCTCTCTCTCTCTCTCTCTCTCTCATTCCTTCATTCTCTCTTTCTCTCTCTCTCTCTCTCATTCCCTCATTTTCTCTCTCTCTCTCTCTCTCTCTCTCTCTCTCTCTCTCTCTCTCTCTGAGGCCCACATCTCCCTGCGTCACCACAGGCTGAGCTGTTCTGGCCTCACAGAGCTGTTTCTGGGGCGCTGTGCGCGTGGAGTGGGGGCCATGAGACGCAAGGCCATGGGATCGATTCCCACACACGTATTTAGAGATAAGCGCAAGATCAGTGCACGACTCCTAGGGGCATGTGTCTAGGAAGCGGACCTTTTTATGACCACATTTTCTCCTCTGTAGTTTTGAGTATGTTATGTTCCCCAGGACTGATGTCTATGGTAATATCAGCAAATAGCAAATGTTGATAAATGTAACCAACACATCTACAGGATCTCTCCAGGTCTCCAGGATGCCTATTCTGTTCTATTCTGTTCTAATCTGTTCAGTTATGTTCTATTTTATTCTGTTTTAGTTCCAGATATGCCCCATGGTCTGTTCTTTTGCTGTTCTTTTTTACGCTGAACATGGACACAGCTGGGCCTTGACTGAGCCCTTTTCCAAAGAAGCACTTAAGTGTGTGTGTGTGTGAGGAAGAGAGAGAGAGAGAGAGAGAGAGAGAGAGAGAGAGAGAGAGAGAGAGAGAGAGAGAGAGAGAGAATCTAAACAGCTGGCAAAATTATCCTCTATATTAGTTGCAATAGGTAGTCAGTGCAGCAGAGGCCATGTTGTATGTACCCAGATTACCCCAACATCTGTATTCCACCTCTGGAAACATTTGTGTCTCTTTTGTAATGAATGTGATTAGTGGGTTCAAACAAAGAATTCAAAACTGTGTGGACTCACTGTATGGTTAAACAGACACAGCATCTCAGGCAACCACTGAGAGAGGTGACTGAAAGGGACCCTGTCATGAGTGATGCCCAAAGCCAGACCTCTGTGACTCCCAGTGTGCCTTTAATGTCAACAAGCTCACTCAACAACAGACTACACACAAGCACACACACACAAGCATACACACACGCACAAACACACTATGTACACCAAACTTACGCAAACACACATGCACACACACACATGCACTCACACACACACACACACACACACACACACACACACACTTGGTTTGAGTGACAGGGCCTTAAATTGATTTGGTTTGTTATGAAAGTGTAGCCAGCTAGTGAAGCCTCACAGAGGACAGGTTGAGCTGACTCCTTTGGTCGCCTCAGGACTGAGGCATCACATGTCCGCACATGAAAGAGATCTCACTATAGGAAAAGAAAAAAACACACACACACACACATACACAAAAACACAAACACACACACACACATACACTACACACACACACACACACACACACACTACACACATACACTACACACACGCTGACAAACACACAGACACACAGACACACACACACACACACACACACACACACACACACAAAACAACACAGTGTGTAGGCTAATCAGCGGAGCTACTAATTTTTTATTTACAGCTTTGAAGTGTGTTTCAGTGTTGGCCTCTGGCCCCTGGGGACTCTGTGGCCCAGTTCCAGCCTGTGTGGAGCGTGTTAGGGATCCTACACACGGCAACCGCTGCACACTCATACACACACACAGAGCATGAGTATGTGTACATGTGTAGTGTGTGTGTGTGTGTGTGTGTGTGTGTGGTGTGTGGTGTGGTGTGTGGTGTGTGTGTGTGTGTGTGTGTGTGTGTGTGTGCGCTACATAGAGTCTGCATAATGCATGCTTATAGAGGCTCACTAGAAACAACACACTCATACAGACCTACACAGAGTCTGCATAATGCATGCTTATATAGGCTTACTGGAAACAACACCATGTGGGAGAGTTGTGTGTTGGTTTTTCTGTGA
>NW_027468674.1:7598320-7605820 GCF_046254945.1 Alosa pseudoharengus | reverse complement strand
GCCTGAAGCGCATCCAAGAGAGCATCCTGGTCTGTTTTGCTAAATCAACCAATCCGTTTTCAGTGTAAGTGCTTATATCTCTTTTCTCCCAAACATAATTCATCAGTTGAGTGTATCTAGGAACAGAAGCGTCATGGCAGCGTCAGTGCCCCTCAAAAAGGAAGATTTAAGACCCATTTCACATCAGACTACACAAAAGTGTACCCAATTGTCTCAAAAGATTAAAACATAATGATAATCTTGCACACTGCACTGTTTGTAACAGCAACTTTAGCATTGCTCACGGCGGGTTAAATGATTGCAAAAGACTTGTTGAGGTGAGTTTAACAAGTGTAATTTCATTTGCATATTATTCAGGCCTATAGGCTACAAGATGGCTAGTTGCCAAGGGTACATGAAAAAAAATCTACATATTTTACTATAACAGTTTCTATCAATAGGCCTTCCTTATTTTGTGTACTTAGACATTATTGAACAAACATCTGAATTTCAGTATCTAAGTAGGTTAGGTTGGGATGTCTGCTATACATTGCTGTTAAAATGCACTTCCAGTATTTGAGTATTGACAAAACCGTTATCATTTTTATGTTGAGGCGTTGGGGGTGTTGTCGGCAGCTGCTGAAAGTAACTAATAAAGTAACTTGTAATCTAACTTAGTTACTTTTAAAATCAAGTAATCAGTAAAGTAACTAAGTTACTTTTTAAAGGAGTAATCAGTAATCAGTAATCAGATTACTTTTTCAAGGTAACTGTGGCAACACTGCTCACGTTACTGTATTGAGTATTTTTTTTTGTGTATTTTGTATTTTTTAAGTAGTTTTTAAAATCTGTCATTTTATTTTTACTTGATTACGTTTTGAGTAAAGTATTGTACTTCGCTACATCACAAATCCAATCCGTTACTGAGTAAAAAAAAAAAAAGTTAAGACTTGACATGATAGGACATGAATCAAGCTGGCGCCAAGTCTTTCTAAAAGAGATGGAGATGGAGGTGGATCATGAGATAGGGTGGGCTACCTCAGATTACATGTGTAACCCAGGAAAGTTATTTTTCGCTCTTTCAATGGGTTGTCTCAGTTCGTTTTTAGCACTAACGATTGTGGAGATATTCAAGCAGTTTAACACCATGCGATTCGTGTTTTAACGTTTGTGCTCACCTTTAGAAAGAAGTTTATTAGCAGTTGTTTTCCCTCATTTTGATGGCTTTCTTTTTCCTGTTCTTGCCTTTGTTTTTTGTAACCCAACTTGGTTTTCTTGGAGAAAGACATTGCCAGTAGCACAACAATTAGCGGCCCACTACTAGTGATGCTCAACTAAACGAAATGAGATACCATTATGAATCGTTGTGCAGGCGGACTAAACCATTTTGCGCTTTAGCAAGGGAGAGTGTGAGTGACCTTAGACCAGGGGTATCAAACACATATTAAGTAGGCCTAATGGGCCGGATTTGTTGGAATGAGACCTCGTGAGGCGGGGCGTCATTGTCATGGTCATTATCATTTTTCTGCATGAGTATCAGAGTGTTATTTGATGATATCACAAACAAGTACAAATAATGAACTGCTGTCATATAGCCTACTGCTCTTTCTCTCTTGAAATGCCCTACTTCCATGTTAGCTTTTCTGCTTATTCCTTCCTTACGGTGTGTTTCCACACAGCGAAACACCTCGCGATTTTCGGCCAGCGAAATTTCGCCTCGGGGGCGTGACGGCGAAACCGCTAACCTTTTGACTGCAGTGTCTAGCCAGTGGTGGCAAGCGAGCTAATTAGGCTAATCAGCTAATTCAAATGTTTAAGTACTTAATGAAGATATCCAGGGGTCTTTATGCCTCGACTAAGTTGATGTTGCATATAAACAACAATTCATGTTCATAGAAACAACAAGGTCACAAAGACATAATATATTTCATACCTGTGTTGCAGCATGTAGCCTAGCTGTCTAGCTAGGTTTACAATGCAATCCAATGTCCTAAAATACTAGCATTTCGCCTGTCAGCTAGCTAAAAAGATCGAGTGCTTAAACTAACATATATAGTGGTCTATTTAGTGGTGTATGTGCTCTGACTAAGTTCGTGTGGCATATAAACCACAATTCGTGTTGATACAAGTGCCAATGTTCGTGTAGAAACATTTTAATCACATACAAATGTTCGTGTTACAGCTCAGGTAGTCTCCGCCATCTTGGTCAGACTTTTTTGTAACTCCTGCCTCCAAACACAAAGACGCGGACCTGATTGGTTCTCGATTGGTCCTCATTTAAATAAAGTTAAACTTTGGCCAACTTTGTTTCGCCTGCCTCGGCGATTCGCTTTCATTTCGCCCAACTAGGGCGAATTTCGTCTCCATTCAACCTCAATGAGAGCGACGCGAAATTTCGTTGTGTGGAAACACACCGTTAGGATGGTTTGTAGTGCTAGGTTTAATCAATTTATCATATTATAGAGATATTGCTTATTACACATTGTTGCAGACAACTGGATGTGAATATCTTTTTTCTAATTTTCCCTTCCTAACCAAAACATCCCCCCAGTCCGACGCCCTTGGATCTGCTGAACTCCTTTCCAACAGTTTCAGTTTCTCTCTGAAACTCAACATGGGCCTGCCTGCCTCAGCTGCCTGTGAGCAGCTTTTCAGTTGTGCTGGATTACTGTTCACTGCAAAGCGAGCAAGGATGAGCGTGATTTTTCACATAGATCTCCGTTTCCCGAGGTCACCGACATCGAATAGGCTGCTGTGGTACAAAAAACCCCCGACAACAATCGGTTTTACCTAGCTCCAGTAGCTGCAGCCAGCAGTTAAGGCAGCCAGGCAGCTACAGCGCTACACTCTGGGGCCATGAACATGGGGGCTTACGAACATGCCCCCAGAGTGTAGCGCTGTAGCTGCCTGGCTGCAGCAATTTGAGCTAGGCAAAACCGATTGTTTTGGGGGATTTATTCATACCCCCCCCCCCCCTTCAAAAAAAAAAGTAACTAAGTAACTTTTACTTAAAGTAGATTTTAAATGAACTACGTTTTACTTTTACTTGAGTACATTTTCAGATGGGTAATTTAACTTGTACTTGAGTAATATTTCATCAAAGTATTGGTACTTTTACTTGAGTACAATATTTTAGTACTTTTTCCACCTCTGCTGTCCCAGACTCGTGGACGGCGTGCCTGATGGAGCCTGATGGTGCTGGGTCCTGTGTGGGTGTGATGGAGCCTGATGGTGCCTGATGGAGCCTGATGGTGCCTGATGGGGCCTGATGGTGCTGGGTCCTGTGTGGGTGTGATGCAGCCTGATGGTGCCTGATGGAGCCTGATGGTGCCTGATGGGGCCTGATGGTGCTGGGTCCTGTGTGGGTGTGATGGAGCTCTGTGCCCTGCTCTCCCTCCCCTCCACAGCCAGCCTGCAGCCTGCAGCCCCCAGGCACATCACCAGCCTCCCTCTCTCTCTATCTATCTCTCTCCATCCCTCTCTCCCTCCTCCCCTCTCTCCCTCTCCCTCACTCCATCCCTCTCTCTCTACCTCTCTCTCTCTCCCTCTCTCATTATCTCCCCCCCTCTCTCTCTCCCTCTCTCTCTATCCATCTCTCTCTCCATCCCTCTCTCCCTCCTCCCCCCCTCTCTCTCTCCCTCTTTTCCTCTCCCTCACTCCATCACTCTCTCTCTCCCTCTCTCTCTACCTCTCTCTCTCTCTCTCTCTCTCCCTTGCTCCATTCCTCCCTCCCTCATGCCATTGTTATGCAACATGCAAATCAGTTTCTGCCTGCTCACTGTGTCTCTTTCTCTGCTCACACACACACACACACACACACACACACACACACACACACACACACACACACACACACACACACACACACACACACACACACACACACTGAGATAAACTGAGAAATAACTCTCAGGTGCAGGTAACCAATCTCTCTCTAACACACACACTGTTAGAAATTCAATAACACACGCACACGCACACGCGCACGCGCACGCGCACGCACACGCACACGCACACGCACACGCACACGCACACGCACACACACACACACACAATACACAAAAAACATGCACACACAAACTGAGATCACCCAGGTGCACACATACAGTACACACACACACAAACAACCAATCTCACACACTCACATACACGTGAAATACACATGCACATACACAGAAAGAAACACACATGCAAACATGCAAACACACACACACACACACACACACACACACACACACACACACACACACACACACACACGGTGAAGTTTCCGTATGGGTGCTTCTGTGTGTTGGTGGCTGTTTGTGTTGAAGGCAAAGGGTCAAACATTTCCAGTAGCAACCCTGCCCAGAAGCCCATGACATTTGCTCATCTGGAGAATTATCCATTATGATGGGTTTCGTTCTACAGATTCACAACTAACGTCACAAACACACACACACACACACACACACACACACACACACACACACACACACACAGCCAGCCCCCCCCCACCCCTCAATCAGCCTATTTACAGGAAAGGAGAGAAGGAGAAGAAAAGGAGAGAATCAGAAGGAGTTTCAAACGAGGCCAGAAGGACGAGGCCAGATGGGGTGTGTGTTATCTCCGCCGCCTCGAGGCCCTCATCGCCCCCGCCGCTGCTCCGCCTGTGGTCTGAGCGCCAGCGCCCCCGAGCCCCGGGGCAGGGGCTGGGATTGGGTGACAGAGCTGCTTATCGCTGCCCCACCTGCTCCAGAGCAGAGGGGCCAGCATCCAGCTCTCCCTCCCCCAGACACGGAGCTCTCACGTGGGGCTAGGATGCCGCGCAGGGGTGGGTGTGTGTGTGGGTGTGGGTGGTGGAGGGCCTGGCCGAAGACAGAGTGGAGGCACAGAAGAGTGGGTCAAGAACATACCAGAGAACAAAGAGGAGGAACAGAGATGAACAGAAGAGAGAGAGAGAGAGAGGAAGAGAATGAATGACTAAGAAAGAAAAAGAAAAAAAAGGAGATAGAGACAAAGACTAATGCTCACAGAATGACTCAGATAACTTAAAGGAAAGAGAGAAAGAGACGCTCAGGAAGTGAAACAGGAGAGAAAGAGACGCTCAGGAAGTGAAACAGGAGAGAAAGAGACGCTCAGGAAGTGAAACAGGAGAGAAAGAGACGCTCAGGAAGTGAAACAGGAGAGAAAGAGACGCTCAGGAAGTGAAACAGGAGAGAAAGAGACGCTCAGGAAGTGAAACAGGAGAGAAAGAGACGCTCAGGAAGTGAAACAGGAGAGAAAGAGACGCTCAGGAAGTGAAACAGGAGAGAAAGAGACGCTCAGGAAGTGAAACAGGAGAGAAAGAGACGCTCAGGAAGTGAAACAAGAGAGAAAGAGACGCTCAGGAAGTGAAACAGGAGAGAAAGAGACGCTCAGGAAGTGAAACAGGAGAGAAAGAGACGGCTCAGGAAGTGAAACAGGAGAGAAAGAGACGCTCAGGAAGTGAAAGAATGAAAAGGAAGAAGACAAAAAGAAGAAAAAGTGAAGAAAGGAAAAGAAGCAGAAAAACTGAAACACAATGTCCTCTGGTTATCAGTGAACAGAGAGACAGAGAGAGAGAGAGAGAGAGAGAGAAAGGGACAGAGAGAGAGAGAGAGAGAGAGAGAGGAAGGGACAGAGAGAGCGAATGATTAAAGGGAACAAAAGAAAACATTGACCGAGACCAGGGGCGCCTTAATACCACCCGAGGCCCCTGGGCTATATATGTTTTTAAGCCCCCCCCCCCCCCAAACCGCAAATATTAATTATGATTAAATGATACCCTGCCTGCGATCTGACCCGCCTATTTACATAGCGTGCGCTTTTGGTTAATAGCATGCAGTGTAGGCTAGCCTATCATTATTCAGCCTATGTAAAACCTTTACATAAACAGGAACAGAAAGCCCTCTAATCACGTCAGCCTACCCATGACATCGCTTATCAAAAAGGCTAGCCTACAGCACGAAAACAAGCGTTGAACGTTTACAACACTGGCTGTAGGCTAAGTTAAAAGATGGGTTACACATGGACGTTTAAAAGCTTTTCTAAAGTGCATGTGTTTGTCGTGTCGGGGGGTTCCCCAGGAGTTTTTTTTAAATTGCTGTCTACTTAACAGACCATTTTAACGCAGTTTGGGAGGGACAGAAATACTTTTAGCTTACAGAACAAGCAGCATGCGTTATCACTACACTACATGGAGACATATCTCACATTAGCAATGGAGAAAACATAACATAGACTATTATACTGCGAATGGGTTAGCACAAACTTAGCTGTTGGTGAACGGAGATGCAGATCACTAATTCATTTATTTGCGCCACAGCCCATGTTCTGCATTCACTCCAATGAGACAAGTGAAATATGTTTTTAAAGCCGTTTCATTTCCAGGTTATTTGCTACGATATTTACCTGCTATGCCTTCTGTTTTCATGGACAGTTACAGGAATCCACGTCATTCGTTTATCGTTGCTTCAATCCAACCCACGTTATCTCCAGAGTTTGTAAGCTTGTCAGTCAGTTTCAGCCTCTCCTCTAGCTCCTTTACACACCCGTTGGGATTTATTAAGTTTTGTTACATTTTGTTACACTTTAGAAGAGAAGACAAAGGGGGCCTCTGCATGGATGTCATTTTGTAGAGCAGTGCGATGTGCTTATTTAGGCTAGCTCCAGAGTCGGCTAATGACGCCACAAATACGGACACAGCATTTATTATTATTGATTATCATTATTATTATTAGGAGGCCCCTCATTGGTCGAGGCCCCTGGGCTGAAGCCCAGGTAAGCCCCTGCATTAAGGCGCCAGTGACCGAGACAATAGCCAAGAGAATGAAAAAGGGAACACAGACATATTAGCACACACATACATGCACGCACGCACACTCACAATCACACACACACGCACACCCCTACACACACACACACACACAAAGGTCACCATAATCTGTAATTGTCAATTGTTATTGACAGCTTTGTAACATACTTGATGACACAAACTGCTCGTCATTTAGATTAAATATGGATTACAAATCTCTTATGTGACAAAGTTGACAGAAATACAATACCAGCAGTTCTTTTTTATTTACATTTCAAATACCATGCTTTAAGTTTCATGTTTTCTCTTATGCTTATGTCACTTCCAAGTAGACAAAACCAAATTAAAGTAAAATTAGAACAAGTGGGGTGAGGGGGGGTGGCGCTCTATAAGCTGAGAAAGGAGAGCATAACGGGGGGGGGGGGGGGGTGACGCTCTATAAGCTGAGAAAGGAGAGCATAACGGGGGGGTGACGCTCTATAAGCTGAGAAAGGAGAGCATAACGGGGGGGGGGGGGTGACGCTCTATAAGCTGAGAAAGGAGAGCATAACGGGGGGGGGGGGGGGTGACGCTCTATAAGCTGAGAAAGGAGAGCATAACGGGGGGGTGACGCTCTATAAGCTGAGAAAGGAGAGCATAACGGGGGGGGGGGGGTGACGCTCTATAAGCTGAGAAAGGAGAGCATAACGGGGGGGGGGGGTGACGCT
>NW_027468674.1:7565820-7593320 GCF_046254945.1 Alosa pseudoharengus | reverse complement strand
GCTAGTCTGTGACCGCTCAAAAGGGGCTGTGGGTTGTGTTAATTGGCTAGTCTGTGACCGCTGACTGGCATGTCTGATGCATGGGGGTTTACAGACTACACTACCCAGGGGGCATGGGGGTTTACAGACTACACTACCCAGGGGGTAAAAGGGCTTTTCAGACATGGAAGATACACTAGCCAGAGAGCAAAGGGGATTTACAGACATGGAATATGGTCAAAGGTTGTGACCCAGAAATAATGTGTTGGACCTTCAAGGATCACAACCTGGGATGCATAACCTGGCCATGCAGCGAGGGTCCAAAAACACGATGTCTAATGCCGCTATTAACTCACAGGAGTTACCTGATCATATTACCGTGGTCGAGTTCTACTGCTGAAATCTGCATGATATCTTTATCTACTACACAATAGTTTACGTTAGAAACAAACTGTGCAACAAAATATGACCGCCGCCCAGTCCAGCACATTTTTTCCACAAAAAGAAATCACGCTGAAAGGCCTATATGATTATAACTGTCTCACTAAATTGCATTATCCACACTCAATTCTTGGCATCTGCTAGACAACAAGTACCAAAACATTATTAGTTCATAGATTTCACATGTAAAATGAATTTTATACAACCCCACCTCCATCTTGCCTGTTCATAATTCTGAGAAATTCTTGATTGTTTGTGTTATGTTTATGTTATGTGTGTGGGTGTGTGTGTGTGTGTGGGTGTGTGTGCGTGCTTGTGTGTGTGCCTGCGTATGTGCCTGTGCATGCAAGCGTACATATGTCTACTGTGTGAGTATGTGTCATACGTATGATTACTGTGAATGTATGTGTGTGTGTGTGTGTGTATCTGTTTGTGCACATGTGTGCACATGAAATGAGTTAACATGACCCCTGGAGGCAAACATACGGAAAAAAATGGTCATCCTAGGCCCTACAGTTCTCAAGATATTCACAGAGAACTGTGTCTGCCCTACCCTCCTTTCGGGGGGTCCAGTCCAGCGGATGTTACACTGTCATAATCTACCACCAGCATTTTGGCAAGTTGAAAAATAGATGACTTCTGTGAAATCTCTGCTTTAAAGCAAGACCTGAATGAGAGGAGTTGTGTTGGGAATGTCGGTGCAATCACCTGCGAGTTGAAGGGTCATAGGACGTAAAGACTCAAACACATGACAAGTTTCCCGCATACTTGCAAATCTTTGGGAGAGCTGACTGATTATGATGCCCAGAGTTGCATTAAATACCTGCACTTTGAAGTATCTCTCTGCATCGGTTAAGCGCTCATCTTCCGATAGATCGTCAAAGTGACGCTTCACTCTCCGTGCTCTAACATTCTAAAGTTCTAAAAAAAAAGGAGGCAGGGCGGGGGTAGCGACGGGCCCCAGGAGGTCACGGGCCCTGGTGCGACTGCACTTGCTGCACCTACTATAGTTACGCCACTGATGCCCACCAAGTTTTGTGTACCCCGGTCTTTCAGTGTCGGCCAGTTGGTGTATAGTAACATAAATTAATTTATTGTGTGGCCCCCCATGAACGGAATTCCACAAAATTTGGCGTGCATACAGAGGGTGTCATAATGATCCTACACTTCCAATTTTGTGCAGTTTTGACTATGTTAGGTCACAGATACCTTCAATTACAACACCTCATTTTTACTTTTTTGTGTTTAACTAGGTGGCGCTATACATGAAATAAGTGGTTATGGAATGGGTTGACATGGCCCCTTGAGATCAACATACAAAAAAAAAATGGTCCTACTAAACCCTACAGTTTTCGAGATATTCACAGAAAACTGTGTCTGCCCTACCCTCCTTTCGGGGGGTCCAGTCCAGCAGGGGGGCTACAGATCAAAACGAAAAAATCTGACTAAACCTATATGACCGCCGGTTCGCTGCGCGGCGGTCATAATTAACAAAGATGCGCTTAAAATATAACAAATATCTTCCCTGTGATCCCTAGGCAGCCTCTCAGAGCGGCGCAGCCAAGGCTGGGAAAACACGTGCGCAGGCTCGGCTGTAAAGCCACCTGTTGAGATTTGGACAGAAACTGTATAATAAATTGGGGCGGATATGCCCTGTGTGGTTCATGACTCACGCATATTACCCACCACAATGGTGCACGACAATTGAAATGCAGAGCTAGTCATGTGTAGTAAAATAATGAATCTCTCTAGATGCTGTTTGCCACATAGAACTGTGCCCAGCAGCACATAACCTTCCAGTTGACCCCTGATAAACGTTATCAACCAGACACAACGACAGATCCACTGTATTGGGATTTCTGTCATATTGACTTTTGTAAGGTTTTATTCTCTATAGTATATGAAGAAAGCCCTTCCAAGAGCTGTTGCTATCATTGGCACGTGCTGGTAAAATCGCAAAACCCAGACGTGCTCGTCCCCCAGGCGCCAGGCAGACTTTGAAACGATCAGGCCACCAGCAAGGAGATATAATTGACGCCCACAATTTTGCCCAGAGCACAAACTCCAGACATGCGTGTAATATGTCTGTGACACTGTTATGACATAAATGCAAGAAGGAAAACAAATCATATCTCTGATTTGGGCTCTCTGTATTAACAAACGGCTAACGGATGAACGGATGAATGGATGGATAGACAGAGGAATGGAGGGATGATAGTGCACATTAGTAAACAACACTGTGACATTCCGTCCTCGTCCATATGTTTTTCTGACGGAGATTTACGACTTGTGGTTGTGGTTTTCGATTTGCGGTTGTGTTTTGCACCTCAGGGCCACCGTAGAGAGGGCATCCAGTGCAGATGAGCAAGATAATGGTGGGTGCATCACACATGAATCCTGGAGAGGACCTGCATCAGAGCACCTGGCTATACGGTCACCCTGCTCATGGCGTAGCCTCATTGGCTTAGGACACTTGGACGAGCTGAATCTTTTCTATTCAGACTGTAGTCTGACCATCACCTGCACCGACAGTAACTGCCTCAGGTAGAGACATCAAAATGCAGTTTGCGTCTAGACAGAAGTGCAAAAAAGCAGAAAGGTTCAATGTGATATACACAGTATAGGCAGGTGGTGCAGTATAAACAGTATATGACATAGTGCAGTGTAGACAGTAGTATACAGTTAAGAAAGTGGTGTGGTTTACAGTAATATACCGGTACATTAAATATAAAATGTGCAGTGTATTTACGCTGGAAATCCAGAGTTCTCGCGAGAGCACAATGGAAATGTCTCTGCGAGACACTCTGGCAAAGAGCAATGATGCACTTTACTTTTACCCCAACATTCCAGGGAACCAGCTAAACTGATGAAGACAGCGCTGCAACGTTGGAGGACAGTACACATTGGTCGTAGTGTTATCTGACTGCGTCGAAGTCCGAAATCATTCAGAGTAAACATGGTCTATTGTTATCCAATTGCGTGCAGTGAGATTTTTAAATGCATGCTTGTTGCCGCCCCTCAAGTTGGGCCATTACATTGTTCTTTGCCAGACCCTTAATCTTTCTAGATTATCAGGGTCTGGATTTTCCAGGCTACAGTGTAATAGCAGTAACCTTATAAGATCAGAATAAATATGGATATGCAATATGAACAATGTATGAACAACATGTACAAATATGTAGTGACATTATAATAGTAGTAAGAATAAGTATGTGCAGTATGAACAGTAAGAGCAGTAGAATATGTATAAGTGTATTTACAGTATGTACATTTTATAAATATAAATAGAACACTATGGATGGGATAGTGTAGTCCAAATGTCTGGGGGAGGGGGCTGCTGAGGGGCAAAATGTCCGCTTACTTGTTGTCCCTGTCAACGTTGCCATGGGGGCATCGGGGGGAGGGGGTTGTCACCAGGGCTTATTTGGTTGGTTGTCACAGGGATGCAGAGCTAGAGTTCAGTAAGGTGACAGCCGCAGGGAAGAAGCTTCCTCCGAACGGTACGGGTGCGGAGAGACCTGTAGCGTCTCCCAGAGGGGAGTGGGGTGAACAGTCTGTGGTTGGGGTGAGAACAGTCTTTTTGATGATGCTCTGTGCCTTACGCAAGCATTGTTTGCCCTGGATGGCCTCGATGGAGGGGAAGTGAGGAGCCGGTGATGCGTTGGGCAGTTTTCACCACCCTCTGCATAGGTGTGACTTAAGGATATTTTAGAAGGTTTTAGCCTGGTTAACACCAAACCGATTCTCAATTGAGAAGTGGTCTGGATACTGTCAGTTCACTTTTGATTTCGAGGGGGTGTAACTAGAAGTAACATTAAACTTAAATTGGTACATTATTGGAACATTCCTTTAAATTTATACTGAATCTTTTCTTCTCATTTTGCTAAATTGCGCTCTTAATTCAGTGAATTTTACTAAATTGTGAGTCATTTTAATCTGTGTAAAATGTGTGCATTATTTAGCTAAATGTCCGCACAATAATAGTAAAATGTGCACACGATTTACTAAATTGAGTGCACAATCTAAAAAAGTCCACAATTTAGTAAAACGAAAGCACTATGTAGTAAAACGAGCACACAATATACTAAATTGTGCACTCAATCTAGTAAAATGCGACCACAATTTACTAAAATGAGTGCACATTATCTTGATATATGAAAATATCTTGCAATAACACCTCCCGGCTCCGTACTGTGTGGTATTTCTGCTGGGAAACAAGCAATGTGTTGATGCATGATGAGTCTGTTGAAGCCAGTCAATGCCTGTTGAACTCAAATATCAACAAACCTATTCAGGATCAAGTACTGCAGCTTGAAGTCGGATGTAAAGACAGCTTCTATAAACCTTACAAAAGCCGTCCTTACCGCACCCGGAACTTCACACGCCCCTACTCAACCTAAATAGCTAAGTATCTGTCTAGGGATGACTAAACTAAGGTGTAGTGTATTGACGTGAAAAAATGGTATATGTATGAGTCTAGTGGTGTATGCAGCCAGGGAGAAAACAGCGTGAGGCTTACCTGTCGGGGTCGGCCCTGTCTTAGCCCGATGGCGGCCAGCACAAACAGTCGTAGGTTAGTTCACGGAAGCTGTGAAAACAGCCTCTACTGGATGATGGTCGGTATGGATTTAAACTACGCGCTTCAGCGATGGAGCCCCACAAGCGTCCTCTCGCGTCGGTCGACGTTGGTGTTGTGTCAGAGAGCGAGCAAGCCCCTATGCATCTGCTTATCTTCTCTCACAGCAAACACAGGTGCATGCCAACACACTGCCCCCTGGCACATGGGATGTGGAAGTGTTTTGTGTTGTGTCTACTCTAAAGCACTAGACTATTTTCTAACATCCTTCCCCCCCTCAAAAAAAAAAAACACCACTATGCAGGCTACACCCTTCAACTTCTCTAATTTTACACTTTTTATGAAATTTACTTTTTATGTTTTTTTTTTTCCCCATTTCAAATTTTCTTTAAAAAAATCACTGATACCATGCCGACAGATCTGTTTGAACAGTCAAAGGCAACCAACAAAAAGAAACTATATACCCGATATTCCCCACACACTCAGGTGTCATCTCTTGGATGCAGCCTCGACAGTGCATCCGCCACCACATTGCAACGGCCAGCCACGTGTTTCACTACCAGGCTATACGGTTGGAGCACCAGACTCCACCGGAACACTCTCTGGTTTGCAGTCTTGAATTTGGCCAGAAAGGTAAGCGGATTATAGTCTGTGTAGACCACCACATCCCCACTGGAACTGGACAGATATATTTCAAAGTGCTGAACGGCTAGCACTAAAGCCAGTGCCTCCTTCTCAACAGTTGAATAAGCCTTTTGATGTTTATTGAGCTTCCTGGAAAAGTATGCCACGGGCTTGTCTAACCCGGCTGCGTCAGCTTGCAGTAGCACCGCTCCGACGCCGACATCACATGCATCGACTGCCAGTTTAAACAGTGCCCCAAAATCCGGCGCTGCTAATACGGGTTCACAAGCCAAAATGGCCTTGATCTGGTTAGACCACAGAAACTTCACACCCTTCCTCAGAAGGTTCGTCAGCGGTTCTGCAACGGTGGCAAAATTAGGGACAAACCGACGGTAAAACCCACACATCCCCAGAACCTGCATGACCTCACGCCGCGACGTCGGAACAGGCAGATCAAGGATGGCTTTGACTTTAGCCTCCCTAGGCAACACTTTCCCCCCTCCAACCAGGTGGCCCAGGTAAGTAACTTGCCCTTTCCCAATCTCACACTTTGGGAGGTTAGCTACTAACCCGGCCTCCTCCAAGCGTAGCAAGAGCTGATGCAGATGCTCTAAATGGTCAAGCCATGTTTCACTATGTACCACCACATCGTCTATATACACCACAACATTACTAAGGCCAGCGGTCACTCTCCCCATCAACCTTTGGAACGAGGCAGGAGCGTTTTTCATTCCAAAAGGGAGCACGTTACACACATACAAACCCTCAGGGGTTACAAAGGCTGAGATGTCACGAGCCCTGGCAGACAACGGAACCTGCCAATACCCTTTCAGTAGATCCAGTTTCGAAACGAACTTGGCTTGGCCTATACGGTCAATACAATCCTCCAAGCGAGGAATTGGGAACGCATCGGTCCGCGTGACTTGGTTGACTTTACGATAGTCTATGCACAATCGCAAGGACTGATCAGGCTTCGGGACCAAAACGACTGGAGAACTCCAGTCACTTTGGCCCGGCTCCACAGCACCAATACTTTGCATGTAAGCCAACTCTTCCCTCACACTGGATAGCTTGGCAGGAGACAGCCTATAAGGATGTTGCTTTATAGGGTCTGCCCCACCAACATCAACATCATGAGACACCAAGTTAGTGAGACCTGGACGATCTCTAAAAACCTGAACAAAATTGTTAAACAGCTTGCACACATCTTTCCTTTCCTCAGGAGCCAAATGGACAAGGTTCTCCTCCAGCCTTGCCAGGGCTTCCACATTACAAAGACGGGCAGACACAGGCTCCACACTTGGCATGTCCCCCTCACCCTCAGGTTCGTGTGACGCACAAGCCAACAAAACTGGAACCGAACGGCCACGATATGGCTTCAAGAGATTGATGTGACACAGCCTGGTCTTCCGACGGCTGTCCGGAGTACTAATCACATAGTTACGGTCACTGACTTTCTTAAGGACACTATATGGACCCACAAATGCTGCACTCAAAGCACCTCCCCTCATGGGCTTGAGGACCAGGACCTGATCCCCTACTGCAAACGACTGAAACACGGCTCGACGATCATGATATTTTTTCATGCGATCACGAGATGCTTCCAGATTTCCCCGTGCCACCTCACAAGCTGAAGCCAGGCGTTCTTTAAAACAAGACACATACTGTAGCAAACTGCCCTGTTCACCTGGGGTCAAAAATTGTTCCTTTACCAACTTCAATGGACCACGAACCTCATGGCCGTAAACTAATTAGAAAGGAGTAAAGCCGGTGGAGTCATTGACAGAGTCAAGCAGGGCAAAGAGAAGAAAACCTATGGCATCATCCCAGTCACCAGGGAACTGGACACAATACGCCCGCATCATCGACTTCAGGGTCTGATGACATCGTTCAATAGGCCCCTGTGACTGAGGATAGTATGCTGAGGACACAATCTGAGCTATCCCCAGCTCTAACATGGCTTGTTGAAAGACACCCGAGGTAAAGTTTGAGCCACGATCTGATTGAACCTCACTCGGTAAACCAAAACGTGAAAAAAACTGCAGCAATGCATTTACAACTGGTCGTGTTTTAATATTACGTAGAGGCACTGCCTCCGGAAACCGTGTAGTCACGTCCATGATGGTGAGGAGATACTCATTCCCCCTCTTAGTCTTAGGCAATGGGCCCACACAATCAATCTGCACACGTGAGAAAGGCTCAGCCACCATAGGTGGAGGGTGGAGAGGGGCAGCAGGAACTCTCTCACTCGGCTTACCAGCCACCTGACACGTGTGACAGGACCGAACAAACTTCACCACATCTTTATGTAGTCCTGGCCAATAAAAATGTTTCAAGACCTTTGCATGCGTCTTAAGGCCCGGTTATACTCGCCGCACCAGACCGGTAGCGCGACAACGTGACGTCACGGGAGCGCCGGTAACCATTTATACTCGCGCGTGGTGGTTGCGACACTAGTTGCAATATTCTCCTGAATTGGCATTGGCCTCAATGGCAGTAAAAACTACCCTCTGTGATGATACTTCAGACTTCGGTTGCTGCTATTCACAACTACCATCTAGTTTCCAAGGTGAGTGCAGCTAGATAGATAGATAGATAGATAGATAGATAGATACTTTATTCATCCAGAGGGAAATTTTAGCAAGTAAGCTAGCTGGCTGGTGCTAAGAAATGAGTTTGTGTAATTTCCTGAGGTGGAATGAGATTTTTTTCAGGTCTTAGATATCCTTTGGTTGAAAATAAATATCTTTGTTATCTTTTGCTGGATTATTGGCATGTCCCTGGGTCCTAGGTCTTTCATCTTAATTCCCTCTCTCTGGTAGCTTCATTAACTTATCCAGCAGACTATTTAAAAATCACGAACTCTCGCTGTTAACCTAGCCAGGTTAATTTCCCTCTCTTCTCAAACTGACTATTCAAATATGTTTATTTAAGATGTGGGCTAGGCTATATGAAATGCCTGAATGTGGTTGATGTCTGTATAGAGGCACGCATGCTCCCTGATATTGGCTTCAAGCTCATCCTGCTTGTCGCGCGCATCTGAAAAAAAATCTCCGGTGCACGACCTGCCTGCGGAGGCTGAAATTTCTCGTGCGACAGAGGAAATGACGCAATTTTGACGTCACGTTGTCGCGCTACCAGTCCGGTGCGGCGAGTATAACCGGGCCTTAAGTGGCCAGACATAACAGCCTCATGAGCCAAACGCAGCACTTCGCCACGGAAACAGGGGGGGAGCACTACTTGCTCAATCACTGCCCAGTCTTCAGTAGCGGGTCGCTCAGGTGGCCTCCACTTCCGCATGAGCACCCCGTTTTGGAGGAAGTATCCCTCTGCCATTATCCTACTCTCCTCAAAGTCTGCAGCAGTCTCTCTGAGACTCAACAGCTCCCCATCTTTTTGTTGGGCATCTATGAGAGCAGCAGGGCTGAACTCACAGCTTAATGGCACATCCCCCAGCAGGCATCAAAGGGGGCGCCTCAACGACCTCAGCTACCTTGTTTGCTTGGCTTAACATAGACCGGGTTACTGCACAGGTGGGGAAAATGTTAGGGAACTGAGCCTCAAGTGTCTCAAGCTCAGGACTATCACAGGGCTCAGAACAGACTACAGGAGCCACTCGACTCCCCGCTATATCATTCCCCAATAAGAGACTGATCCCTTTAACAGGCAACGCAGGCATCACTCCAACCGTGACCAGGCCAGTGACCAAATTTGACTTCAAGAACACCTTATGAAGCGGCACCACTCCATATTTCCCACCTACACCTTCCACTAACACGGAAGTCTCGAGGGAAGTATTCTCTGGCAGATCTAGCACCCCAGCGAGCAGAAGCGACTGAGCAGCCCCTGTGTCCCTCAGGACGCTTACAGGCATCTCTGGCTCCCCCTCAGCCACAGACACCAAGCCTTCTGACACAAAACCCTTAAAGAGAGGATCCGCATCTGGCAACCCCTGCTTTTCAGCCGGTAGGACCAACCCAACTGTTTTGGTGTCCCTGTTATCAGACAGCCCCCTCCTCTGTAACTCAGGGCACCGTGGTTTTATATGCCCGAACTTATGGCAAAAATGGCACTTAATGTCATCAAAGCGCTGATACCCTTTTACCTGTCCAGCCCTAGGCTGGCCTCTGAAGGAACCAACATCATTGGCGCGCTTACTTGGCTCTGTTTTATCCTCAACCTGACCGGGAGGAGTGGAGCGCGACTTCTCTTGCCACCCTCCTCTGTGTACCAATACATAATTATCAGCTAGTTCCGCCGCCTTTGCTACAGTCCGCACCAGTTGGTCATTAAGGTGCACTTCGAGATGACGTGGAACACTAGCTTTAAACTGTTCTAACAGCATTAGCTGCCTTAAGTCGTCAAAAGTATATGCTTCACTGGCACGGAGCCATTTGTCAAACAGCAGCTCTTGTTGGCGGGCTAGTTCGCCATAGGTTTGTCTAGGCTTCAACTTATCTGTGCGAAACTGTTGTCTATAGGCTTCTGGTACCAGCTCAAAAGCCCTCAAGACAGCCTTTTTCACAGCATCATACTCGGTTGCTTCGACAGCACTAAGCGCAATATAAGCCTCTTGGGCCTTGCCAGTGAATTCCCTCCTAACTAAAGTGACCCACTCTTCTCTAGGCCAATCTCTTTCAGTGGCTACACGCTCAAAAGCATCAAAAAACACATCTGCTTGCTCAGGGTAGAACCTCGGCATTAACGCAAAGCATTTATTAAGATCAAACCTGGATTCATGACTCCGCTGCCGCTGATTGTCTTGCTGTTTTATTTTTTCTCTTTCCAGCTCAATCCCAACTCTGTTGCTGCCTCTTTATCACGATGGAGCATTTCCAATTCCTTCGCTTTTCTTACTAAATCACGTTCCTTCACTTGCTCTCGTTTAGCCGTTTCGGCTTCTAAATCCGCTACGCCAAGACATCCCAGACAGCAAAATATATTTGGGCCAGATTTGGTCCAGATCTTCATTAGCATTTGGCGCAGATCCTCTAAACGGACCTGCCCCGGGGTCATTTCTTCCAACGGGCCAATACCGGAACAGGTTGGAATTACGGATCAGAGACAGATCTGGGCCAGAACTGGCCCAGTACAGTTAATATTGCCATGGCATTTGGTGCGGATCTGGCCCAGACTCATATTCTACATCTGGGGCTCATCTGGCCCTGGTCTGTGAGTCATATTTAAGCTACCACACAATTTGTAATTTTCAAAATAGTTTTTTATTTTAAAAAGGCAAAAGAGAACACTGTGTCCGCTAGCCTAAGCTTAGGCCTAGGCCTACAACATAACAGAAACCAATATGTGAAATATAAGGCTTATGTTGATAAACAAACTCCGCTAAACGCACTGAAATAAAATGTCATGTTAACATAGTCCGTTGCATCTAACCGGCTGATGTCCCGATGATGATGACGACGGCGCTCAGCTGTGTCGGAGGAAGATTACTGGCAGTCTGGGGAGCACTGAAAGCTCAGAACAGTTGGGCGATCCTGCAGATCAGCAGGTCGGTGGAGTTTGACAGGGACAGTTTGTTGTTTCGTGAGAGTTCTTCGACGTTAGCTAGGCTACTCAATCCAGACTGCAGGGCAGGCTGCTATCATGGCAGCTCGCAGGTCAGCAGCAGTTCCTTGGTCGCGGCAGCGGCAGATCTCTCGCAGAGGCTAGTAGCTGTCCTGAGAAATATTTTCGAGCAGACGGTGAATAGCAGCGCCGTTCACGGATGGATGTCAGAGGACCAGGGCAAAAACTAGCCCAATGGACTAACTTTAAAGTTAGGCATCAACCTGCGATTCTTCCTCACTTCTCCTGTGAGACGTACAAAAAGCACACAAAGCAAAGAAACAAAGAGTAAATATTTGATTCAACATCCAAAGATTATTTTATAACAGTATAGTATGCCAACAACGCATTGCATCCCAAACCGGATAAACTGGAGGACAGCGACAATTCTTGTGGACCTTCGATAAAAAGCCTAGTGTTTACAGCCAAGTTTTTCCACTCTAAATCCATTTTAAACAGGCTTAACAAACGCTGGCCGTCTATGCAATACCTGCAGTGCTACTAGCAGCAAGGCTATCTACATTCAAAGTGGGTAACGTTAGCGCTAATGGCTACGAATTTGCAGCTAACACACAATGGACACGATATTAAGCGATTTTGGTGAATAATAAGCAAAGCTCACCAATTTAACCTTAAAGCTCATGTTCACGTAGTTGTGCATGTTTAAAAGAACCTACAAGCTAACCGTAGCTACTACCCAGCTTGTCTGGCACGTTTCAGGTTGTCAGAATTTCAGAGTAAACTAAGTTTGTAAACTTTCATGTTTAATACAGGCCTAAATATTTAGCAGACTAAAATGACATCAACACCAGTTTACATTTAAAATGATACTTGTATAATGTACTTACCAATAATCACAAAGACGGTGCAGCCTGTAGTCTTCCACTCTGCATAATCACATAACGTAGAGTTGCACTTGCAGGTTTATGTGGGGGGAAAGTGTTCCGTTAGTTGTGGCGCGTCAGGTCTGCGCAGCTCCTGCGAATCTGGCCCACACCCGCCGGGCGGACTAAATTCAGTTGTGGCGCGTCTGGTCTGCGAAGCTGCCCCGGATAGGCGCCGCACCCGCTGGATGGACTGTCACAGTCAGAAGCTAAATACAAGTCTGGCGCAAAGTTGGTGCAGATCTGCATAGTGAGTGCGACTGCTGCGCGAATCTGCTGATTCAAAAACGGATCTGGCACAGATGTAAATGCTGTCTGGGATGGCAACAACAAATTAACCAACTCAATCTTCTTGGCACTATCAGGAACCTCTATTTCCCAAAACGCTGCCAGATTGAGAAGATTAGGCTTTGTGAGCCGAACAAGACGTGCCCGAGTAACATCTTGAGCCATGAACTCTTCCGCATCAAAATCAGGCATCCTTAAATGACACAATATTCCAACACAGAGAAATACACAAACCGTAGCATTTAATCAGCTGAAATACAAGTAGCCCGTCTCACTACACAAGACGGCTAATAATGAGTGTAGCCTACTAAACAAGCATAGAGCATAGCCATTAACTCAAACACAAACCTTGCATCTGAATTCAGTTAACGCACTCACTCTCACACATAGGCCTTAAGCCACACACGCACTCTTATCCACCACTGCACCACCAGCGACACACCGCTAATAGGCTACACCGGCAAACACAGCAAAACGTTAAACAGTTCACAATACACTTATCATGTCCACAGGCTACCAATCAATATCATATAAACACGGCAGTACAAAACAGCTACAAAGAAATAGCTACAAAGAAACAGCTAGCTAGCCACTCCATCCAAATTGTCGCTAACATCAACCGGTTGCAATTACCAGCTGATAACTCGACAACACAAGCACAAACCAGCCGTCAAACAAATCCCACCCGCACAAACAATGCGGCTACTCGCCGTGCACACTCAGATAACAATGCTCTTGACAACCAACACAAACGTGAAACACAACCGCTGCAAACTCACACCACAACAATAACCGCAGCTTTGTTATTCGACCGAGTCGACAACAAAACTACGATCCCGCAAAGAGCCCCCACAATGTAAAGACAGCTTCTATAAACCTTACAAAAGCCGTCCTTACCGCACCCGGAACTTCACACGTCCCTACTCAACCTAAATAGCTAAGTATCTGTCTAGGGATGACTAAACTAAGGTGTAGTGTATTGACGTGAAAAAATGGTATATGTATGAGTCTAGTGTTGTATGCAGCCAGGGAGAAAACAGCGTGAGGCTTACCTGTCGGGGTCGGCCCTGTCTTAGCCCGATGGCGGCCAGCACAAACAGTCGTAGGTTAGTTCACGGAAGCTGTGAAAACAGCCTCTACTGGATGATGGTCGGTATGGATTTAAACTACGCGCTTCAGCGATGGAGCCCCACAAGCGTCCTCTCGCGTCGGTCGACGTTGGTGTTGTGTCAGAGAGCGAGCAAGCCCCCATGCATCTGCTTATCTTCTCTCACAGCAAACACAGGTGCATGCCAACAGCACCCTGGCACATGGGATGTGGAAGTGTTTTGTATTGTGTCTACTCTAAAGCACTAGACTATTTCCTAACACGGACTACTGACAGACTCTTCATCAACACCTGCAACTATCTGATTCCGATTGGCTGAAATCCTAAATGGGCGGAACTAGTGTAGTTTATACCCTGAGCCACTTCTGGCACTTCACCCAGAGTTACTTGGGCGGAGCTTGTCTAGTTTATGTCTGAGCTACTCCTGACACATCACCACCACCAATCCGATTGGCTGAGCTTCTGAGTGGGCGGAGCTCAAACAGTACAGGAGCCAAAGCCAATTAATCTGTACCAGGAATCCCAGCAAAGGGAAAAGTGCTTTACGAAGTTATCGTCCCAAGCAGCCTTTCTGTGTATCCATAGGTGTGTATCCATAGTTGACAGCAACGCCTCGTCGCCCTGTCCTCACTAGAGCATCACACACACACTTGTGAGTATAATTACCTGGCTGTGTGCATCACTGATCCCTGCACACCCGCATGCACACTCTCACACACACACACAGTCAAGCTCACATGCACCAATGCACACACTCACTCAGTCGCGCACACACACACACACACACGTTATCTCTCTCACTGCTGAAGGAGCTGTAATGAGAGTGCTGCTCCCGTTAGCTGTTATCTCGCCGGCCCGGGCAGCTGTGCCTGCCCGCCGCTGCTTAAAGCGCCCCGGCTCCGGCCCAGCTCCGGCCCAGTTCTGGCCTGGCCTTTCCCCCAATCCCCCTGCCTCCTCCCCCCCCCGGCTCGGCTCCGGCCCAGTTCTGGTCCGGCCTTCCCCCCAATCCCCCTGCCTCCTCCCCCCCCGCTCTGCTCCTCTCTGATCCTGCGCGTCAGCACAACTGTCATGCATTAGCTAAATGGTGCAGCTCTGATAAGACAGAGTCATCAGAAAGGGGTAGCTCGGGGTGTGGAGAGGGTAATTGGTGAGGGCGGGGGTGGGGGCAGTCACAGTTCAGTTCCGCTGGCCACCTGTTTAGATGCTTGGGAGGAAGCCAGGGCTGGGAAGTGTGTGTGTGTGTGTGTGTGTGTGTGTGTGTGTGTTCTGCAGAGATGGTTTTACTGCCTCAAACATTATCAAAGCCCCATTGCAGACCCATTTAACATGCACATTACACATTATAATTAAACTGCACATTAATGACAATCTCTTGCCTTAAAACTGGCAAGTAATGTGCCAGTTTTATTTCATTTATTTTGCCAAGCATACAGTATAGATACAAAGACCCTTGATTACTAACCGTTCCCCACTCAATCCGCTTCAACCCTCTGGTTTATACTGTACTGTATATCTTTAGCTGCATCAGTGGTCGGGAACCTTTTTTGCCTGGAGAGTCACTTTTACCAAATGTATTTTTTTTTTATCTCAGAAGAGCCACATAAAGAGAGTTACAAGAAAAAGTTTTTCTGAATGTTGTATGTATATTTTATGTTTTTCTAAGCGATGTGAGGTTTTATCTTAGTGAATATGAATGACTGGCGATAAGGTTCCATAGAGCAGGCAGTGGTGTCCAGGGAGAAATGGACAATGATGGAGACTGGACAAGTGTGTGTCTAGGAAGAGTTCGAGAGTGTGTGTGTCGATCGAGGAAGAGAGTTCATCAGTGAAAAGGAATGTGAGGGTGTGTAGGCCATCTAGGGTTGAGTATGGGACCACAAATTGAATAATGCTGTATTGAAAATGAGTGTGTGTGTGTGAGTAACTACAGTAGGTGTGTAGTAGTAGTAGTACACAAGGATACAGGAAGGTTTATTGTGGGACCAACTCCACAATGTCAGAAGTGTGTGTATGCTATGGATGAAAGTCTGTAAGGCAATCGGTAGGAGTGTGTGTGACTACAGTATGTGCATGTATTTGACAGTTATTAAGTGTGTGGGCATGTGCATGTAATTGTATTGGAGATTTCGTGTGAGTGTGCATAAGTGTGTATTTGGGAAATTATGAGTATGTCTATGCATGGGAGATCATGTGTGAGTGCATAATGTGTGTGTGTGTCTTTATGTATTGGAAGTTATGTTTGAGTGCATAAGTGTGTGTGCGTCTTTATGCATGGGAGGTCATGTGTGAGTGTGCATAAGTGTGTGTGTGTCTGCGTATGTGTGTTTGGGAGGTTATGAGTTTCTGTGTTTACGATTGGGTTGAAGGTTATGAGTGAGTGTGCATAAAAGTGTATTTGAGGAGTGTGTGTGTGTGTGTGTGTGTGTGTGAGGTCAAGATAAGGTTACGTGTAGGACCGCACACTGCGGCATTTGATTTGATGTGAAGGTTTTATTAATAATGGAATCAGGGGGAGTGCTGCAGAGAGAGAGACTGAGAGTGAGAAAGAGAGAGAGAGAGAAAGAAAGTGAGAGAGACAAAGTGTGAGAGAGAGAGTGAGAGAGAGAGAGAAGGGGACAGTGTGAGTGAGAGAGGAGCACCTGGAGGTAAAGGAGGTGATGATGTAACCCCATGGAGCAATGACACGCAGACGCAGATTCGGGTCCCAGCCCGTTCTGGCATGGTTCCGCGCCAGAACCGATATCTGTGCCGTGGGAGGAGCAGTCGTAGAACAGCAGTGCGGTTCTGCAGAGGCTATGCAGGATAAAGGGGCCGTCTCTAATGATCTTACAACATGCTACGAAATATATAAACGGAACATTTATGACCGCAGACACTATGCACAGATGTTTCTATTAAATGTAACGTATGCTGGACATTACACAGACTGTGAATAAATAAAAACATTGTTTACTAAGATGGATACAATGAATGAGTGTTTCCATTGATACTCGTGTTAGCCCACACACTTGGCGCTTAAAGACCAAATGAGAATATGGTCAAACGACTTATACAACAGCCAGTAATCCTAAAGTGCCACTTTGACTTGCATTAACAGAGTGAAGTGCTTCTGATTTGCAGGCAAAGACTGTGTGTCAGCATAGTTATACAAGGTACAGCCCACTGCTGCCACCTACTGGACATGACGAGACATGACAAGCCATAGAACACAGACCACAGTTGTTGACGTTCTGCATTGAAATGTTTATTTCAATAGCACAAACCTAGCTACTTAGAAATAAAATCAAAGGAATTTTCTCCAAACAGCTAAAATTGCCGATTTGCACTTGCAAAAACTAACAGTTATTCATAAAATATGTTTCATTGAAAAGATGACATACAATGTAAGAAAATCTTTAAAAAATGTTTAACTAAATTAAGGCAGGTAACACTGTACAACTGGCTGTTGTAGACATTTACTGAAAAACAGGTGTCCAGAGGGAAAAATACAATAAATTTTACAGTTCTTTTTCTTAAAAAATACAGTGACATGCATCTTTCTTAATACAATTAAAATGTTTTTGGTTTGATACTTTTACATTAACATTGTAGCAAACAATGAAGTCATTCTTTTTTTAATAACTTAATGTAACAATGGCGGTCGCATTGGCAATGCATACAAAGAATCCAGAATCCTTGTGAACATTCCATCATAATTGCTTGATTAAAATACATAGATATCCTTCCCTTCCTGCACCCTGATTCTCTGTAAAGAAACAAAATGGCAAACAGAGCAATTTGCTCTGAAAGCGGGAGTCCTACTCCCCTTCAAGAATGATTTGTGAACAGTTCTGCATGACAGTAGGCCAACTCGGTCTACACATTTTAAAACTGCTTTACAATAAGATTTTTTTCTTTTTTAGCTTCACTTAAAAGGCTCTAGGTGGCCTGTGACAGCAGAGTCCATGAGGTCGTCGTCCTCAGTGCGCATGTAAACGGGGCTGGGCCTCGACGTGCGTTCCGACCCCAGCATGGACATGGAGGGGTCAGCCGCCGAGATGGGCGATCGAGACCAGCTGTCCGCCTTCATGGGGTGGGAGGACGGCACGCACGACATGGACGCCTTCTTCTTCTCCTTGTCCCGCTCGCGGTCCCGGTCCCGGTCTCGGTCGCGCTCCCGTTCCCGCTCGCGCTCCTTCTGCTTCTTCTTCTCCTTCTTGTGCTTCTTGTGCTTCTCGCCCATGCTCACCGCCATGGAGCTCAGGTAGTCCTGCGGCGGCTGGTGCTGCTGGGGCCGCATGCCGCCCTGGTCGTCGTCCGAGCTCGGCGAGTTCTGGTGCGACTTCTCGGCCACCGAGCTGCTGCCGGACTCGCTCTCGCTGTCGGGGTTCAGCGGCGTGTAGCCCGGCGAGCGGCTGTGGCTCGGCGAGCTGCGGTCGTGCTTCGGGGTGGAGCCGCTGAACAGAGGCGACTGCTTCATGTGCTGGGGCCGCATGGAGCCCTCCCCGCACCCCTCGGGCTTCTGCAGGGTCACCTTCTGCTTGATGCTGGGGGAACCCCCGTCGGGCTTGCTGATGATGATCTTGGCCACGCCGGTGCCGCTCACGCCTCCGCTTTTGGAGTCCATCATCTTCTTGTCGCTGCTGTTGCCCCCGGAGACGGACACCTTAGACTTGCCCTCCTTGTCGACCTTGTCCCGCTTGTACTCCCCGCCCTGTGAGGACATGCCATGTTTAGAGGAGGATGACGGCCCCATGTTGGGAGGCACTACCCCTACTCCACCACCAGGGGGCACACCTCCACCTCCACCCCCTCCACCCCCACCTCCACAGCCTCCCTCAGGGCCTTCCTCCCCACCTATACCCACCCCACCGACATTCTTCAGCTTATCTATCACTGCAGTAAGTGAGGGTTTCTTATTGCGACTAGGGGACTTGCCTTTCGCATTTGGGTTGTTGCTCCCTCCGCTCCCACCACCTCCTCCACCTCCACCACCACCACCACCACCACCACCGCCTCCACCACCCCCACCTCCTCCTCCGCCTCCCCCACTACCCCCTCCTCCCCCGTATTGGGGTTGGCTACCTGAGGAAAAAGGAATCGACCCAGAGGAGGAGTTGCTCGCTGAAGAACTAGAAGAGGAAGAGGAGGAGCTAGAGGAGGAACCTCCACCCATCTGCTTCTGGGAACCCATGCCACCACCGGAGGAGGACTTGGACCCCCCCGAACTCCCCCCACCTGAGCCTATGGGGGACTTTGCCTTAGAGGAAGGGGGGGTGCCCGGAACTTGGCCTTGTTGATGCTTCATGGGGGAAGAGAGTTTCTCTGAGCCTCCTGTGCGGGAGTGGGAAGGGGAGATGTTCGGCTTGATGCTGGGATTCATAAGGGACCCAGGGGGTTTCCCGCCTTGAGGCTTCATCTTCGTCCCACTTCCCGTTCCACTGCCGCCGCTTCCTGATCCTGACATTCCGTGCTTGGTGATGGGGGATGAGCCTGGCTTGCCCACCCCCATTCCCTGGGAGGAGCTTTTGGACTGGGAGGGCATCCCGCTGCCACTCCCTCCACCCACCGGTTTGGAGCTGCCGCTCTGGCCCATGGAACCCTCCATCTTGCTGCTCTTGATCTTCCCTGAGGACGAGGAGTGCGAATGGTGGCCCTTGCTTCCGCCTGAGCCGCTCGTTCCTCCAGAGCTGCCCCCCGACGAGCTGCTGGACGTGTAACCACCGTGTGAGGACGTCTTCCCGCCCGTTATCGTCCCCTTGGGGATCTGGATGGTGATTTTAGGGATGGGTGGGGTGGCACCTCCGGGCGGGGTCTGCGATCGTCCTGAACTCCCTGGCGACTTTGACCCCCCTCCCCCCATGGAGCCCCCTGACCCCATGCTGCCGCTGGGCGGGGTGTAGGGACGCCCCCCAGAGCTGTGCGAGGGCGACTTGCCATCAGGATCCAGCTTCTTGCGCTTGGGTGGCTTTTCTTTGGACTTGCCCTCGCTGGACGGGGTGCGACTCCGCTTCACCTGCTTCCCTTCGGAGCCCCCTGATCCACTCATGCCCATGCCTGCAACCATGCCTCCACTACCTCCTCCTCCACCACCTCCTCCGTTATCATCCTTCCCTCTCATCATCTGCTGCTGTTGCTGCTGCTGCTGCTGTTGTTTCATCTTGATGTCGCCACTCTTGAACTCCCCGCTGCCACCTACTCCTCCTCCTCCTCCCATACCCATCATGAGGGGACTCTGGCTTCCACCCGAGTGGGTGGGGTGGGGGTCCCCCAGATCCGGAGCCAGGCCCGGAAGGGGCTTGCCCCCGCCACTGTTCCCCCCAAAAACTATGCTCATGTCGAAAGGGTCCTTGAGGGAGGCGTCTGGGGTGCTGTGGCCGTGGGAGGTGGGGTTCTGCGGGGTGCTAGACGGGGTGTTCTGCTGGCTGCCGCCCCCAAACCCCTTCAGGTCTAAGTCCGGGTCGGGGCTGTGGGAACTGTCATCAAAATAATTCTGGGAGAAGGTTCCTTGGCCAGACAGTAACTCCGGGTTGAAGTCCACTGTGTCGGGGAAGAAGTTAGTTGACGAGGTGTCGCTGTTGGGGGTGGCCGCAGTTGCAGCCTCGGCGATGAGGTCCGCCGCGTCGGGGAAAGGGTTCTCGTTGCTGTTGGTGTTGAAGAGGTCCGAGTCAAAAACTGCGCTCCCCTGCCCCGAGCTTGACGAATCCCTGGGTGGGGTGCCCAGGGAACCCCCTTCCTCCCCCCCCATGTGGTGCTGCCCGTGACCGCCGCCACTTCCTTTAGTGGTCGGCTCCGGAATATCCGACAGGATGTCGTTTATGTCAGGCCCTATGCTGTCAGAGCTAGAGAGCCGCATCGCTCGGTTGAGGGGCTGAGGCTGTGAGGTGGTTTGCAGGTGGGACTGTGGGTGGTAGGGCATCCCTGGGCCAGCCGGAGGAGTTCCACACTGGCTGGGGGCTGGCGTGATGCTGTGGGGGGTGTCCAGTCCATCGCCGGGAAGGTTGACGTCGAAAATGGGGTTCTGCGACGCGTCGACGTCCATGGAGAAGAGCTCGCGGTGGAAGTCGTCTTCGGTTGGGTGGTGGGAGTGGTGGTGCTGGGGAAGGGGGCCACCCGCCTGCTGTTGGGAAGGCTGCTGTTGCTGTTTCAAACCGACTCCACCTGGTCCCACCACCCCTTTGTCCCTGGGTCGCTTCTTCTTACCCTTCGTACCGGGTCCGCCGGGGCAGGGCTGGCCAAGGTTATCGGTTCTGGGTGACCCTGAGGAATTCTGTCTTTCTAAGGGGCTGCTTCCATACAGTGAGGCAAAGTCCTGCGAGGGGTTGTCCTTCAGTAGGTTCATCAGCATGGGGTGGTTCTTGGTGTTGCTGGCTGGGGAGGAGGTCGGTGGAGGGGTCTGGGGGGGCTGGGAGCCCCCTGGGGCATTCTGGGTGGAGGGGCTGGAACCGACGTTGCCGGTGATCTGCAACAGCGAGGTCAGGATGGGGTTTTGCGTGACCTTGCTGAAGTCATCTGTGCCGTGGCCCTGTTGTTGCTGCTGCTGCTGCTGCTGGAGCTGCTGTTGCCCCTGGTTGCCCCCACCTGTCTGCCCCATGCCATCCATTCCTGCCCCTCCTGAACCGCGGGGCATGTTGAAGAGTGATGTGATGGGGCCCCCTGGAAACTGACCCCCAGCCCCTCCGCTGGTGCCCCCACCGGTGGGTGTGTTCCCACCCCCGACACCGGGGAGGCCCATGGGGTTGCTGCCATCTCCTGTGCCCATGCCATACCCAGGGCTGCCAGTAGGGGGCAGGTTCTTCTTCACCATGCTCTCCACGGTCTCTGCGATCAGGGACAATGCCGGAGTGTCGGCCTGAATGGTCTCCGCCTTCCGCCTGATGGCACGCATGGTGACTGGGATGGACATACACCTACACACAGCAGGGAGAGACATCAAGGACAATGTGACAACTTTTTCATTTCAATTCATCATGAAATGCAGACAATGTTGATGAGCGGTGAAATCAGTATTAATACAGCTAAGCTCAACATTAAATTTTAACTTAAAGTGAATTTCAAATTGGCCAAAACAATGAAACAGTACTAGAAATGCTAGAAATAAAAATAAAAATGTCTGTGTTGTTTTGGTAAAATAAGAGATACTATTAAAACAGAACTTGATATGTATAGCTTATGTACAGTAGAGCTTATCCATACATAAAAAAAATAAACAAAGGGGAATAATTTATCTAACAACTTCAACCTGATCCCTTTCATGACAACGGTACCATTGTTGAGGGAATGCAGTTTGAGCAAAAAGAGACTGAGAATTGTGAATGTAATTTGGACATACCTCTGGACAACCTTGGTGATGAACTCATCAGTGCAGATGAGGGCATCTGATGAGCCCTTATAGAGCTTACACGTCACCTGCCTGGAGTCCGTCACATCCATCACAACTGAAAGAAAGGGAGAGAGATGGGAGGATGAGAAGAAAGAAGAGAGGGAAGAGGACAGAGAGAGACAGAAGGGAAGAAAGAGGAGGAAGGGCAGACAACATGAGAGAGCAAGAGTTGATATAGAGAGAAACAGAGTCCATCTTTTTTTCTGGTATTCACACGTGACACAACAGGCTAAACAGGCTCTGGGAACATAACCAAACTCTGTGGGTGTATCCTAGATGAATGCACATGAACAAATAAAGTACAGCAAAGACAAAAGAGTTTGATCTTGGTCCTCACCACAAACCAGCGACTCGTTGACAGGATGCTGGAAAGACACACTGAAACTGGAATCAGAGAGGGGGCACACCTCAAACTGTAGCAGTCCAGGGGTGTCTGCAAACAACACAACACACACACACACAATAAGAGAGGTTCGGAAAACACAGCCTTTAACCCTTAGAACCCTAAGCTGTTTTTAGGGCATTTTCACTACCTTTATTCATAAGGATTTATTCTGGTCATTGTAAGTACCACACACACATATATTGTTTTTTTCAGCAGAGTCTAGGCTATCCAGATCTGCCATAATTCCATGTATTAGTACTAGCATTGATTTTATTTAGATTATTAAAGAATTAATAAATAAATATAAAATATAAAAAGCGTATTATAAAAATTCTTATTTTTCGACATGTATCTCACCACAGCAAGCTCATAGCTCTACATGCATTTCATGTGTGTGTAGGGCAGACTGTCCTGAATCGGGCAATATAATTGGCATGTTGGAGGGATAATCTGAGGCTGAGCAATTTTTCAAAATTTAGTGATGAAAAATGACCTTTCTGCGCTCCATATCTGTGACACGTACTGATCTGACCTGACTTGACCCGAGGTTGCGTGTTAGCCTGCGTGCCTATGGTGTATGCACTCATAATGATTCTCAACTTTTTACTGGATTGCCATGAACAAAGTAAAGGCAAAAAAGGTGTTTCTTTGTTGAACAAATTGGGATGCAATGTGAGCCTTGAATAGGATGCCATGCAGGAATTTGCTAGGATCTCAAAACTGGATTATGAACATGCTTTGCCATAGAGAAACACATGATAGCGTTGGATTATAAACATGCTTTGCCACAAGAACAGACAAAAACGTGCGGTAAGTCCAGCTATATGAATTTATTATTTTGCTGTCACTTCGCCTGTTTTATAACCCAGAAGGATGTACTTGGTATCAAATGATAGCTCTGAGTAGGCCTGTCACGATAACAAATTTTGCTTGACGATAAATTGTCTCAGAAATTATTGCGATAAGCGATAATATTGTCGTTCTGAGAATTTTCCTCGGGAAGAGGAAGACGGCCCACTTGTGTTTTTTTTCCCCAACTGGGAAAACTGCAGCGGATGATTGTGTTTTAGATGCATATGCATGTTTGTTGTGTTGCCGCTTTTAATTGCGACTGTTTTCCAACAAATGCGACACACCGACTCGTACACGTTCAGTGGTTCACCACGAGCATTCGGTTTAAATCCGAAATGCTCCCACACTGCAGCTGTCGCGTTTGGCTTAGAAACCAATTCCATCTTTTTTGTCTCGAATAGGCATAGCCTATTCGAACTCGCAACTAGCTTTCTCTCTGCCTAGTGCCTACCGGTATACTTCTCACGCGGCTCTTTAGCTGCACTCTGTGGTAGGCTACGCCAGTAGTTCCGCCTCACCACACACCATGCGACTGACAAGTGACTGACATGAGGGTTCACTCATGGTTACTCTAAGGACCCGAGAGGGAGAGAGAGACGAGGAAAACAAACAAGCATGCAAATGGCATTTATCGTGGCCAGAAAAATTATCGAGCTAATTTTAATTATCATGCGATTAATTGATTTATTGAATATCGTGACAGGCCTAGCTCTGAGTGTCCTCTTTTATCTGACATGCCTGGCATATCTATCCGATCACGGGTCCGCGAGTAATTCAAACGAGAGTAATGGGTGTGCTTTGGTTTTGTGTACATGACGTTATTATTTTGCAGTCACTTCGCCTGTTTTTATAAGCCAGAAGGATCGACAAACATGATACCAATGGATAGCCCTGTGTCTCCTCTTTCATCTGATATGCTTGCCATATCGATGCGATCACGGGTTCGCGAGTAATTCAAACGAGAGTAATGGGTGCGCAGGTGAATGCAGAGAAGTATGCAATTTGATTTAATTTCATGATTTTTTTTTATTTTCATACTTGATCGTACAGACTCTTTGGAAAGCCCCACTTCTGCTCTGTCGTGCAATAAAGGTTTCATCTCGCTGCGATGAACAGTTCCAGAGCAATGTAACAGAGAAGAAAGGGTGTGTTTTTTGACGCACTTTGCGTCAATCGGGTTCTAAGGGTTAAAGAAGCCACAGAGAGTTTTTGCCATCTAAAACGGCAAACCATTCACAAACAATTAAAGGACAGTGTTTTTCTAGTGTCTTCCACGATCTGCTGTTGCCGTAACAATTTTATAAAGCCTCAAACTCGAATAGCTCTGCCTGAACAGTATAGCCATAATATTAATTGAATTGCTGCTTGTAATACTACAGTTGGAGATAATATTGGATGCTGAGGAACTAATAGCAATTTCTATGGAAGTTATATGCTATTGTTTACTAAATAATAATAAAGCATCAATATCACTCATGTAAGTAGTGCATCACACAACAATGCTCAAAAACCTTTTGAAAGATTAATCAATTTTGAATTGAAATCACAATTTGAACTAATGTAACTACCTATTTTGCAAAGGCAGCAATTAATCGTACAGCTTGCAACTAGTCCAGTGGTAAATCCTCACATCTACGAGTTTTATATTCATGTCGTCCTCCTTGAGTGACAGACAGCGATGCTCACCAATCTCATGCACTAGGCACACTCACCAAACAGAGGTGGCACAGCATAAGGCAACATATGGAAAATGTAACTGATTCTGATGATAACATCGAAACCCATTTACCATTTACTGGTTTATAAACAAGCAGTAGTGTTTTAAAGTCAATTCTGTGACCCTGAGGGACTTAAAGGAATGTTCTGGAACAAAAACAACCTAGGGTTTATTTTCAGAAGCTTCAAGTTCACAATTTAGTTTAAGAGCATAATTAGAGCTAGAATGTCGTTTGCATTAATTGTCTTACAGTGAAAGCCAACCGAACAGCTAACTATTTTACACCAGTGTGGTGAGGTTGTCTACAGACAAATCGAAGTATTGTGAACGTTATAAGTGTTTCGAAAGGTTATAAAACTTTTATTTTATGAAGGGTGTGTTTTTAGGCTACCTTAGCTGTCTTCCTGTCGCGGACACCTTGAAGGAAGGCTTAACAAGTCGATTAACGAACGCGAGAGGAGAGTCAGCTACTCTCCTCTCGCGTTCTTTGACTGTGGTTTGCACTGCATTCATTAATCGACTTCTTAGAGAAGACTCAGTTACTCTACTCTCAGGGTTGTGCACAATTCGAAATGCAATTCTGCTTCCTGTTTGCTACCTCAATTGAAATGCAAGTGAAATTCACGAATTGAATTGGAATTAAAGAGCTAATTTCAAATCAATTCTGGAATTTTGCACAAGCCTGTCTCCTCTCACGTTCTTTGAATGTGGTTGGCGCTGCATTCGTTAATCGACTTAAGAGAATAGTTGGCTACTCTCCTCTCACGTTCTTTGACTGTGGTTTGCACTGCATTCATTAATCGACTTCTTAGAGAAGACTCAGTTACTCTACTCTCAGGGTTGTGCACAATTCGAATTGCAATTCTGCTTCCTGTTTGCTACCTCAATTGAAATGCAAGTGAAATTCAAGAATTGAATTGGAATTAAAGAACTAATTTCAAATCAATTCTGGAATTTTGCACAAGCCTATCTCCTCTCACGTTCTTTGACTGTGGTTGGCGCTGCATTCGTTAATCGACTTGTTAATAGAAGAGAATAGTCGGCTAATCTCCTCTTGTGTTCATTAACTGTGGTTTGCGCTGCATTCGTTAATCGACTTGTTAGAGAAGAGTCAGTTACTCTCCTCTCACGTTCTTAAACTGTGGTTTGTGCTGCATTTGTTAATCGACTTGTTAAGAGAATAGTCGGCTACTCTCTTCTCATGTTCTTTGACTGTGCGCTGCATTCGTTAATCAGTAATGAGCACCCTAGCTGCTGCATTTTGTATCACCTGAAGTGCAGGCACCATAACCATCCAACCATCCTCATGCCTCCTCACCTTCCTTGAGCTGGGTGCGTTTGACGCAGCTGCCAATCAGCGTGTTGTAGGCGGCCTGGTGCCGAATGATGTCCAGCAGGGCAGGCACCTGGGCGGGATGCCGAAAAGGGATCCTGGACACTAGCGCCCCTTGGAGGGAGAGCCCGTCCTGCACCGGCGCGTCTCCATTCAGGAAGTAACAATGCTGTTGCCCTGGCAATGACTGACAGGGAAGGGCAGGAAACATAAAGAAAACATGTTTTAACTTTATTTAAAGTATAAGACACATAATTCAAATATCACCACTACAGTAATAACCAACATATAAGAAGGTGCTGGACCCTTAATATGGTCTACAGAAACGAACATGTACATTACATGGGCGAGGGGTAACATATGCTTTATGAGAGCATTTAAGTAAGTGGGAGCAGACCAAGCAATTACTTTGTAGGCAAGCAATAGTGCCTCTAATTTGATGGGGCTAAAGTAGGGCTGGCATAAACGATTATTTTTTAAACGATTAATCTAGCGATTATTTTTTCGATGCATCGATTAATCTAACGATTCATTTTTTCAGTCCGATTCGATTTCGATTCGATTCGATTCGATTATCGATTATCTCCACATTAATTCACTAATAGCAACTTATACATGTTTATTTACATATCTGAATGAAAAAACATGAATTTTTTAACATTGCAATATACGTTTACTGCTTTTAAGATTACAAAATAAAAGACTATACAAGTGCAAAGTAATGCATTCTTAGTCAGAGGTAGCATTCAATAAAGTTCAGCAGTGTCTAATTGAGTGCCTGTCATTTTAAGACGTTCGTGGGGGAATTCTTGCAATTAACATTAACACAGTTAAAAGGCTGCTGATGTGTGGATGCAATTCATAAGTAGTTAGTTCAAATAACGGTTAGTACTTCTCCTTTGGACAAGCACTTTTGAGTCTTGGAAAACACTTTTCCATTTACATCGGGATTTTGCAAACATTCAGAGTCAATAAAATAAGCCCTGCATGAATAACGAATACAAGCAGCTGCAAGTATGCTAAACTTGACATCCAAACAGTATTCTAACGTTAGCTTTGAGATACTGCTTGATTGCATACTGTAACTTAACTTAGTAGTCTCCTCAATGTACTATGTTGTGATAAGACCTTAGCAGAGTTTACTTTAACTTTAATGCAGCAGTTTTGATCAAATTTGTGCAGCATGGTCACGATGCTAAGCGGATTTAATAGCAATTTAGCCCAATGTGTTCTATGCAGTGCTTCTATGTGGCAACAACAATCCTTCAACAATCGTGAATATTTTGTTAAATGCACATGCAGAGGAGGAGCAGCGGGCTCGTTACGAGAGAGAGCGGGCGGGGCGACGAAAGGCTGTGTGAGTAAAAAGTGCAGCTCAATGAAATTATT
>NW_027468674.1:7555820-7560820 GCF_046254945.1 Alosa pseudoharengus | reverse complement strand
CAATCAGAAATGTCAAACAAATTTCGCCTACGTAGAACTCACGACTGCACAGTTTGCATACCGCTTTGTCCTTCTCCATAATTTGATATACCCAAACCCCGAAGTGCTTCCATATCGAACTCCTCAAGTTATTAGGGCCTATCACTCGTATCTCTCATGTCGCACAGGTTGATCGCGTTGTCCTCAATTTTTTGGCAAAACACCAGCAGCACAGCAGCCGAAATTGGTGGGAATTTTCTTTTTAGCTTTCGCAATGCTTATTATTTTTCTGCTTGTTCCTGAGTTTTGTTACATCCATCTTTTTCATTTGTTTAATTCGTTTAAAATTAATAGTGTACATATTTGGTTAAAATCATGTGTTGGTTGGTCCAATCGATTGTGCAATCGATTTTCGAACGTAAACTGACAGCCCTAGCGTGTGGTCGCGTAAACTAAATAGTTCTGATGCAATTTTCATACAAGATAGATGATAATCTCCACCCTATTTGACATGGATTAAACATAGTTCCTAGACTAAAAGATAACGAGAAAAGATCTAGAAGAGCTCTCCTATGAAAAAATAAGTTTCTAGTGTAGGGTTAGACTTAAGGGAAAACAAACCATAATGTTTGAACAAATAACTACCTAATGTATAAACAAAAAGAGTACACCTGCCTCTAAGCTCAAGCCTTTCAGTTTGACGAGATTTGATAAACGGAGGCCTGCAGATTTAGACATCCACACAGAGAAGCTGGCATCCAGAATGAACAGAAGCTAATGAGGATATTATGTCCCAGACAGAGATCCATAATGATGATGAGCCATCCCCCATGCACAGAAGCCCAAACCCACCTGAACATGTTCATCATCTTGGTGAGGTCTGACTCCAGAGACTGCAAAGCCAGGTACATCTTAGTTTTCAGTTTGCTGAGGAAGACAAGGGGAGAGAGAAAAGCATGAGGGAGACAATATGTGTGTGTGTGTGTGTGTGTGTGTGTGTGTGTGTGTGTGTGTGTGTGTGTGTGTGTGTGTGTGTGTGTGTGTGTGTGTGTGTGTGTGTGTGTGTGTGTGTGTGTGTGTGTGTGTGCGTGCGTGCGTGCGTGCGTGCGTGCGTGCGTGCGTGCGTGCGTGCGTGCGTGCGTGCGTGCGCGTGTGCGTGTGTCTGTCTGTCTGTCTATCAACATCAATAAGAGAAACAGGGATAGAGAAAGAGAGAAAGAGAGAGAGAGAGAGCGCGTTGGCATAACTCACTTGTCTCCAGGGAGCTTGTACAGGTTGACTAGGCCCCTAAGATGTTTGGAGAACTCCTCAAAATTCTTCTCTCTACAACAAATAAAAAATAAATCAATTTCCAAACTCTATGACAGTAGGTATTCAGTCACACTACAGAAACACTATGCACTGATGACAGAGAAAAGTGGCAGATGAATATATGAGGCCTGGGTGACTAAATGTTCTCCTCCAATGAGGAAGCATCTACGACACTCACCTCAGGTGCTGAATCAGCTCCGGACAGCTCTGACCAAGACAAAGAGAACAAAAATGTTAACCCTTCTCTAGAGGGATGGGATCAGACCCCAAAACTGTTTTGTTTTGGTTGTTGTTGTTGTTGTTGTTGTTGTTATTGCTTTCACAAATTACAATCAAACAATCATATATTTATAATGCCATAAATTCTTGCTGTAACTTGTTTAGGCGACAGACAACACTGAAAGCTTGAAATTGTTCATGTCCTTGTGTGTTAAATTGCCAATCAATAGTCCTGCCGTGATTTTCAGGTGGAGTAAACTACGTTATGTTGCTGTAAATCTCAAGGCATCCCCTTACCATCCCCTCTCCCTCCCTCTCTCTCCTACTCTCTCCCTCTCTCTCCTCCCCTCTATCTCTCTTCCCCTCTATCTCCCTCTCTCCTCCTCTCTCCCTCCTCCTCCTCGCTCGCTCCCTCTCCTCCTGACTCACTCTCTCTTTCCCTCTCTCTCCTCCTCCTCCTCCTCCTCCTCCTCTCTCTCCTCCTCCTCCTCTCTCTCCTCCTCCTCCTCCTCTCTCTCCTCCTCCTCCTCCTCCTCCTCCTCGCTCGCTCCCTCTCCTCCTGGCTCACTCTCTCTTTCCCTCTCTCCTCCTCCTCCTCCTCTCTCTCCTCCTCCTCCTCCTCCTCCTCCTCCTCTCCCTCCTCTTCCTCTCCTCCTCCCCCACTCCCTCTCGCTCTCTCTCTTACCGCTGGGTTCTCTCCATGATGGGCGACTTTGACATCCTTCAGCTGTCCGGTGGGCTCGAGCTGAACCTCCACGTAGAACAGGTCAGAGGTGATGTAGCAGTCCGTCCCACCTGGACTCAGGTGAGAGTTCAACCTGGGAGAGACAGAGAGAGAGAGAGAGAGAGAGAGAGAGGGAGGATGAGAGAGGGATGAGAGAATTTAATTAAATTTAATTAAGTAGAGGGAAGAGGGGAGGGGAGGAAAGGAGGGAAAGAAGGATAGAAAGAGAGAAAAGAAATGATAAAAAGAGGAGTAATCATGGCTAGACAATGAGGGGACACCAACATGCTATTGAGAATGAGGAGATATTGCCACAACACAGCGCCCCGCCCCCGATATCACGGCATCCGCCATGTTTGCATGAATACCCCCCCAGAACGCGTTCATGGTTTGTGTTGTTAGCAGAAGAAGTTGTTGTGATTCCTCACTATTTTAAGATGCCTGGAAGACACTCCAGTGTGAAAAACTGCTCCAGTGCATCACACGATTGTCTTGGAAACCTTAGAAACCATGGGTTGCGTTTTTTTGTTTTGTTTCCCCACATGGAAAAAGATGAGGCTACAGTCGATGTCTGCCAAACTTTGACAGGTGTGCTGCATAAGCAAAGGGGGAAAGATTTTAGGACCCTCAACGCCAGTCTAAATTATATTACACAAGCCTAACATGTAAAGTAGGCTAAAACCTTTCTATGCTGATTGCTGTCGGTTTACATGGCCTATGACTAATGTAGCCTAACTTATGGAACATGGACGTATTTATGAGGGAGGGAGGAAGAGAGTGGTTTACTGCCGACGTTTTTGATAGCATAAATGAGGATGATGCTTAAACAAGAAAACGTTTCTCACAGCATAATCGATTCAAAGCAACTCTTAACATGCCCCAAACTTGACGTTACTTAAGTCTCTATCACAACTAACTTCTGACGGATGAAAGTCGACATGGTGGTGGTTATGTCGCTAATATGCGCACTGCAGACCGCTGTTCATTTCTTTTTTGCGTTGTCAGATAAATCATCTGTGTACCCACACTTTATTATTTTTTGCATAAATACAGCCTTCCATACTTGCAAGTTACCTCAGTCAGTCTCATCTGATCTGTCTCTTGTTGCTGCTCTGTCGCGTCACTTAAAGAAGCTCTCTCATGCACATTATCATGTGTAGTCACATAATGCCACCGCTATTTTGTACGTGTGTGATATTTATTTTACTTACTGACAATTCTGAACCTGTCATGCCTGTGTGAGCCTATAGTATCCTACATTACATTGTAATAAACGAAGAACAGCATCTGTGTCCGGTTGAGTTCGTCTGTGTCTGGCTAGCTTCTACTTCCCTGAGGAAACCGTGAGGATTACTAGCCTGATCTTTACAACAGCAATCAATCACCTAAGCAGATTTTCTAAAATCGTAAAGTTAAGTCAACTTCTTAATTTCCTCTTAATTTCTCAGTTTAAACGCCGTGATAACTTCTCAATTCATCTTTCCTGCTCTGTGTCACTGTCTTTGTGTCGCTGTCGCCCATGGCAACCGATAGCGTGGGATACAAACATGGCGGACGGGCTATGAAACCTCCCAAATCGTCACGTGACCGCAGGCTACCATGACGTATCTCCTCATTCTCAATAATAGATGTTGGGAGATAAAACCCCACACAGACAAGGAGAGGAAAATAGAGAGAGATATTGGGAGATACGGAGAGGGAAAATAGAGAGAGATGTTGGGAGACAAGGAGAGGAAAATAGAGAGAGATGTTGGGAGATAAAACCCCACACAGACAAGGAGAGGAAAATAGAGAGAGATATTGGGAGATACGGAGAGGGAAAATAGAGAGAGATGTTGGGAGACAAGGAGAGGAAAATAGAGAGAGATGTTGGGAGATAAAACCCCACACAGACAAGGAGAGGAAAATAGAGAGAGATATTGGGAGATACGGAGAGGGAAAATAGAGAGAGATGTTGGGAGACAAGGAGAGGAAAATAGAGAGAGATGTTGGGAGATAAAACCCCACACAGACAAGGAGAGGAAAATAGAGAGAGATATTGGGAGATACGGAGAGGGAAAATAGAGAGAGATGTTGGGAGACAAGGAGAGGAAAAGAGAGAGAGATGTTGGGAGATAAAACCCCACACAGACAAGGAGAGGGAAAAGAGGAAAGTGCTGACTTACATGTTCTGCCGCGCAATAGACTCCAGGCGGTCCGTCATGGCGGGTAGAGACGACACTGTAAATTAACACCAGCAGACAAGGAAGAGGGAACTGTTACACTGTACCACAATGCATCCCTAGTGTGTGTGTGTGTGTGTGTGTGTGTGTGTGTGTTTAGATTCACGGCCCATACCTTTAAGGGCCCTCTGCAAGGTCTCCAAACAGGTGAGAAGCAACTGGTGACCAACAGGGTTCATCCCCCCACGCTTCTCCTGGGTAGGTAAACAGAGAGAGAGAGCGAGAAGGAAAGGGAGAGAGACAGAAAGAGAGAGAGAGAGAGAGAGAGAGAGAGAGAAAGACAGAGAGAGAGAGAGTTAGCCCCTGTTCTGCATGCAATTCTCCACATAAATCATTGTCCTTGTAGTGGGAGCTGTTTACATAGCTACGTCTTAAAGGAGAATTCCAGCGATTTTTCACATAGATCTCTGTTTCTAGAATTCACAGAGTACCGTCGTTATGAAAAAAAAAAAAAAAAAAAACAACCGGTTCTATCTAGCTCGAGTTGCTGCAGCTAACAGCTAGAGCCGCTACAGTGCTACACTCTGGGGGCATGTTCATGAGTG
>NW_027468674.1:7551338-7553838 GCF_046254945.1 Alosa pseudoharengus | reverse complement strand
AAATCTCCAAGTTTTTTAGATGAAGAGTTGGCTGACAAAGCAAGACAAGTCATCAAGCACAATGTATTCACAAGTGTGTGTGTGTGTGTGTGTGTGTGTTGCTATTGTAATGTTGCTATCACCAAATGTGTTGTAAGCTTTTCATTTAAATTCATTTCATCCATCGAGGATGACCAAAAAGAAAAAAAAATACACTTGGAAGAAGAGTTGAAGCATAGGACAATCAGAGAGAATGGTAACGGGGAATGAAATATAAGCTAAGATATTAAAAAAGTTACAGGTGAGCTAAAGAAAGAGGAAAGAGGTGTGTAGCCTATGTGGGCATGTGTGTTTGTGTGTGAGGTGTGTGTGTGTGTGTGTGTGTGTGTGTGTGTGTTTGTGTGTGAGGTGTGTGTGTGTGTGTGTGTGTGTGTGTGTGTGTGTGTGTGTGTGTGTGTGTGTGTGTGGTATACTGGTAGTGAATGCCAGGCCTGCAGCAGGAGGGCACCGTTGTGCATGGGCACAGAGCTAGACGGATAGAAGAGGCCGTGCCATCAATCAGAGGCTACTTCAGCCTGTCCTGCCAGCCGGGACCCCCCTCTGTGCCTATGGGCCTGGCGGGGGGGGGGGGGGGGGGGGGGTTGGGTGGTGGGGTTATGTGTGCCGAGGGGTTTTACTGGCGGTAAATACGCCTCCTCGCCCCCACCCCCATCCCCCACTGCCTCAAACTCCAAACTCTCCCTGGCATGGAATGGGCACAGTCATCAGTATCAGTGATCCACCATTTTGGCTCCGACGCGCCCCACGGTTTCCTCACTGAAGTCTGCCCGGGCCTCAGGACCATCTGTGAGGGTATTATCACCAGGTCTGTGAGGAGCCGACAGGCAAAATGCAAACCATTTTTTTTTTTTTAACACACACCATGTGTTTCAGTATGCTGTGTGTGCAAAGGAAGTGTAAGAAAATAAGATTGCTATTTTTTTCTTTCATTTGGTGATGTCTTTATGATTAGCCTGAATTAAATATTTTAATACATTAATACATGTGTTTGAATGTTTATTGAACAAAGGTGTGAAATGATGATTATTTTCATTAGCGTATGTCAAATATTATTCTTGATTAAAAACAGGAGATTGGTCCTTTTTCTTGTACGAATAATAATAATAATAAAACATTATCCCGTGTTATTCTCATTCCAGCCTTCAGCAAATTGTGACACGTCTCTAGCTGAACAAGCGAAGCTTTATTCTTTAATGGAAACAGGCATTTTGAACAATGACTAATGTTTAAATAAAAGGTTTAAGAGAAATTGTCTGAAATTACTCATTTTGGCCTGCGGTCAAGGACACAGAGTCCTAGTAACAGCGGAGTAGCTTAGCCATATTTTCCCAGAATGTCACATATATTATGCCACACTGGTGCCAGCAGTAATCATTATTGGCAATTTAAAATAGTCACTCACACTGATTATATTAGTTTCTTTATATTAGTTTCTTTATCTCATGTGCATAACAGCTCTTCTTTGAAATAAGTTTTATTTACATCATTTATAAATGTTATCTGTGAAGATGCTTTTGAATGCTGAAACTGAGACCACTAGGCTACATGCTTTTATTTCACCCCAAAGTCATAGTACTTGGTGTGAAAAATAAAATGGATTTACAAACAGCTTGTTATTTTTGGAGAGATCGTTATCTAACACCTCGGTAACACTTTATAATAAGGTGTCATAATAAATAGCAAACTAGTTATTACCTAACCCTTTGTTAATATTTGTAAATTGTTACTAAAATATCTATCTATCTATCTATCTATCTATCTATCTACAGTATCTTTTGTCAGACTGTTGTCAGCCTGATATCCTCTTTGACGTTTATGTGTTGATTTTGTTGTTGCTGAAATTTTTATTTCAGGCTTACAAGAGTGTTCACAGCATACACATGTGTGTTGAGCGGTCATAACTGTATTCCTGTATTTGGGGATGTATAGTTGCACACATGTCTGTTAGCTGTCTGTGAACAGTCAGAACTGTATTCCTGTTTTCGGGGATGCCTCGGCCCCAGTCCCAGACCGGGCCACCTCCACACCGGCCCACCTCCACACCACCTCCACACCGGCCCACCTCCACACCGGCCCACCTCCACACCACCTCCACACCGGCCCACCTCCACACCACCTCCACACCGGCCCACCTCCACACCGGGCCATCTCCACACCGGGCCACCTCCACACCTCCACACCTCCTCCACACCACCTCCACACCTCCTCCACACCACCTCCACACCTCCACACCACCTCCACACCTCCACACCTCCTCCACACCTCCACACCACCTCCACACCTCCACACCACCTCCACACCTCCTCCACACCACCTCCACACCTCCACACCACCTCCACACCGGGCCACCTCCACACCGGGCCACCTCCACACCACCTCCACACCGGGCCACTTCCACACCACCTCCACACCACCTCCACACCGGGCCACCTCCACAACACCTCCACACCTCCTCCACACC
>NW_027468674.1:7538838-7546338 GCF_046254945.1 Alosa pseudoharengus | reverse complement strand
CCCACCCACCCACAGACACACACACACACACACAATCGCAAGGCAATAATTGTGCAGCTTGAAAGGGATGCAATAACACCAACAAGCAAAACCCAATCAATGTTGTCTGTATGCAAAATTTTGTTGTAAATTTAACTTTCCTGTCAATGCTAAGATGTCCTCATAAAGATGCATTTAAAAACGTAAAAAATGGTGGACATACTCTGTTAGTAGTGGAAGGCATCTGTTTGTAGCCTGTCTACACACACACACACACACACACAACACACACACACACACACACACACAACACACACACACACACAGCACACAATTTGATTTATGGATAACTTCCTGCGATGTCCAGGTCCCATGTCAGTATATATTTTCATGGAGGCAGTAATTCCCTGCATGTCTGTCTTTAAGGCTAACAATAACATCTAGTCTTTTTGCGCTGGAACTGTAATTGTGTAAAAAAATGACCAAACAAACCAAACAAGGCCTTAATTGCATGAAGACGGAACACACGTCTCTAATGAAAGTACATTTTCAAAAAACTGCACTAAGTACAGGGCCTACAACAGATTAGTCAATATTTCTTGATTTTCTGGATCAGAAATGACTAGTTGTGCATGCAATAAACCTTTTTTTTTATATATATAATATTTCTAATGTTTTCACTTTGGTGCATTCAGAGTATAGCAGAGAGAAAGAGAGAGAGAGAGAGAGAGGACACATGATGATGCCAATTGGGCAGCGATAGAAGGACCATAGAGGATATAAGGACTTATCCAGTTAAAAAGTGCCATAGATTAGTCTAGTGAGGAAAGGACCATAGAGGAAATAAGGACTTATCCAGTTAAAAAGTGCCATAGATTAGTCTAGTGAGGAAAGGACCATAGAGGAAATAAGGACTTATCCAGTTAAAAAGTGCCATAGATTAGTCTAGTGAGGAAAGGACCATAGAGGAAATAAGGACTTATCCAGTTAAAAAGTGCCATAGATTAGTCTAGTGAGGAAAGGACCATAGAGGAAATAAGGACTTATCCAGTTAAAAAGTGCCATAGATTAGTCTAGGGTGCAGTTGTTTTGGCTTTAATACTGTTTACATGATCACATTGAATCATGGTAATCTGGCCACATCTAGCCAAAAGGGCTTGTTTTACATAAAAATACAACTTGCTAAACTTTGCTGTAATATCTGGACTTGTTTACAGCAATGCATAAAGTTTTGTTTACATCATTCTAGTTATGGTTGTAATGTATTCATCCCTTAGACTGAAGAACACAAAGAGGGGAAGAACAGGGATATGGAACATTATTACTATTTTTAAAATAAAATATACTGTATATAAACATTATAACATCTGTTCATGAATTTGTATATGGGACATTTGGTCCCCCCAATGTTGATTCTATGGCGACGGCCTTGAGTTGTACCAGAGATCGATCCTTGATTACCACTTCAACCCTCTGGTTATACTGAAGTTTTTCTAAAGTACAATGCAGTGTGTGTATGTGTGTGTGTGTGTGTGTGTGTGTGCGTGTGTGTGTGTGTGTGTGTGTGTGTGTGTGTTTGTGTGGCTGTGAGCACGTGTGCGCATGTTTGTGAGACTTCCATTCACAGGTGCTCCTAATATTGTGATGAATTGGCAACCTGGGGTGATATGCAGCTCAAGGGGATAAGAGCCACCAGTTGTCTTTTTCCGGCATGTGCCTACTCAGTTGCAGGTGCCTGAAGAAGAGTGTATTCAGTCCAGAGAAGTAAACTGGCCCATGCACACAAATCCATGCACACAAGACCCTCGGGGTCAATTTTCCCGGTCACTGTGGCAGAATGGTTTAGCCATTAAGTAATGTTTCTATAGTCTGATTCTAGATTCTGACTGTCCGATCTAGACTGATTCTAGTCTGAAATGCAGTGCTTCTACTGCATATCTATTGTGTGCCTTGGGGTTGGCAGGTTTAGGCTATGACTGGCTGTAGGCTAACTGGTGTCACCCACTTTCAGTGAATGATGCTAAGCTAGGCTAACAATGAGGCTAGCAATGAGGCTAACAAATAGATTGTTTTTAGAAATTGTTAATGAATTTGTGTTTTAGGAAGACATCTGCCTCTGTTGACCGTGTATCTCAAAGGGTCGGTTATCTGTGAGCGGCTGTTATCGTTACATTTACACTTACACCCAAAGACACACACCAACACCAACACATATCACACACACACACACACACACACAAACTTGAACAGTCACATCGTATGTACAGCTGCATATGGAGAAGAAGGGATAGCAGAAGAGATGCCTGAGGGAGGAGTGAAGGAGAGAAGTGAGGGATGAATAGCAGGTAGAGATGGAGAGGTGAATCGATGCTATTGGTTTGTGTCCAAAGCGTTAATGTTGCCTGCGTCTGATTGATGGAGTGTCGGCCCCTGCTCTGCACATCACTGCAAGATGAATAGAGAACAGCAGTCTCTCTCTCCCTCTTTCTCTCTCTCCCTCTGTTTTTCACTCACGTTCACTCTTTTGCTCACTTTCTCTCTCACTCACTTTTATTTGCCTTCTCTCTCTCCTCTCCTCTCTCTCTCTCCCTCTCTGTCTCTCACTCTCTCTTCCTCCCTTTCTCACTGTATTTATTTAGTTGGGTTTAAGCTTCTGCCTTCTGTCTTTCCCTTGTATTCTCTCCAACCCTCTCTTTCACACACTCTCTCTCCCTCTCTCATTCTCTTGCACTTGCTTTCTCTCTCCATCTCTGTCTCTCTTTCACTCATATTCTCTCTATCTTCCTCTCTATCTCACTTTCTCATTCACCTACTTTCTCTCTCTCTCATACACACACTCTCATTCACTTGCTTTCTCTTTCTCTCTCTCTCTGTCATGTGTCTGTGTGTGTGTGTGCGTGTCTATGTGTGTGTGTGTGTGTGTGTGTGTGTGTGTGTGCGTGCGTGTGTGTGTCTGCGTGTATGTTTGTGTCTGTGTGTGTGTGTGTGTGTGTACAGTATGTATGTGTGTGTGTGTGTGTGTGTGTGTGTGTGTGTGTGTGTGTTTCTGTGCAACAATAAAAGAGAGTACCTGGCCCATGAAATAACACACCTGCATCTTCACTGCAACGCTCTGCTCATTAGTAGGGCAGAGAGCATCCTCAGAATGCTGGACACTGAACAGCAGAGATGCCACTCTGTTGTTGGGTTTCACTTCCTGTTATGTCATTTTAGGAGTGGTTGTTGATTGGTTGACTGGCCTCTATGGTGTATGGTGAAGGAGAGCCTTTACTGATCCCAGGTATAACATGTGGTGCATTGGTGCCTTCACAGATCCCGCGTATAACATGCGGTACATTGGTGCCTTCACAGATCCCGCGTATAACATGCGGTACATTGGTGCCTTCACAGATCCCGCGTATAACATGCGGTACATTGGTGCCTTCTCAGATCCCGCGTATAACATGCGGTACATTGGTGCCTTCACAGATCCTGGATATTGGTGACTGCCACAAGCCAGTTGTGCATTGTTGTGGAATCTCGCGCTTTGACGTGCAATGTCAAAATAGTTTGATCTGCTGCGGTGGGAAATCTCCTTAGAATAGCATAAGCAAATTAACACCTTTCCCATGTATGTCTGAAATTAAATGTTCTTTCTCTGATTATCAGTGCAAAATGCCATTTAGAAATGCATGGTGAAGGTGATTTCACAGCAAGAAAATATATCTTCATCAGTGTACAGAACTGGTCTTGTGTGAGGTATTTGGTCAATATATTCATGTAAGTTCAAACCTGCACTGCATCACTAGGAACATTAGGGGAAATTACCCGTGTGTGTGCCTTATGGTGACAAAATAGGGGGGTTATATACTGCTCAAAAAATTAAGGGAACACTTAGGTTTTCCACAATTGTTAAAACACATTTTTTGAAACCTTCCACCCTTTTCTTCATTCTCAAACTACATTTACAGAATGTCTGACAGTTCTTGCAAAATAAAACACTCGCCTCAAAAATTTTACTTGTGCTCAGAACCAAACAGTGTCAGAGTACCGATCCAGTGTATGATTGCAGTGTTCCCTTAATTTTTTTGATATACTATCTGAGGAGTTCTGCTACTTGGTTGTAGGGTTGTGGTTGTGTTGTGTGTGTAGTGTTTTGACAAAATCATTCTTACTACTAAGCATTTGAAAAAAGTTTAGTTGAAGGTGAGAATACTGTAGGCTTGAAAACAAAGCTAAATGCAGAGTATGGACATGTATGACCATCATGGATATACACTTTGTCAAAAAGTGGAACAGGATTATTTATCCGCAAGCGGGTATCAGCGGGCCCAAAAAGATATCAAAATGTCAGTTGCAGCGCAGAGCCTGGTGTCCGTCCAAAGAATGTGTTAGTGATTCAGATTGTGTCAAATTTGGTGAACTTTGAATCTTTACATCCCAGAATACTGTCACAGGCATGTATTGGCTGCCAGAATACCAGTGGCCATTTTGTGGACTGAGCCAAATGGAAATGTAGGAGACGAGTGAGCAAATGTGTGGTGTATGTGCAGCTCTGGAGATATTGAAAAGCGTCCGTTGCAGCGCCCCCTATGGGTGAAATTTCACAAAATGTGGCATGCATTCAAAACATGTGGTAGTGATTCTCATGTCTAATTTTGCGAAGGTTTTGCATTGATATCATCCAGGTAGTGCTACTCCACAAATGAGTCGAAATGAGCTTGACACATCAAGGTGGTAACGTGTCATATAATTTTCGTAATTTGTAGTGCGTCTTTTTTTCCTATTCTGTCTCAAACAGGCCCGGACTTAATTGCCTGTAAGATGTCGCGCAGGACTCCAATTCCCAGCATGCCGAGCTGCACCTAAAAGCGGCCACAACCTGCGCGTCATTCTCTGCTTCTTCTTCTGCTTCTTCTCATTCTAAACCTGGTGCAAATGGGCGTAGTGCTTAAGCCAGCAGTGTGAGAGACTGCAAATTCTCGGCACGAGACTTACGTCCCGCCTTCAGCGCTTTATTTAAAAGGGACTGAACCTTGTTTTGTTTTCTCCATTTATTGTAACTTCAAATAAATCTTTTGAAGAGAATTTTCCATGTCTGACCTCTGAATCCAGTACAGTGCGACAGTTGCTGCATAATTTTTTGTTGGGTATTGTTGAGCAAAAATAAAGAGTTGACAAAACCTACGCAGTGGCAGTAATGATAAATAGTACTCTATGTATAGAGCAATATTCTCCAAAGTATTTCCACATTTTCAGTTAGAGATAGCAAAAGGGAGAGGCAGACAGGAAGTGAAGGAAACAAGAGAAAGACAGAGAGATGGATAGAGAGAGAGACAGAGAGATGGATAGAGAGAGAGACAGAGAGATGGATAGAGAGAGAGACAGAGAGAGAGAGACAGAAAGATGAGATGAAGATGGGGAACAAGAGAAAAAAGAAAGAAAGAGACAGAGAGATGGATGGAGAGAGAGGAAGAGGGTGAATAAGAGAGAAAGAAGTGATGGGGGGGATATCAGAAAAAAGGAAGGCAGACATAGAGAGAGAGAGAGACAGAGAGGATGTAGTGAAGGGGGGATAGAGAGAGAGGATGTAGTGATCCGAGGAAAAGCCTCCTGTTTGCGTGGGGCTCAGGGGCAGTGGGGAGAGAGGTGCATTGTGGGTAGGTGTCTGAGGAGATGCGGAGGATTGGGGGGGTGGGGATGCTTAGGTGGAGGGGGGGGGGTGGGGGGGGGGGGGCACCAGATGGCATGCCACACTGAGAGGACCGGGGGCTGGCATGGGGGGGGGGGGTGCTTTTCCACTTCTTCCCCTCGTGCCAGCAGGCATTAGGCGGTGTGCGTGTGTGTGTGTGTGTGTGTGTGTGTGTAGATAGCTCATAGATTTATAGATAGATAGATGGATAGATAGATACATAGATAGATAATACATAGAGAGATAGATAGATAGATTGTGTGTGTGTGTGTGTGTGTGTGTGTGTGTGTGTGTGTGTGTGTGTGTGTGTTTTAACACAAAAGAGAGTGTGGGTGGATTTTGTGTGTGTGTGTGTGTGTGTGTGTTGCTCAATCTGGAATCTGATTCCTTGCTGTGAAAGAGGTGAAGCCTGACTAACCCCAGTGGTGCCACATCACATTTAAGTGTGTGTGTGTGTGTGTGTGTGTGTGTGTGTGTGTGTGTGTGTGTGTGTGTGTGTATTTACATGTGTGTGTGTGTGTGTGTGTGTGTGTACACTCTTCCCTGGTCCTCCCAGCCGAGCCATGATGCATCACAGTGTGGAGGCAGTCTACACAAAAACATTTCAATCATCCAGTGAAACACTCTCTCTTCTCTCTCTCTTCTCTCTCTCTTCTCTCTTCTCTCTCTGCGCTCTACTCTTCCTTCCCTCTGTTTCTTCTTTCCCTCTCTCTCATCTCTCTCCTCTCTCTTGCCATGGTAATTAGTATTGCATTCAAGCTGAAGTTGTCACAACTTGATTTTAGCCACAGCATGTGTGTGTGTTTGTGTGTGTGTTTGTGTGCGTGTGCGTGTGCGTGTGCGTGTGTGTGTGTGTGTGTGTGTGTGTGTGTGTGTGTGTGTGTGTGTGTGTGTGTGTGTGTGGGTGGGTGGGTTTGGGTATATGTGTGATTGTGTGTGCATGGGTGGGTGGGTGCATGCATGCCTGTGTGTGTGTGTGTGTGTGTCTGTGTGTGTGTGTGAAGAGACAGAGTGACCTCTCACTGTGTTTGTTGGGCACATTGAGGAGCGTCCGGCTTTAAAGGATTAAAATGGTGTTTGGAGTATCTGGTAATCTGGCTCTAACAGTAAACTGCCACTCCTGTCTCATAAAGACACTCACACACACACACACACACACACACACACACTTACAAATACACAAACACACAATACAACAATTTAAGACTTCCTCCCTCAAAATACACACCCACACGCTTTCACACACCCACACACACACACACACACACACACACACACACAGACAGACATGCACGCGCTGCACACAGCAACCAGCCTCTGTGCCCTAGGTTCTACTGAACAGATGTTGTGGAATTTAAGATGCAGCCCCCCCTTCTCTACCCCCCCCCCGCCCCCACCCCCTTCTCTACCCCCCCCCCCCCCCCGCCCCCAACCACCCGACCCCACCCACCAACGAGCCTGGGCACGAGTGTGCCATGTGGCATCGCATTACACCCCCCAGCACCCCCCGCTCTGCCCGCGCCCGTGCCAACCTCACGTACGCTCCATCCTCACCTCGCCTCGCCTCCACCATCCTCCGACCGGAAACCAAGGAAACCAGAGAGGAGAGCAAAACACACAATCCATTCCTCCATCCATCCCTCCATCCATCCCTCCATCCCTCCATCCATCCATCCATCCATCCATCCCTCCATCCATCTACCCATCCATCCATCCATCCATCCCTCCCTCCATCCATCCCTCCCTCCCTCCCTCCCTCCATCCATCCATTCCTCCATCCATCTACCCATCCATCCATCCCTCCATCCATCCCTCCATCCATCCCTCCATCCATCTACCCATCCCTCTAT
>NW_027468674.1:7528838-7536338 GCF_046254945.1 Alosa pseudoharengus | reverse complement strand
TCAATCCACCCAGACAGACGCCAGTGATGAATGGATCATATGGGATTCTGCTGGATCAGGGGAAAGAGAGAGGGAGAGAGGGAGGGAGGGAGGGAGAGAGAGAGAGAACAATGTTAATCCATACCTGTCATATGGCACCTGTTCAAAAAACACCCTCATGAAAGTATGTACATACACACATAAACACACACACACTCACACAACACACACACACACACACACACAAAACACAGATTGCTCATGAGAGATGCTTTAAATAAACTGGATAACTCTTCTGGACCTCACTGTCATCAGTTGGAGTGGTACCAGGCACAGACGGGCTTCTCTCTGAACGAGCAGGAAGCCAAACTGCATTGTGGCCTCACACACACACACACACACACACACACACACACACACACCCTTATGCAGTGCCCTCCATTATAATTATCCCCAGCACAATTGCCCAATCGGTTTATGGTAAGACTCACTACCAGTCATTCTTGCATTAACAGCACCTCATGGAAAATAGAACACTGAATGCAGATATACATACATTAAACCACACATTAGGGTCACAAAAGATATTAGGTTATTTCAGGGTTTCAGTTGAGAATATTCCTAGTCTTTCCAGGATAACATACTGTACAATAAGGATATTGATCTCTGTGAAAATTAGATATGGTGTGTATGATCTGAGAGGTTGAGGAAATTAAGAGAATATGTTTGTTTTTTTCCTGTAGCCTCCCTCTGCAACGCCATCTGGCGTACGCAAGGCTATTGTTCAGACATATAGAGAGCTGGCAGCAAAATTATTCCCCCTCAATGAAATTCCAGAATATTCTCTCAGGCTAGCAACGCAAGTGTGTGTGTGCGTGCCCCCCCCCCCCCACTCTCTCCATCTCTCTCTTGCTCTCCATCTCTCTCTCTCTCCATCTCTCTCTTTCTCTCCATCTCTCTCTCTTTACAGGAGAACAGACTAGTGAGTGAGGTGGGCAATGAGCCTATAAACAGAGTGGGCAAAGAGTTGGATACTGAACGATGACTAAATTGATAAAGGTTTGGGATACTGAACGATGACTAAATTGATAAAGGTTTGTGAAACCGAACGATGACTAAATTGATAAAGGTTTGGGATACTGAACGATGACTAAATTGATAACGGTTTGGGATACTGAAAGACAATGAGGGGGGGGAAACATTTTCTTTTCATAATGGAACCTGCAGTGTGAAAACGTGGTCCAAATTAGACCATTAAAAAGCTACTTGGAAGAAACTAAGTCCTAGAGTTGTATTACAAAAAAACTGAGATTTTAATCTGTAGTGGACCTTATTTTTTTTTTATTTATATAAATGAAAATGGAAATATGACATGACACAAGATGAATATCTGAGTGTAACTAACCGTATGGATAAATGCACCCAGCAATGAATGTAGAATGAATGGATGCAAACGGATGCAAGGTCAGTGTGTGAATGTAAAACAAAATACAGAATCAGACACAAGACAATGCACATAACATAGACAGTCGGGCAGACGTGGCCTAGTGGGCAGTGTTGGGAGTAATGCGTTACAAAAGTAATGTAATTACTGTAATATATTGCTGTTTGCGGTAACGCAGTAATGTAAGGCATTACAAAAAAAAATTTGGGTAATATTTACTCGGTACAAACTTCAGTAACGCGCGTTACAATGCAGTTTAACCCAAAATTAAGCGCTTGTTTTGTTTTGATACATATTCGCAAACACCACGCGAGAACAACAGAGGAGAAAAAATCGCGCAAAAATAGTAGAACGTTATCTCCTGATACTGGTTGAATATGACTGTGGCTGCAGCAGACTCGCAGGCGGACTCTATTTGCTGGATGGACATAAGCCTACGCTCATTATTTTCAGCTTGTCAGAGACAAGGCTATGAAGAACATAATAGTTAGTGCACTTTGTGTGCGAAACCGAAAGATCTCTCAGCTCGCGAAATAGCACAAGTAAATTAATGAAACATCTAAAGTAGTGCCACGCTAATCTTTTTGATTCTTGATAAAACACAAACTATGCTGTTGTGCATGTCAGCTTTGTGCTGTGAACTTGAATTGAAGAGAATAAAGGGATAGAAATGCAGAAAAAGATTTGTGTAGCCTGGCAGTGCCACCGCTTCCACCACGCGCAATCACACACTTTGCGTTGGGCACCAAAGGACAAGAGGGGGCACCCAAATGTAACCAATGAATAGTAGCTTTACTGCAAACTGCGTTTCACTCTTCATCAATAACGTTTACAATGTCAAAATGCACTAACACGATGTTACATGCAAGTTTGATACCTTTTGGGTTCTCTCAATCACCACGTAGGCCTAGTACTAGAATTGGTGGGTCTTCAATCATTCGTTTTCCAAGCATTTAGGCTACATGAAGCACATGATATGCTGAGGTCGACTGAAACGCATTCCATTCAGATAGCTAGGTGGATACCAGGCTCATAATTCACTTGTATTCACGAAATGTGAAGCAACATGTCATTGCATACTTCCATTTCCAAAGCAATGAAGGTTGCTTAAAACAACTTAACATTGTGCATATTATTGTTAATATTGTGCTCAATGTAACTCAAACAAATAAGGCTTGTAAACAAGAGCTAGCAAAAGGGCATTATGACAACGTAAAGATCAATGCTCTTAAAGTGACAGTGCACCATTTATAAGTAAAACAGCATTTCTTAAGAAATTAATGTTTAAAAATACACAGTAATGGTCTGTAAATAATAGGCCTTTTATTTTACTTTAGGTGTTTAAGTTATCATTTAAATGTCACTCTCTCAAAGCCACTCACTTAGGGCACCGAAATGGCCAGCAGGCCACCATCTTGACATGTCTTTATTAAAGGAACCGTATGTAAAAAATGTATTTCAATTAATCATAAAATTGCCCTGATATGTCACCAGACATTAAGAAATCATGTTCATTTCAAATACTTATATCACTGACAACAGTAGTCTGGCCAGGATATTGTCATTTAAAAAGTGAAGTTGCAGCCCTCAACTGATGTTGATGTTGTCATGTTGTGTTTTGGCCTAATGCGCCACCCTCCACCTATCTACTAATCACAAAGTCAGTAGTGTTTCATCATCCGGTTGCCAACTCTGCCAGTCAGAGGGGAGGGGAAGGGGATACACCGCTCTACAGTAATTTGAAAGTGATTGTAGTACCCGTTTTGGCCACAATCTTACATACGGTTCCTTTAAGCTTTGATTTACAATATAGTAGGCTCTCTATTGATTTTAATGAGTAGGCCTAGGCCTTAAAGTTACAGTATTTCTATCACAATTTACCAGACTTTGACCTTTTGTCGGTTTTTAACAAAATTCTGACTATGATTGTTCCTTGTATTGCATTATGAGCACTGCGCCTATTGCATTCTACTGTTGCCTTAAGCCTAGCTCAGTCATTATGCTATACCACATCTCCCTCCATTGGAAGAGCAAGCTGCATTGAGCGTAATAAACTGCATTTAGAATGGCAAATCCATATTTCTAGATATTTTGGTGAAAGTAACTTAAAAGTAATGCAATAGTAGTGTAATGCCTTACAATTCAGAGACAGTAATATTATAATGTAACAAATTACTTTGAAATGACAGTAATAAGTAATGCATAGTACATTACGATTTTGAAGTAACTTGCCCAACACTGCTAGTGGGCTTCGGGCTTAGAATCGAAGGGTTGCCGGTTCGATCCCTGACCAGTGGGAATGGCTGAAGTGCCCTTGAGCAAGGGCACCTAACCCCTCACTGCTCCCCAAGTGCCGCTGTAGCAAGGCAGCTCACTGCTCCGTGTTAGTGTGTGTTTTACCTCACTGTGTGTGCTCTGTGTGTTCACTAATTCACAAATGGGATCAATCCAGAGACCAAATTCTTTGTATACCCAAGTATACTTGGCCTAGAAACCAGATTTACAATTAAATTTTTTTACAATTAGACAAGTAACGCAAATTGTATCAGTTCCTTATTGAAACAGAGGAAATGTCCTTTGAGGTATTTGGAAAGCAAAGTCCTTTCATGTGTGGGAACAGAAAAACATTATCTCCACAGGAGTTGTGCAGGTTCAGGCAGATGCTGAGGGAGCCCTATGACAGCGGTGCATTAACATTTAGCTGGGCTACATTTTTTTATGAAATATTATCATTACAACCTCCTATTCAGAAAAGTACAGTACCTCACCACCATAATCCACTATCATATCATGCAGGGGTGTCAGTCGGGGGCGCCATATTGGCCTGTCCGCAGGTTTCATTCAGATTCAGATTTATATATATATATATATATACATATATGTGTGTGTGTGTGTGTGTGTGTATTTATTCATCACATGCACAATTATAACAGTGTGCAACAGGTAGTGAAATGTAAGCCTGGTGGTTAGGCTAGATAGGTAAGTTTGGTTAGGATGCCCAATCACAAGCACAAGGTCTACGAGGCCCGGGATATCAGTGTGTGTGTGTGTGTGAACATCAGTGTGAGGATGGGATATCAGGGTGTGTGTGCACATCAGTGTGAGGCTGGGATATCAGGGTGTGTGTGTGTGTGTGTGTGTGGGTGTGTGTGTGAACATCAGTGTGAGGTTGGGATATCAGGGTGTGTGTGTGTGTGTGTGTGTGTGCACATCATTGAGATGCTGGGATATCATAGGGTGTGTGTGCACATCAGTGTGAGAAAGTGAAATTGCACCAGCACTGTGCAGTGGAACAGATGCTGGTGAATTTTAATGCACGTTTACACCATTTCCCAGTTTACCAAGCACAAGCACATACCTATCACATTGCAATACACATACATAAACATATAAACAGACTGAAACACACTGTTCCCATTGGCACAAACCCTTTCTGCTGGCAAATTCATCTCTTTTGCTCTCTCCCTCTCCCTCTCTCTCTCTCTATCTCTCTCTCTCCCTCTCTCTCTCGCTTTCTCCCTCTCTCTCTCTCTTTGTCTCTCTCTCTCTCTCTCTCTCTTTTGCTCTCTCCCTCTCCCTCTCTCTCTCTCTCTATCTCTCTCTCTCCCTCTCTCTCTCGCTCTCTCCCTCTCTCTCCCTCTCTCTCTCTCTCTCTCTCTCCCTCCTTCTCTCTCTCTCTCTCCCTCGCTCTCTCCATCTCTCTCCCTCTCTCTCTCTCTCCCTCTCCTCTCTCTCTCTCTCTCCCTCTCTCTCGCTCTCTCCCTCTCTCTCTCTCTCTCTCCTCTCTCTCTTGTCTCTCTCTCTCTCTCTCTCTCTCTCTCTCTCTCTCTCTCTCTCCCTCTCTCTCTCTCTCTCCCTCTCTCTCGCTCTCTCCCTCTCTCTCTCTCTCTCTCCCTCTCTCTTTGTCTCTCTCTCTCTCTCTCTCTCTCCCTCTCTCTCCCTCTCTCTCTCTCTCTCTCTCTCTCTCTCTCTCCCTCTCTCTCCCTCTCTCTGATCTATTCACGGTCAGTTCTCTCTGCAGGTATTGTCAGCCGCACAGAGAGCCGTCAGCATTCCCGGTGCTGCTTGGCACGCACTCTCACTCTGCATTGTTCTGGGCAGAGGCTGCAAGACGTGCTGCCAGGGGGCATGGGCAGGGGGCATGTGCAGGGGGCATGGGCAGGGGAGGCGTTAGACGGCCAGGTATTCGGCTGAGGCTGTGCCAAAATGCTGACATCCTCCCGACCTCCTTCAGCCTGACTGGAGGTCAACAGACTGTTCACGACACCTCAATGACTCCTTACCGACTCCTTAATGACCCCTCACTGACTCTTCACTGACTCCTTACTGACTCCTTACTGACTCCTCATCGACCCCTCACTGACTCTTCACTGACTCCCCACTGACTTCTCATTGACTCCTGACCAGGGCTCGAATTATCTTTTTGTCTTTAAGGGGGTCTCTCTATCTCATAAAAAGTTGGCACACCCCGCGCATAGCCTAACAAGGCGATACAATGAAATAGCCTAGGCGCAAGTGGCGCTTTTGCGCAGTACAGTATATGCGCACGGTAGGCCTAGGCTTTACCTTGACACACGCACACAACAGACATAGATTTTTCATAGAAATTGATTAATTTTAACATATTATTGATTATAATAGTCCATATCTCATTTCAATTTCACAATACAAAGAAATAGACTAAACGATTTAGTCTGTGCCATTCCACAACGTAACTCATTTAAACCAGACCACCGTCTCAGATAGGCTATCCTCAGTGTCAAACACAATAATGCATGTAGTGTAACTTATACACAGGGGAAAAGGCACTAACTGGCAGAAATGAATAAAGCCAGCCAAACTATGTTCTAGTAGGCTAATGTGTTGAACCGTGGAAAATTAATAGACAAACAATTTTGGAGTTTGCACTGAGATATTGTCGGGTAGCCATGGAATATTCCGACATCAGAGATTGCTAACAGGTGTTTCAAAATAGCTGGGAACTTTCCGGAGCTCTGAATGGCAGAGGATAGCTAGATCGATCATTAGACAACACAATCATTGTAGGCTGCATTATGGGCCATAATTTATGGCTTTGTCAATCAACATAGGTGAAGCGCAAGTTCAACAGCAAACAGGACTTTTCAGCACGTATCAAACCACGTAGGCTAGCCCAATGAACGCCTATGCAAATAGACAAAACACACATCAATCTGACTTCTTCAGATTTGCGAGTGCTGTCAAATCGATAAGGTTTGCTTATATCGTCTAGTGGTGTGGTGGTGTGTCATGCTGCGTTCAAGCGCGTAGTGTAGGTCTGCGTCCCGTAGTAGCCTATATTTTAATTTAACGTCTTTAATGGTAAGAGATCGCACAGGGATGGATAATGAGCGGTGGTTTAAGATTAAATTGCAATGCCAGACACCTTCAGATATGAGAGACCCCCTCAGATTTTTGACTTTGTTGCTTTCATGGGAGCCAGTCCTCACTCTATGGGAGCTCGGCTCCCTCTGGCTCCCACGTAATTCGAGCCCTGCTCCTGACTGATTCCTGACTGATTCCTGACAGACCAGCTGAAAGCAGACCAGGTGAAGCACCAGTCTAAAACATCCATTGTTTATTGAATGCTCATCAGCTGACGATTCAAGCACTGGTATTCAAGAAAAAGTGGCACTTCCACTTGGAATGTGTCAACACACTCATGTCTGCGGCTCTGCGCTGATGTGCAGCCAGCTTTACACTGAAGGTGTCCATAAACAAACAAACAAACAAATATGGACAAAAGTGTCTGCCAAATCCCATAACCATCCCATAACCATAACCAAAACGCTTTTAGAAAACATTAATAAGTCATGTTATTTAATTGTGTATTTCCGATAATATCAATAAATTGCAGTTGTGTTGTTTTGATTGAGTAAAGCAAATAATAATAGCCCAATAACAGTTCCACTAAATTTACTTGAACAAAATAAAATAAAAATATTTATGAACATTTATAAAATTGGAGGATATGGCATTTCGGAAAACTCTTCAAAATATTTGGATGCACATAAAACAAAATAGCGAGATCCATGCATTGTTTTGTTTTCGCTAATTAT
>NW_027468674.1:7443838-7521338 GCF_046254945.1 Alosa pseudoharengus | reverse complement strand
GGCCCCAGACTCTGGTTATCTTGCATTGGGCACGGAAGGATCTTAATCGGAGCTACCCATCTCTGTGTGCGTCTCCTCCCGAGAGTGTTTTCCTGTCGCCGAATATTTTTTTTTTTTTAAATGTCGAAAGGGACACTGATTTGCATCCTATATTATGCAATTAGCCTCAGATGTAAAACTGATATAAAATTAAAACTAGTTATGTTACCCATTGTTTAAGCTATCAATTGATTTGTGCATTGTTTATGTTACATGCTATCTTCTTCTTGTTTTCATACGGCGTAGGCCTAGTCCACTGTCATAACAAACCTGCAGCTGTCAGTGCTTTGCCAGTAGCCTACAGCACAGCACAAGCACCTGCCCTCCTCACGCAGGAACAGAAGCAGGTCCAGCAACATCTGAATCTCCGGAGGGGTCCAGCCTAGGCTACTGTGGGTCGAGTTGAATTGAAATAGTATATAGTCAAAATATATTGGCGGGTAAAAAAAAAAAAAATAATAATATAAACAAATATATATATATATAGGCTACACATTTTCTAGAATTATGTATTACAATTATTATTGTATAATTTCGAAATTGATTTATATTTCTTAATTCTAATATTAGGATTTAGATGCCGAAACAGAATGTTGGCATTGACCATGATCTAAATGTTAAAGCCTATAGCCTAGACCTATTGACATGTGTGGAACCCAGCTGGAGCACAAGCCCGTGTCCTTTATGCCCTCTGGCTCGATACGGGCACCTTATGCATGCATTTTGTCTGCAATTGATTTGGTCTATTATCTACATATTTTGTATGACTATTTTAGGCATCATTTTTCAATTTTCAACAGCATGTCGTAAGTTTACTAGGCTATGCAACTGTAGTTTAGTTCAAATTCCAAGAGATAGAAAGATAGACACAGAGAGTCTCGCGTGAGACAGCACGAGCCCCTGTCCTTTCTCCTTCGAGCAACTGCTGTGAAACGCGCGCAGTTGAAGTGCCCTGTGGAGCAACACCCACGTCTGCATGGCAACTCCGATGGTTATTTCTGTCGGACAACTTAAAAGTTAGGCTATATCCTAAATTAATGTGGATTAGCATATGCCTCCATGGCTAAAATTATATGCGAGTAGCCTATATGTGGATATCAGAAAAGTTTCCTAGTTACCCCTTTTCTGTAGAGCCGTAGTGATAACTCCACTGTAATGGGGATAGCCTAGGCTCTGTCATGATAAGGAAATGTCCAGCGTTATCCTCAGTTTCGACTGTGTATAGTTTATTAGGCCTGTAGGCAGAAGATCATGAACTAACTAAAAAAACAGACACAAAAAGAACGAATAATGATGTGCTATACTACAGAAAAGAGGGGATGCGTGTTTTATTATTTTATTTTGTGCACCTGCTCCCCAAAATGTCTGTATAGTTCGACTGTGTATAGTTTATTAGGCCTGTAGGCAGAAGATCATGAACTAACTAAAAAAACAGACACAAAAAGAACGAATAATGATGTGCTATACTACAGAAAAGAGGGGATGCGTGTTTTATTATTTTATTTTGTGCACCTGCTCCCCAAAATGTCTGTACACCACCCTGTCATAGCCCAACAGAACATGGTGAAAAGGATCTACCTAAATATCATAAACGATTTATTTTATGACAATTTTAACCTTTTGGCTTTTTGTGTTTTGGTCAGCCTATAAAGTTATTCGGTCTATCATGTAAAATAGTCAAATGTGTAGCCTGGACTGTTCACGAAAAACACTAAAAAATCGATCATGTTTAATAATTTAACCTTATAAGTTGTCCGAGGCACATAACCTACTTTGCAGGCCTGCTTGAACGGTAGCTATAGCCTATCAAATTATTTTTAAAAAAGTTTTAATTGAAACTCGACCAAATGTACATTGGTTATGAGACGTGTCTCAGACTTCCCTATTTAGGCTATCTAAGGGATCATTTCTGAGAGCGTGCTCGAACACAAATGCTATTAACATGCACTCATTTAGCAGATGGAGGTTTGGGATGTTATGTGTTAGATTGGATATTTATTAACAGCGGAACCTCCTAAGCCCGTGATCTAGCCTAACTGAGAACCCGGCCGGGTTTTGATTGAGATTGGCCTTTATTGTCACACAGACACGGTGGGATTTCACGGATCATAATACCCATCTCGCGCCCACTTTGCATCCAATGTTCCCTGAGAACCGCGCGGGACCATATGGGTCCCAACCCAGGCAGTTCTCCAAAAGCGGCCGCGATGGCTGGAGTCCATCCACTCCCGGGAAAATAATCCGAGGACAGGGGCAATTGCTGTAAGAAGCCACGCAAAAACTCACCATGATTCGAGGGTGTCAGTGTATAAGTGCAAGGCACATTGATAACCTACCCCTGCTCATATATATGTGTGTGTGTGTGTGTGTGTGTGTGTGTGTGTGTGTGTCACATCCATAGCCAACTAAAACTAATCGAATCATCAATGTCAAGGAATTTGCTAAAGAAAAAAGAAAGAAAGACGAAAACATACAATCGTTTCATTATGTGGTATCAAAATAAATTGCAGAATGTTTAATTTGGATTAAATTGGCCAACTATGCAAAACTAATATCGAAAGGATCGTTTATATACTCGAAACACTTTTGGGATAAACAAATCAATAAATATATTTTTGTCAATATACTACTGGGGCTACTACTACTAGGCCTAGTCCTACTACTATTATAGGCTACTATAATAATGGCCTAATAATAATAATAATAATAATAATAATAATAATTGCATAATAAAGATAATCATATTATTAATACAATAATACAAATGTTATTAATGTGTGTTCTCTTTTCTAGTCCTAACTGTTTTCCCTAATTGCTTTACAGTAGGCCTAGGCTATAGGTTCATTTATTTATGGTCTCTAACTTGAATATCAATTCGTTTGATATTGGTCTATTTGAGAGAAAAATCTTTATAAATACTTCTAAAAATGCTTAACACCACGGGCTAGAACATGAAAATCAACGCTCTCTCCACGTCCGCAGCCTACCTGTTCGGCCTACTAAACCACTGAATGGCCTATTATCGCAAACAAGAACCATTCCAGTCATTTGAAGTGAGACATGCAAGTATTTGCTATTTGTTAGAAAGTCACAGGCGACAGGCCACTCTTCTTTCCCTGACAAAAATTTTGGCAGGAGACCGAGTTGCCTCGACCTCAACAATTATCAGGGTGTAGCGATCATTGTGCTAGTCTAAAAACAAATATAGTTAGAGAAATCGGAAACACCAACTAGATAGGCTAAGGGCATTTTTTTCCGTTTCAATAAGGTTGAAAAATAATCCATCAGTTGTAAAGTGATTATTTAGGCCTTTAAGTGATTAGCTTGTGTTTAACAATTCCTTTTGTGAGGTATTTGTGAGGTATCAGCCTCAGATCCTGATGGTCATGTAGAAGGGCTGAGAAATACTGACCCTCTCAATAGCATAACATTTGAGGTAAATCGGACCTTTGATTTGAAGATATATGAGCGGATAGCCTACACACAGAAAAACGCACCCTGACAGGCCGCCGCGAACACCTAATTAAGGGCCGCCTACAACATGACCCAACTAATTTAACATGAAAGAAAACATTATGTGATGAAAATTAAATAATAGCCTACACACTAAAAATTAGAACATGAATAATATAGGCTAGCTGGTAGGCCATAACGGCTACATTTGATTTGGTGATTCAGCTAACTGTTTCATCCCCACATAATGAAGATTATTAAGATTCCTTTTAAAACTACGGAAATGTAAAGATGTAGTCTAATACCAGAGCACAACGGGTTGTCATTATTTGTAAAAAGTAAATCATTATAGCAATTATAATTAGTTTACTGGAAATATTAAATAATTCCTCCTAGATGTATATCCGTATAATGCAAATTCCGTTTGCACACCCTATCCATCAGAACAATCATTCAGCCTGTGAAAAGAAACGTTCATTGATTTATTTTATATTAAGGTTTCATTACATGTAACACTCTTTTTACACGTAAAACATTTGCATTATTAGAACCATTGCACTTTTCCTCATTTTAGACCCACTTCTGATATTTCACTGTAATTGGTCGTTGCATGGCTTAGGAATTAATACATAGGACTAGTGAAAATAACCCACAATTTAGAATACCAATTTGCCATCTTTTTTGTCAGAATACAAACAGAAGAAACATGCCCTTTCTGTAGATTGTTAGATTGTCTTGGGCCTTGGCGGCATAACCAGCCTTAAAATAATTGTGGTAAATTTCCATAGTTTAGGGGGGGGGGGGTGGTAGTGCACTAGGTGTGGAAAAATGCGTTTAGTTCCTCGTACACAGGTGCTCGCTCATTGCTCCCGTGGACGTCATGGAATGGTGGAACATTTTCAGAATGCGACCCACCGCCGCGCGCCCCCGAGCTGTACGACAGGCCATGTGCGGCAGAAGAGCGCGACCCCGACAGGCCCGAGTAATGCATAGAATAGTGGTATCCCCTTTCCGCGTTGGGCGACACGGGCTCCTGTTGCCTGTGTGAAAAGTTGCCGTTGACACACACCGGAGGACTGTGATGGCCCTCGTAGTCGGGGCTGTTGTAATCTGGCGACGCTCCACCTGCATACATGGCATCATAAGAGGAGCAGTAGGAGTGATTCCGCAGCGCGGGCCCGCCGGAGCCGGTAGGGCACTGGGGACTGGACAACCGAGGGCACTGGTACGGGAACCCGTGCAAGGAAAAGGCGGGATTGGGCACGTGGAAGCGCGCGCCCTCCTGGCACTGCTCTGTCAGGAAGTTCCGCGAGTTGATCTGCAGACAGCCCGCCACCAGGTTGGTCGTGGGCTGAGAGAGGCCTTTGCACAGCGTTTGGACGTAAGACACCACGTCCGGTCTCTTTCCGTTTCGCAGAATCTCACCAAGGGTCCATATATAGTTTCTGGCGAGTCTAAGAGTCTCTATCTTTGAGAGTTTTTGCGTTTTGGAGTAGCAAGGCACCACCTTCCGCAGGTTATCCAGAGCGGAGTTCAGGTCGTGCATGCGCGTGCGTTCACGGGCGTTCGCTTTGGAACGGCGCACCTTGGAGCGTTCTATACGCTCAGGAGTCATCTTTCTCTTTTTAGGCCCACGCCTCTTGGGTTTGTCGCCGTCGACGTCATCCCCACAATCCTCCTCGTCCATCTCTTCCTCCTCATCATCATCATCATCATCATCCCCGGTAATTTCCGAGAGCGCGCGGCTGCTGCCTTTCATATCCTCATCCCCCAGCGGACATTGCTCGTGCTCGTCGTCCTTGGTTTTGGAATCGTCACTTGCGCTGTCGTCCATCCAGCCCGGAAACTTCTGGACGTCGGGCAGTAGAGTCTGGTCGTTGAATAACCTCGTCAGCATGGCGACCCTGAAAAGACAGATGTCCACACAAAGCCGTTTAAATAATTAAGCTGCAGAGGTCTGGAGGCATGCGATGCACATGTGTTGACTAAAATATTAATGATCAAAGTTATGTCCAAATGGTAAAATAGGGTAGGCTAATATGTTTATTCCCTACATGTTTCTTCTACATTTAATTAATTGTGGCTATTTAGATACAGGTCAACCCAACATTATAAATGTGTTCTGTTCTGTTCATTTAACACGTTTTGTGGCCTACAAGCAGGCCCAGAAAAGTCCTGCAGTATGGCAACACCACAGAGCAATGCAATAAGACTTATAGTATATGGAGAATAAAATGCAATCATAACCCCACGCAAACATATAAATAGCCCTATTCTGCTTTTGGTGAAACTCTTAAATAATAAAGTCAATAATCTGTAAATATAACGTATTAGGTGGCTTATCTATATTACTAAATCTTCTTTGCTGAGAGAGAGAGAGAGAGAGAGAGAGGGAGAGAGAGCGCTAAACAACGTGTGAGAAAGCTGAAGGCAACCCTCTCGCACAATCCGCGCCGAGAGACAGCCAACGCCAGACGGCGAAGCTCCCAAATCCCCCCTCTGCCTGCCCCTCTCGGCCCCTCGCAGCAGGTCCCCCCGCGCTGGTCCTATCATGCGGTCCCGAGGGGGCCTTTGAGCAGCGGCCCCCCTCTTCTGCCGTCCCCTCCTCACCCTCGGTCCTGGCGGCATTCCAGCACAGCCCCAATGGTACGGGGGAACCAAATTTGCCATAAGCGCTCTCCCCAATCAACCAATGACAAATGATGCCAACATATTTCTTATGGATACATTTGATTAATACACTCTTAAAAACGAATGTGTTGAAAACAAGACAACTTGCGTTGTTTTTAACATATCACTGTGTCCAGAGAGGGACAACACATTCGAGTGTACTATCTGAACAATATTAGGATAGTGCATGTATTACTATATTTCACATATAGTCTAAACTACACAGGTATAAACTTCCATCCTAATTTGTCCTCGATACAGACAGTAGGCTATGTCAGCATTTTCTCTTAGGTGACAACTGAACTGTCAGTGTCTAGTCTTGTCAATATAACCTACATTAGATTGCACTGTATCTTCTTATATTTATTTATATAAGTGTAAAATAAATGGCATTACACCTTTGAGACATCAAAAAAGAAAGTAAAAAGTTAACATGTTTGAGATCGTTAAGCTACAATGAAACTGTTAAAGGTCAGCTGAAGACAAACAAAATATTTCTGCTCATCCTCAAACTTAATTTCCTCTGAGAAATAAAAAGGGGGAAAATAGTTAGGCCTTCAAAATGACACTTCATGCAAAATGACGTCCATGCAACCGCAACGCATTTACACGACAGCCAAGAATGAATAAACATGGGCAGTATCCATTCTTTCATACTTTGTCAATTACAAATCCCTTAGAGACCCACTCTCCTCTGTCATTCACACACACCAAACGTGTGCAGCCACAGGAACATAACTAATGGCCTAAAATATGATTAAAACAAGCCAGCCGAAATCATTATATATAAAAAAAAGTGTAGCCTATATACTCGGTGCCACTTATGCATTATCTCTATAATATAGGAGAAGCCGATGCTTTGGCCAAAAAAAACATCTGAGATTCATTTTAATTCGCCCTAATTAAATGCATACGGGACATATAAAATATAAAATCACTGAAAGCCGACCAAGAAAACCGAGCAGACGAGAGGTGTATTGTTTCGCGTATGAGCTTAAAGGAGCTAGAGTAGACTATGGATGCTGTAGCAGGTTGCCGTGATTAGATCTCGATATACTTATCAAACGACAATGGAAAAACACAGGTTGGGGGAAAAAAGCTAATGTCAGTAAATGCACTCATAATTCCAAAGCCGAACAGTGACACCAACAACGGGACAACATAAAGCCAACCTAGTACCGCAAAACAATTAACCACTTAATCATCTAATCATACATTGGACTAAAATATGGACCTTACTCACCTTCGTCGTAGTACTGAGTGCGGGGCGATAGCTCGCTTGTTTACATCATCTTTGGGACACACACACACACACCTTCTGGACGCTCCGGTGAAGAGTAGGCGCGGTTGTGTGAGCAAAGTGTACAGCCTTCCAGTTGTGCGCGAGCTCCGGTGCGTGTGCTATACTTCTCCCGGCCGTGCTCGAAGACGTTGTGGCATCGCTAGTAGGCAGGGTTACGTACCAGCTCTGATGCCAGGCCATATGGCGGGCACGTCACTGGCAGCAGCCATCACATGAGAGCGGGTGATTGACACGCGCTCGCATTCGCAGAGATTGCCTTCCCGAGGGAAGAGGAGCCCGCCATCTGTCGCTGCCTCGAGCCTGCGCGCGCCCAGCACTAACACACACACGCGTATACATAGCCTGCATAAACACTCATATGCACATTCTCTTTTTCTTTCTCTTTCTTACACACATACACGCAGCACACGTGCACCCACACACACACACATACACACACACACACACACAGAACGAGATTAGAGAATATCAGGGAAGGGAGAAAGAAGAGATACTATGATGATAATTCAGAGTATCTATGCTTCGTACTCGTATATGTTTTAAGCTATTTATTAATGATGACATGCATTGTTTATCTATTGGAGTTCCACAACTGAGGGACTGTCACACCTGTGATTGGCTGGGCGACTGCTGCCTGTGACTAATATGTTACAGTGAGACATGTACAGTAGGTTCTACAATCCCACCTCTGCAGTGGCATCAGTGGGCCACCCTATACAGACATCACTGCATCATGCCATGCCCTGGGCAAATGGCAATATGCCACTCACAATCATTACTTTTTAAACTATTCTTTGACTATTGCCCTTCTATGCTTTTATTTGCTATTACTGTTTGCTTTTGTTTATGTAAAGTACATTGAATGCACCCCCCCCTGTGTATGACATGCGCTATAATAAAAAATTAATTTGACTTGACTTGTGTCTCTCTCTCTGTCTCTGTCTCTCTCTCTCTCTCTTCTCTCTCTATTTAAGTCAATCAAATTCAGTAGACTTTATTAGACAGGTAATCTGCTGGAAACATTAGGCCAGTTTTCTCCATGGATTCCTGGTCAGAACTGCTATTGGAACAGATTAAAACTTGGGGCATGTTAAATTTTGTCCAAACATCCAATATGGCCGCCGTATTCCAAAATGGCACATTTTCACACACTTTTTGCTATGCTATGAGGAAATTTCCAGTAAAAACAGTGTCATTTTAGCTAAAAACTGTCCTTTTCTATCAAATACATATTTACAGAGGTTAACTGATGATTTAAAAACCCTAAGTATTTCTCTAACAATTTTAAATCATTAAAAAATTCTAATTTTGTCAGATATTTGTTAAATATCAGAAATCATTACCAAAACCTATACAGTTCAAATAAATTGGGTACCTTAACTTATACAGATTAAAACATATGGCATTTAGACATTTTCCCAAAACCTCAATATAAATTCAATCATATCCCCAAAATGGCAAATTTTTGGGCCTAAACTTTTGGCTAAGCTAGAGGTTTTTTTCCCTATTAAAAACATTTTGACAAATGTTAATTCATTTAAGAAACAAGATAGTTCCATATATGTAGATATATTGTTACTATTATTCTATTATTATATTAATAATAATAATAGTAATACTTAGAACTTCTGAGAGAAAATGACTTATATCCAGAGATGGAAATGATCTTAGCAACTACCAGTCTTTGCTATCACCTTTTTAATTCACTGTTACACTTGCAAAAAAACATTCTACCAGAGCAAGATTGAAAGTGCAGCTGACAGTAGAAAACATTTTTCAACTTTCAAGTCTCTTCTCAACCCTCCACCAGTTACTCAGCTACTTTACTGTCAGCAGATGACTTTGCAACATTTTCACTGAAAGTTGCTTAAATAAGTGCTCAGTTTGATGAGGCCATTAGGAGAGCTTTGCCCTGTGAGTTGTTGGACTCTTTCTCTCCTCTTGATGAAGAAGAGGTTTCTACTGCTTCAGCGAAGTCATCCAACATGTTCCTTCTTTTAAACAGGCAAGGGTTAAGTCTTTGCTAACAAAAAGTACACTTCATACAATTGATGAAGAACTACAGACCTGTCTCCCTTTTTCCTTTCTTGTTGGCTTTGGAGGAAGTGTTCTTCAAGCAAGTCTATGACTTCCTGTATCAGAACAACCTGCTGGACTGGTTTCAAGAGTGGTCATTCTACTGAAATTGCGCTGTCTGTGACTGAAGCATTGAGAGTAGCTAATGTAACCTATGTTGTGTTTAACCTGCGTGGTTCAGCCCTGCACACACCCGGACTCAAACCTGTAAAACAGTAGCACCTCAAATCAGGAGTCTCCTCAGACATCAGTATTCTACTAGACTTACCTGCAGCCTTTGATACTGTAAACCATGACATTCTCCTGTCTACACTGTCTGAACAGGGAATTTCTGGGAAAGATCTTGACTGGTTTGAATCCTACCTTAAAGGGTGTTCTTTTAGTGTGTCTTGTATCAAAGTTTCATGACCTCACCACAGGTGTGCCTTAAGGATCAGTATTAGGGCACTATTTACACCACTTCCTTGGGTGAGACTATTCGCTCCCATGGATTTTGATGGATGGATGGATCCAGTATTAACTGGATCTCCTAGTTAATACTTATACATATACTTATACTATACGGATTTGACTATCATTGCTATGCGGACGAATTTACCTGTCTTTACCACCCGAGGACTGTTTCCCATCAGATTTCTGCATGCCTGATATTTCAGTCTGGATGACAGACCGACACCTTCACCTTAATCTCTCAAAAACTGAGCTTTTGGTGTTTCCAGCTAAAACAGCTATTCCCCAACAGATTACCATCCAGCTTGACTCCTCTTCACTGACCCCAACTAGATTGGTACGTAACTTCATAATTGATGACCAACTTAATTTCTTTGAGCATGTAGCCTGAATTGCAAAATCATGGTTTGTCCTTTACATCATTAGGAAGATCAGATCTGATCTGATACAAGATTCCACACAACTTCTTGTGCAGGCCATGGTTATCTGCAAACTGGACTATTGTATTTCACTGTTAGCTGGCCTGTCTGATTGTGTAGTAGAGGACACATGTAACTCCTGTTACATGTAACACATGTAACTCCTTACACATGTAACCAAAGAGGACACATGTAACTCCTCTCCTAGTTAATCTACATTGGCTCCCTATAATAGACCTTGGCCTAAAGGAAACTTACTGGATCTGCTTATGGCTATCTCAATTCTATGATCCAGCTGTACATCCCCAACCACTCACTGCGGTCATCTGATGAGCAACTGGTGTGTCGACCAGCCATAAACGCTAGATCAAATTCTAGACTCTTTTCCTCAGTGGTTCCTCGTTGGTGGTATGAGTTGCCCAGTGCTCTCCGTTCCTGTGATTGTTTAGGCCCAAAAATTCACAATTTTGGGGATATAATTGAATTTATATTGATCTCTCCTAATAGGCTCATCAAACTGAGCACTTATTTAAGCAACTTTCAGTGAGAATATTGCAAAGTCATCTGCTGACAGTAAAGTAGCTGAGTAACTGGTGGAGGATTGAGAAGAGACTTGAAAGTTAAAAAAGTTTTCTACTGTCAGTTGCGCTCTCAATCTTGCTCTGGTAGAATGTCTTTTTGCAAGTGTAACAGTGAATGAAAAAGATGATAGCAAAGACTGGTAGTTACTAAGATCATTTCCATCTCTGGATTTACCTCATTTTCTTTCAGCAGCTCTAAGTATTACTATTATATAATATATAATATATTAATATAATAATAGTAACACTATATCTAGCAAGTGATAAAATAGTATGTTTTGTAATTACATCACCTTTATGGAACTATCTTGTTTCCTATATCAATTAACATTTGTCAAAATGTTTTTAATAGGAAAAAAACCCTCTAGCTTAGCCAAAAGTGCAGGCCCAAAAATTCACCATTTGGGGATATTATTGAATTTATATAGCCTAGAAATCTAGATGCACCCTAGCGGCAGCTGCCCGGGCTAGTCTAGCAACTCTCCGTTGGCTTGCAAGCTGGAAAAATTAAACTTCGATAGGGCCAAGCACATCATGTATAGAGTCGTTAGGCGGGCTTAACATAATGATTGATGGCAGAGTTGCAACGGTTCGGCGTGAATTCCCTGCTACTTGAAAACAAGGAAGATGGATGTTGCTGTTGGCGAACAGCGTGACACGAGTTAAGCTTTTTTTAAGTTGGCAAAAGTTTGAACTAGCCAACTAGCTCCGCTGGTGGGAAAACGCATGGGACTCATGAGTTGTAGCGCTATCCTATTGCGTGCATATGGAATTTGAAAGACAACCAATTATCCCGCCCCCCTGAGTCCCCAGACCCTACATTTTAATCGTAAGGCTAGAATTTATATTGAGTTTTTGGGAAAATGTCAGGGGTTTTGACCAGGAATCCAAGGAGAAAACTTTGACCAAAAAATAGGCCTAATGTCTCCAGCAGATTACCTGTCTGTGTGTGTGTGTGTGTGTGTGCGTGTGTATGTGTGTGTGTGTGTGTTTGTGTGGGAGAGAGAGAATGTGTGTGTGTGTGTGTGTTTGTTTGTGTGGGAGAGAGAGAGAGAGTGTGTGTGTGTGTGTGAGAGAGAGAGTGTGTGTGTGTGTGTGTGTGTGTGCATATGGAAGCATGTGTGGCATGACTTATATTTATATTGAAGCTAAGTGAGCACAGACTTTTAACTTCTAATTGTGCCCACACACATTGTGCGCTTGCATAATGCTCTTGATCACCAGTGTGCTTTTCTCAATGCAGTTACAGCATACTGTGTTCAGACCATAGACTGTATATATAGTATGCGCGAGTAGTAGTTGACGTTGGCGCCGTAGCGCAGCAGCATGTTGATGAGCTCGTAGTTGCCCTGGCGCAGTGCCACTTGGAGGCAGTTGACGGGGTCCTGGTTGGGCATGGCGCCCGCATCCAGCAGCCTATCAGTCTATGGTTCAGACTTGCACATTTTCCAAGTATATCACTGTCAGTATGTATATGTATGTATGTGTCTGCTTGTCTGTGTGTGTGTGTGTATGTGTTTCGTGGTGTGTGTGTGTATGTGTGCTTATGGTGTGTGTTTGTGTGTGTGTGTGTATGTGTGTGTGTGTGTGTGTTTCGTGGTGTGTGTGTGTACAGTATGTGTGCTTATGGTGTGTGTTTGTGCGTGTGTGTGTGTGTGTACATGCATAAGTGTGTGTGTGTAGGTTAAGCATGCATATAGGCCAAGCATATGGACAGATACTGTTTGCTAATCAAGATAGATGTAAAGCAAGGCATATAGGAGTGTAAGTGGATACGTGATACGTAATGTGTGCCTATGGTGTGTGTGTGTGTGAGGGAGGGGAGTGTGAGAGGAAAGTGGTAATAAGTTTATAAGAATGAGACATGTACGGGTAAGGTAAGGTAGGAGTGTAAGGCAGGAACGTGGTGGAAGATTTACAGTTTCTCATAGTTGCTAAAACACTATACCTCTTTCCTCTGAACCAGATGCTCAGTTGCTTGAACACATGAATCAATCACTCTTTTTGGCAAAACCACAATTTGCAGATCTCAAAGACTCTTTTTGCAAAATTCTAAACACATTCTCATGCAATAAAACATATTTTGCATTGTGATGCACTTATGATGCATAATTGTAACCGCAAGTGGCAAAAGGTAAACACAAAGAAAGCACAAATGCCATACGTTACTGTAAACACAACTACTCAAAAACGATCACACTTGTTTTAAATGATGTGACACAACCAATAAAATGTAGTTCACAGTGTAACAGGTTGCTGAACAGTGCAGGTTGATATTCAACAATGGACAGAAGTGAGGCATTCTGAGTACATTGTAAGCTGTAGACTGCAATGCACTTCTCATTTACAATACTAACATGCCTGGCCTGTCCTGTAGCCTATACAGTTTTACACAATTGCTAAAGTATATTAGGAAACCTTCCACCCGTTTCTCAAAACGGTAAACACAAACCCCTATTCTCAGTACTTTATTTTTACAGTAAATGTTGAATATGTTATCTTTTTGCTTTGGTTTGTTTTGTTTTATAGATGCTACATGCATTTACTTTATTGTAAGCAATGCAAATGTATCCCGGTGCTATATGAGCTGCCCTGAACACTCTGCTTTCCATTTTTGATGTAGTGTTTAATGACAGCTCAGTAATGTTTTCATTTTCACTGCTTTGTGAGATGATCTCGAGACAGTGTTTAGTTTTGAGCACAGTTCAGTTTTGATTGTTCAATGAATATTTCTGCTGGGGGCTGTGGGTCCCAAATCCAAGGCCTTCAAAATGTTTTTGTTCAAATTCTATGTCTTCATGTCATTTTCAACTGTTAGATTACTTCAGTTTTACAGCCTGAAAATCATATTATCTGGGAAGCAATGTGTGGGCATTGATATATTACATTACATTTATGTAAATAACAAAAAACATTACCCATAGGCCACAATTTACAGCGTGGAAAACGAACATGATCTCAGAATGACCTACAGCATTCTTGTTGATTTTCTGCAAGGCCCTAGATTTAAAAAAAAATGCAAAAATGGTGACATTAAGGGTAGTATAAACTTGTTTTTGCATGCATTTGATAGCAATCATCAATCAATTTGATTAATGTTGTACCAATATTTGAGGTTTCTACATATAATGGGCTTGAAGATGTTAAAGATTAAACAAGGAAAGGTTGTGTTTTTTTTTGGTAATTTTCATTCAAATGGATTAAAATGGCATGTGGGATAGATAGTAGGCACTTGAAAATCTATGTAAATGTAGCTCAGTGTATGGGAATTTAGAATACAAAATGCCAATGTTGTACCATAGATATACAGTCAAAATTATTGTTTTGCTCCAGGGACAAGAATGAAAACACATAGGTATACAATGTAACCAAGTAAGTGTATCCATGTATGAATGAAACATGGTACATCATTGGCACTTCATACATAAAATGACTATACTATACACTGTACACTATACACTATTCCACAGTGATTTTTGTGTTCCTACTAGCTACCCAAAAAATGTAATCACACTTTGTTTAATTCTTAATATCTTCATCTGCATTTGTTGCAGAGAACTCAAATATTGGCTCAACATTAATAAAGTATTGTATTTGCAGACAAAATAACGATTGGTGTATAAGTATACAAAACATGAGTTTACAAGACCCTCAATATCACCAGTTTTGCATTTTGTTCCATATCTAGGGCCTTATAAAAATGTATTGGGCATGCAGTACAAACCTTTAATGGTCAAAACATACTAAGAACATATCTGTCCGCGTCCACCTTCGTCCATCGTTCCACCTTAGGAATAATGCTTTTCAAGATATTAATGCTCAACATGGCCTCCAAGATAAGGCATTTCAGACAGGGTAAAAATATATATAAAAAAATCAAGGGTGAAAAAATATATAAAAACATGGAGACATTGGAATTGACAAGAAAACAAATATTTTACAATTATTAGTAAACTGAGAAAGCTAATTTATTGGATTCTATCTGATTTGACACGGAATGAATCTCATGCCAATAAAGCTTTCTTGAATTGAAAAAAAAAACAGATAGAGATAGAAGATAGAGAGAAAGAAAGAAAGAGAGTATATGTGTGTGTGTGTGTGTGCATATGTGTGTATATGTGTGTCTGTGTGTGGGTGTGTGTGTGAAAGAAAAGGAAAGCAGCCTCCCCATGTCATCACCATTTAACTCCATGTAAATGATCCCCTGTGCTGTGTGTCAAGTTCAGTAAGAGACCTTATGAATAAACACGACCCTTCACCAAGACCCTCAGCATCGCCGTCATCTGTCCGGAACTTTACCCCACCTTTCTCTCAAATCAGGCAGGTCAAGGTGACGTTTGCCATCACCTGTCTGAAACGCCAGCCCACCTTTGTCAAGGTGCTTCATTATTCACAGAACTTTGTTAATCCTTTTGGTTAACCGCAAAGCAAAGTAAAACACTATCTGACAACTATGTGAAACAAAGTCATGGAAAAGATTATAGTGTGTTCTCTGTGATCAACATGATTGTTTGCATTATAAAAAATAGGCTTTTTCACAACACACTGTATTTTGCTTAGCATCTTTACAAACTTGTACGAAACTCTAGTCCTAACCCTGAATCGGAATGTGAAGGTTACAATGCCAATCGGTATCTTTTGTTTGTCTTTTTAACTGTTTTTCACCTCATAGTGAATGATGAATAGAATTACTCCAGAGCCAGATGCCAGACCCCCTAATTTAGGTCAATCAGTGGGTGTTTTGAATTTGGGTTGAATAGATCAATATACTGCCAATAGCCACAAAATCTATCATACCAAAAATCTCCGCTTCAATTGTACTTACAAACATTAAAGTTTCCAGATATACTCCTATGTGCTGGAGGATTTTATAGAGGTGATTGTTCATATATGATTTGTAACCTATAGTATGGAAAGTAAACAAACGTTATGGAATATAATATGTACGATTCTGAAAAATAATCAGGAATTTCAGGAGTAACATTCCACTCAAATATGTCACCAAAATGAAAAACAAAAAGGACTTCTGTAGGATTTATGTACTTAAAATGTATGGAAATTATTACATATTAAAGGCAATGACTCATTTACATATGCATACATAATATTTCAGAAAACTTCCAGTACGAACAAATATTGACATAAATGTAAATAATCAGCTGCAGAAGTTTAGTGGGGATATCTATTAGTTAAGATGTGTAGCCTATTCACCTGCAATATGTTCCCGTATAATATTAAGTGTATAATAGACATACAAATGGTGATAACACACAAGGGTGGTATACCTTGCCAAAAATCACTATGAGACGTATTCCCCTCAGATGGTACCAACACCAATGTACCCCTCTGGCTCAAGGACTAAATTACAGGGGGAAATCCTTATATAAGGGTGACATCTAGTGGCAGAGTTTTGGTACTCCATGCGATTGCTGTCAAATATTTCTGTGGTAATGCAGCTACACCTTTTGTTGATGCTTAAATGATCCATGCCATACACTTTTTAATCATTTCATAAATAATTGAACATGTTGTAAATGTCTGGTACATTAATAAAACAGCTAAATATTTTACAAATTACCTCCAGCACGCTTTTCCAACTTAAAACAAGGCAATTCACAGATATGTAGATCTGACATACCAGTGCAACCCACACATTCCAGTTATGAAGTGAGAAATAAGCTACAGACTACAACACAACAGCAGATTGGCCACTTCTTTTTCTACAGGTCTCCTATTCAATGGCATATTGGCTCGGAGAGGTTTCAGTGTCATATCTGGGTCAATGACGTGACATGCAGATTCCCATGTCCGTGTCCATTACTTTGGTTTAAAATAATTTTAAATGATTCATAACAAGCATCATTTCATTCTATAAAACCCGCATAATTTGAACATATTTTTTGTTTATCATTAAAAATCACTTATTCTCACTGATACAAAACATGTCCCCCGTCTTTCACTGGTAGTTTTCTGCTAAATATTGAGAAAATACTTTAAAGGTTTAGTGTAAAGGACCCGTTTATACTCATGACATCAATTTCATATATTTTTATGTTTTCATTGGAATTTCTTAAAATACGGACACTGTACCCTAAAAAACACCCTGTCCTCAGCAAGAAGTCACAATGTGAAACTGCAAAAACAGTAAAAGTGCAACAAATGCGTAAATATAACTATCAAATTAATTGAGTGGTTAGATAAAATGTCAAAGACAGAGGAATTCTAATTTGAGGACAGCACAAAGCATCATCCATAGAAATGTATGGGATTTGTTCATAATGGCAATATGGCAGTTGCCTATACTTATCCCGCCCCTTCCGCAGCCAAAATTCTACATGTGAATACATTGTGCCAATCACGTGATCTCGTAGCTGAAGCAAGGTTAGTGTCGTCAAGCCTTGCGCACATGCAGTTCTGCCCGAAATAGCTGCCCGAGTGCGTTGCAAGATGGCCGCCGAGTGGAGGAACTTGCCTAAAAGAACTTGATGGTATGCAGGGCCTGTAGTCTGCATGATGGACATGAACATAACCCCATTCGTTCCATCTCCATTTTAATAAACAGAAATTATATTTCCTATGAACACCATATTCTCTGAACATCAGACTGAGGTGTAGATCCCACTTTTTAAATCTATATTTAGCTCATGTTCCACATTAATGATACATGTGATACATGTAATAATATCAAGTGTTGATTAGACCAAAAGCTATAGAGTAAAAAATATAATAATAATAATAATAATAATAATAATAATAACAGTTGGATTCCTGCCATATAGTAAATTGGTGTCTCTTTGGATAAAAGTGTCTGCTAAATGCTGGTCAGTCACGTAAGTGGACTTAGTGCTGCCAATGCTATTTGCAACAATCCATCATGCAAAGTGTTGTTTTTAAGTATACTTTCTTTCCACTGAATATTAAGGGTCATACACAGACAGGCTGAATATTAATGGTCATACACAGACAGGCTGGGACACCAGAGATGGCTCGCTGTTTTCTTTAATCTCACAAATCACTAGAAGCAATTCATGGTGCAACTTGCAAATAACAAGACACAAAGCATCAATCATGATAATTTTGTCTTACTTACACTGACCCTATACAGTTTGTAATGAATCTTAGTTGGGAGGAGTTGCACCACACTCACAATCAAAAAGGTGCCAGACAAACAAAAACTGAAAATATCAAAATAAACTGAATCCTTTGCAAGTTTATTTGCCAAGGTTTCGGTCAGATGACCATCCTCAGGGCATACAAACATTTTCAGTAATGAATCTTAGTAAAATACCTTAAACAAGAAATTAAATGCTAACATTTCTTCAAAATGATGGTGTTATAGTCATATTACTTCTACTTTTCTATAAAGATGTTGGCAACTTCACAGCAGACATTTTACACTGTAACAGCACACAGCTTTATGTTTTGTTATACACTGCTTGAGATGCACTAGTCTGTTATGCACTGCCCTTAATAGTCTATTTTAAGACATTGTCTCCGAGTCATAACACACATCTAAATCATAGCTGCATCCCCTGCAGTAGGTTTACGCCCAATTAGGCTAAATTAAATGACATCATCGAAACAAAAGTGAAACTAAAGTCGATTAGGTATCCTAGCCCTTGTAGCCTACCGTCTTCGGCTTTCCATACACGACACACACAAGGTCTTCTAAGCCAACATTGAAACAAGGTAAGATTTGACCTTCAACTCTACCTTAGACTATAGCCAACAGTGAAGGAGTATACAGTCTTAAAAGGGTTTATAATCACAGTTCGAATTACGGGGGCGATTTTCCTGTCCTTGACCCTGTTCATAATCATATATTCATGACTGATCCACTATGTCAGTTATAGTTCTGGATTCAGAACATTCTATGGTGTGTGTGTATGTGTGTGTGATGCTGAGAGCAGAGAATAAGTAGGCGTAATGTGTAGCCAACGCCCAGTAGTCAACTAAATTAGGCTACACCATGGCCGGAGTGGCTAATCGGGAGCTTCGGGAGGATAAGTGTGGTGGACTTCGGTAAAGTTAGACAGAAATTGGCAGATTCGCGTTTTGTGGTTCAATAAATCATAGGCGAAACGTTTTCATTGCACAATAGAGAGCTCTATCTAATCGTAGTAAGGTAGACAACAAGCTACAACCTGGTTTTCATCCGAAAGAACCGTGTACATGTGGATAAATAAAACGCATCCCTGTGAGCATTCTGCTTTCAGCCGAGCATAGGGACCGTCTTCAAGGTGCAAAACTGAAAGTGGATACAAAGATACATTTAAATAGCTTCACTGTTATTGAGCCTAGAGCTTCCAAAATCACAACACACTAGGGCCTCCCTAGCAACATGCTACACCTGCTAATTATGGAAAAAACTGACTTGCCCTTTCCAAAATTAGCAGGTGTATGTTGCTTGGGAAGCGCTAGATGTGTGTTGTGATTTTGGAAGCATTAGGCTCAATAAGAGTGAAGCTATTGAATTTTTCTTCCAATAAAAATATATTATAAATAGGGCGAGTCAGTTTTTACATAATTATCAGGTGTGGTATGTTGCTTGGGAGGCCCTAGATGTGAGTTGTGATTTTGGAAGCACTAGGCTCAATGACAGTGAAGCTATTGCATTTTATCCCCAATAAAAATATATTATAAATAGGGCGAGTCAGTTTTTCCATAATTAGCCGTTGTAGTAGGTTGCTAGGGAGGCCCTACACTGTAGATGTGTGGAGTGATTTTGGAAGATCAATGGTTATCATGTAACAGGTTTCATTTAGGAAGCAGGTTCGATACCCACGTGGAGTTATTATTAGGCTATTTAGGTTTTTTGGTGCCATATTCATGGTCCAGTGCATGTAGCGAACTACAGACTATTTTGACATTTAAATATGTCATGCATATTTGCATATTTGTATTTGTTCGTCTCCAGTTTCCACCAGAAAGTGACAAATCTGCAAGAGGCCACATCAAAGAAACGTCATCACTCGTGAAACATCAGCAATGCAGCCATTTAACATGCATTTGATTATAGGCCAAAAAGTGGTAACAGTGCCCTCTGAAGTAGGCAAAATGCAATTTCGGCAAAAAAACAAACTAAAAAGATAGAAATTTGTTTGCTAGGCATGTTAACAAAAAAAACACTTACAAAAACTGTTCGCAAGTCAGAACCAAGTCTATATTTGCAGTATTTAGTATTTAGGAGAGTAGGCTAAATGAGTTGGATCTAGATCCGGCCTAGTGTTGTCACGATACCAAAAGTATGACTTCGATACGATACCTGCCATAAATATCACGATGCTCGATACTGAAACGATACTACGGCGAAATCCTAAGATATCTGGAAAAGAAAGGACTCATACCTCCTCCAAGTGTATTGAGTCATTTGTGTTGAATTCGGTGCACTTTTGTAGTGTGCAGGTCAATTCTGGGTTCTAAACTTCTAAACTTCCTACATAATTATTATTTTTTATAGTCAGTAAAATAGTAGGCCTACTTTGTGTGATTAAGTCCTTGTTATAGTTCATTTGTTGTGTTGTGTTTTGGCAATAACGTAGCATTAAATAGCCAAACTAGGCTAGATCAAGGTCAGTGTTGAAATTACTGCATGCAAATCACTGAATGCTATGCAGAGGGGCCTAATCTTTAGGCCATCTGATGTACAGTATAGGCTACCCTAGGCCTTCCCGTGTTCATGGGATTTCTTTGACAGTTGCAAAGGGAAAAATGTGAGGATAGTCTTCTTTGCGCCCAGTGTACAAGTACGACGTTCCAACCACTCAGGTCTTCGTCAGATAGGCTTACACCATTACCTGTTGCAATATATCTGTGTGCATTACATTACGTCTATTTCTTTGATAACATGATTTGCTACCACGTAACAATAAGCAGCTATTATTATTAAGACTCAACACGCTTTGCTGTGGGCTTTAATTAGCGCCTTTCGGGTAGCCTATCCTACATCTGGGCAATAATTATTGAACAAATTGCAGTCTACATGCCATGACAAATATTACCAGTAGTACTGACCGAACATGAAATAGATTGTTTGGTAGGGTTGGTAATGTTATTCTGGCGTGAACATTGCGCTTTCATCACGTTAGCACCCTATGATTACTGCTCGTTATGTCTAGTCAAAATGAATAGGCTAAAGCTCGTTATGTCTCGTCAAAATTCATTGATGAAGGAAGGTTCGCTTTACTCGTTTCACTTTCACAAAACAGAAGAGAAGAACTTGGCACTAACCATGTAGTTGTGTTTTCTATAGCATATTATTCGTTAACCTGTCGTTCTTTGAACTTTGAATGTTGGGATATGTCTGCGAGGTGTTTAGCCAAGTTCCATGCGTAGCATACTGCTTTTAAATTACTTTGAAACATATTTTACAAACGGGCCTCTGTGTACCTGATGGCTTGCCTTCACTATTCGCGATGTATCCGAAATAGTTCCAGATTTCACATCACCTTTTGTTTTATCCACAAGGCCGAGGACTGTCGGCAAATAACTATGTTGACGTTGCTGCGCACTCACTCACTCAGAGCTGCCTGCTTGACACGCCCACTTGCCTAGATGCGTGCAAGGAGCAGTGAGAACAGCAGTTCACACAGACCGTTATTATTTTAATACAGTATCGATTCTAAAAACGTCGGAAATCGTATCGTTTTTTGCGTGAAGGCATAGTGATACCTTTTTAGTATTGATACACCGTGCAACACTAATCCTGCCCCCTGAATCTTGTGTTCTGCAGCGAGAACCTCTGGTAAAGTGGAAAAAAAAACACTTATTTCCAACATGATCTTATAAAATGTATACAAAAACAAAACAAAGACAGGACATTCAACTAAAAACAACACTGTACAGTCAAAAAGGGACATATCCCACAAATCGAATGATAAAAATAACCAAAACCAAAACAACTACAAATGATTAAATTGTGTACATTTGATTATGGAACTTTATCTGACTTCTAAATGTGATGTGTTTTGGAAGTTGAATGAAACTGTCATCATCAGCACATACATGCTAATTCACATGCAAAGGTATTTGAATTGCAAATAATTATGTGCAGCCATCACCTGAGAGGGAAGATTAAGTGCTAATAAAACATCTAAATGCTAATAGTTCTAACATGTAGCCTCAGTGTATATGTTATGTACATGGAGTTTCACTGATTTCCTTCTTGCCATGTTTGTGTAGGAGACCAGGTGTGACAATGGAAGAAGCAGATCAGCTGTGCCAGCTGCTTTTCAACTGGTTGGGGAAGCGGGAGCTTGCAGCACAAAGGCTCTTGGCCTTGGCAGAAAAGCTGGAGGATGCAGCTGATCCACAATCCATTGCTTTATCACTACTCTTTGCAGTTGATCCACTAGTAATAACTGCTTTATTACTACCTGCCAGAGTAGTAGCTATTAGCCTGGCCAGCCCTTTTATTTTTGCAAAAGAGGGTGTTGCTGGCGTTACACGTGCCTTTACCACCGCCGTTGTCCCCTCTCGTGTTATCAATATCCGTGACACCATCATCAAGGAAGCTCATCAGGTGGTCAGATAAGATGAAGAAATGGGCAACGCCATCAAGAAGCTGCTAGAAGAGTTGCTCAAGAAGTGTGCAGAACAAACACCTACTACCCATGCCTACAGTAGCTCTGCTGATGCTGCGGAGCTTAAAACACCTACTGCCCATGCCTCCAGTAGCTCTGCTGATGCTGCGGAGCTTAAAACACCTACTGCCCATGCCTCCAGTAGCTCTGCTGATGCTGCGGAGCTTGAAGTCATGACTCAGCTGATGGGGCAGATCGCTAGGAGAAATAATATTGAAGTGCCTCTGGAGGTTCTGCAGAATTTCAACCAGGCTACACTCCATCACAAGTCAAGACCAGGGAGTCTTGTTGACCCAATGACTGCCTTGAACTGCCTCTCAAGAGCCAGCACCAGTACCACCACACTCGCACCTGGTACGGTCATGACTGCCATCACAGGAGGACTGAAGGTATTTGTTGTGTGTGTGAGTGTGTGTGTGTGTGTGAGAGAGAGAGAGAGAGAGAGAGAGAGAGAGAGAGAGAGACTAGTAGCATTTAAATGATCATTAGCGTGAAAACATCATCAATTGACCTGTCGCTAAGCTCTGCCCCCCATTGTTACGTGTGAAAACTCGGACAAACAAACCAGACTTGATTAGAAATACATTGTGGACAATGGCTTTGAGGACGTTTTGGTTGATAACAGATTTACTTTCCTCCAGAAGCTATCAAAAGGGACTTAATTATGCTATGGAGGGGTGTATTCAAAACTTTAGAATAGGTCTACATACAAGGTGATAAGCAGTTGTGGCGAGTAGGCGTGCAAATCACCGTGCAAAAACCACTGACGTTAATGCTAGCTAGTGGAAGATTGATACTAAGATATGTTAGGTTACGTTATTTGATGTTGTAAGAATATAGTAGTTGGTTAATGAGCATTTTCATCTTGGGATTTAACAGGGAACCTGTGCCCACATTGTTGGCTTAGTAGCCTACATTACGTCGAGCTGTTGCAAACGCGAGAGACGTCCTGTAGGCTACAGTAGGCTACTGTTGATGAAAATATACCGCGTTTTCTAGCTTCTCGGGGTACCGGCTATCAGTAGGCTATTACACGTCCCCCATGCAAAACGTTTGACCAATGTTATCCGTCGGGGTTTTTTGAGTTAATAAACTCCATAAATAACCATTAATTTGTCATTTTATGCCTCCTCCCTGTTGTTTCCTAGTTGTCCGAGCTGATGTCCGAGTCCCGTTGAGGCTGGACTGTCATTGGCTCATCAACGTTCTAAGGGTGGCGCTTAGCGACAGGTCAATTCAGTACTAGCTAAGGTTATGTCCACATTACTAGGCCAAATCTGTTTTTTTTTGTTCATAACAGAAATGAAAAGAGTTTGAACAGTTCAAGTCCTGTTTTTTGAAAAGTTTGACTTTTTCCAATTCTGCTTTGGCCTTAACGGCTAGGTTCACACCACAACTCTTAAATGCTCAATTTGTGTGGTTGTTTGCAATGTTTTTATGAAATGTGGCCACTATCAGAGTCCTCCTACCCATAGACAGTAACAGACTCCGTTGTTTTCAATGGGAGGGCACTGAAGGTTTTTTCAGTTGGCTTGCCATCGTACTGCGCAGACTTCGTGACGTTAGCCATCGAACTGAATCTTGTAACTCCTATGATAGATGGTTCACATAGAAATTCTTCTCACACTTCCTTCACCTTCAAAGTCATCAAAGTTAAACATTTATTTATGTATTATTATTAATATCATCCTAACAAGTGATATTAAGTCATGTTAATGTTGAAACTACCAGACATGATCATCTTCAAACACAATCATGGTAAAACATCCACTTTTCCGACCTACAGTCAATCCATCGAAAACCTCTGAAATGATTAGCGTTAGTGCCGGTTTTTTATTAGGTTTACTTGCCTATACGTAATGCTTTACCTTAACATACAATGGTATTGTAGGCTACATAGCTTTGTTCATGAGTTTCCGTGCTGGCAGGACTTAGCTTCTTATCCAAACAATACGGTTATCTCCCTACCGTGCGACAGGCATAATAGTGTCATATTACGTCAAACGTTAGCTTTCCTAACGGACTCGCTAACTATACTTCTTATGGGAACCTCAACGTTACATACGAGGTAGTTGAGCCTGTTTTGCCTTCTATTGTTTATGTAGATAATACAGAAGCTACAATATCGGCACAGGATATATGTTATATGAAGTTATGGGAGTTCAAAAAAATCCTAAATGAATAGGCGTTCTATGGGGTTGATAACCACTGCTCCATGGATGCTTCTACTTCCGGGAATTCGCCTGCCCCCTTGGTCCTACCCAGTGAGCACTGATGATGGATCCTGAACTGACCCACATACGCAAAACAACAACAAAGAACACACTGTTTGGAAAACATCAGATATCGGTCATATAAAGTGAACAATTTTGATATTGACTTGGTAGTGTGAACCTAGTCTTCTATATTTGAATCTGATACAGGTCAATTTTGTTGCAATGCGACCTCAGTATGAATACAGTAATTTTTTTGTGCATTAGCCGCATTGTGTATAAGCCGCAGGATAGTGTTTTATGCAAGTTAAAATAAACAAAACCATATTAATGCCATATTAACTGCCCCCATGTATTAAACTCATAGCTGAAGAAATTTTGCAAAGTCAATGTATAAGCCGCGGCTAAGAGTTGGGAAATTACGGTAGTCTCATTGGAATTCATGTGACTTGCAAAGAAAAGTTGATGGGCTCCTATTTAAACGGTCAAAAGTGCCACGTCTGAAGCGTGATGTGCATGATCATTTAAGGCATGTTTGAATCTAATTATGCTATATTGATAACAGTAAACGGTAAAAATGCTGGGCGCAAGTTCAAAATGGTTGTTCTTATGTTCCTTATTTAACCATGGGTCAGGTGTGTTTTGGCCGTAACATCCATTAAACCAATGAGAGTGACATCACACTCCCCACGGCCCCTTCCCTATGGAATCAAAACAACGGCAATAATATTTTCTACTTTTACAACCTTTTGTGTTGGCATGTAAATATCCAGTCCAAAACTAACGTTGGCAGAATGATTGATGCTGGATTTGAACCAAAGATCCTTAAGTCAAATCTCGCTCCTCTAACCACTGTGCTACAGCACATCTTGTACATAGTGAAACTGCAATAATTTTTAGCACTTAAAGCATTGGTTGCTAGATAACGATAAACAAACTCAAAGATCGTAATTCTTGATTTCGCTTACGCTTTCGATGGTTTTATGCGTTCACTAAACAAAGATTATTTAAATTAAACACCACTTTTCCATCAAAAAGCGTGTTGTAAAAGGCATAACTTGTTAGATTTAAGACCTGAGTTCGCTAGCTCTGTGCCTGCCTGTGCGTGTGGTGCCTATGGTGCCCGCCAACCCTGGCCGACGAGAACCCGCATGAGAGATGTGACTCAGGACGTCCCCTGATTGGCTAGTCAGTAGGTGATGCAATGTGCTGATTGGCTCTTCAGAAATGCTGTCAAGACCATGCCAAAATTCGCTGATTGGCTCTTCAGAAACGACGACAAAACACTGCCAAAATTTGTGTCTGTAAAAAAGTTTTGTAGCTTTGTACATCCAGTGCAGTGTTTCCCACAGAATTGAATTCTATTTGTGGTGGTAGGTGACGGTGTTATGATGCTAATGGATTTAATCACGATTTAGCCAGTCGTCTTCTATGCCAACAACAATCCTTGCAGGATTTTTAATGCTTTCTTTAAACATGCATGCAGGTTTGTTGAGGGACAGACTCAAGGAGAGGCTGTGCAAAGGCGCACATAGCTGTACAATGACAGGATTTCATCCCATTTAAATAGTACAACATAGAAAATCATTGTGTGGTGGTCAGTGTTGATATTGTGGTGGGCCGCCACAAATAAGTCAATGTATGGAAAACACTGCAGTGTTGCATACAAACGATGGATGTCACACTTCTCCCAATTTCTGCCTAATTGTAAAGACATAAGTTCCTTTATTGCCTGTAGCTATAAAGCTGTTCCACACACGTTCAAACTAAATCCCAGTGGACAAATGTGCACAAAATATTTCTTTAGATAGGCCTATTTTTTATTTTATTTTTTTGCACACAGACAAATTAATTCCACAGCTGCAAAACGGTTCTACACATGTGCAAATCATATCCTTGAAGACTGTTTTTTTTTCGCACATGCACAAAATATTTCTACAAGTACAAATTTTCTATGCACAGTTCCGTGCTGTTTCCATATACAGTTGCAAAACTCTATTACACATGTGAATATCTTTTCACGGGTACAAAATATTATTGCCGTTGTTTTGATTCCATACTTCCCACAGCCCTGGAAATGACTTGACTCATATCTGCTTGTCATTCATGTAATGCAAACCAGAAATTAACACTTATCCCACACTTAGCCTATCTCTTCTGTGATCCAAGAAAGATTGTCTGGTGTTTGTTTGGTTTTTCAACATTTGTTTTAACTAATGAAATAGAAAACATAATGAACTGCATCCACATATTGTTATGCACAACACAAGTCATTTCTACTGGTGGACTATTAAGGTCCTGCCTACGCTGTTTTTTTTTTTTTTAAACCAGTGAATTTATTTTATTGGTTAGGCCTTGCGTCTACATGACTCAGGCATTTTAGGAGGCTGTAACCAATAGTTTTTGTAACCGGGTTCCGAAGTGGGATTTTTTTAAATCGCTGGTTAACTTTTGCTGTGTAGATAGCCCTCAACTCAGCCACTGCACTCGACCTGACACGCTGCTTGTCAAAACAAACCAAACCATTTGTTTATCATATTAAAATATTTTTTCTTTCCCGTCATGATTTATGTGCACAATGTATTAGCATGGACTTAGTAACTAACTTAGTAACTTACTACATGGAAGTTGTGCTTTCATAGCATAGCATAGCGTCGCATAGCTTAGCATAGAAGTTACACTACCACACTAGAAGTTCTGCTAACGTTACCTACCATGTCACTGTTAATCAGTGGACGAGACTTTTTTTCCTCTTCTTTTTTCTGTTCATGTGCGTTTAGTAGCCCACACAACACAGAAATAAACAGTAAGTAGTACTATTATAGAGCTTTTGATAAATTTTTCGTATGCGCACCTATATTTTGTAAGCCTTTATGCTATTGAGTAGCCGCTATTCCCGCTGTAGCCTGTGGGGAAGGGTTGTGAATAAAAGCCTAGGCTGTAAATGACGGGAGAGTAAGCTGTGGCAGGGGAGTTTTCAAGGTTTTCACATTGATCTCTTTTTTTCGTGCCCACAGTTTGGTGACTTGGTGACCTCGAGAAATGGAGGTATATGAGAAAACTCGCTGGATTTCTCCTTTAAGGGACAAAATTAAGTTGAGTAATAAATAAGGATCACAGCCAAGATAATGGTCTCTCTCTCTCACACACATTCAAATTCTTTGTGTTCACTGCCAAAATAAACGAGATTGGGCACAAGTATGGCGGCACTCTCCTCAAAGTGACGTAGATGGCATGAATATTTCTTAGCTGGGGATGACTTGTGCCTTTCACTTTAGACCAGGTTTTTCTTGGTCAGTGGCATTTAGTGCGTTGCGCTTGGTGCCACAATGCGCCAGGTGTAAGATAGGACCCCAGCCTGTTTGAAAGCATGCACGTCGTCTGACGTGCACCTCTCAAAAATTGTAAAAATTGTAACCACAAGGACTGTTATTGATCAACTCGCCCCATGTGTTGATAGCCAGTTTACTTCAGCTGCATTCTGTGGGTAGCAATGTGCAAGTTTGCTGACAGAAACTTTGCAAATCACCTCAGACATTTTTTGGGGGTTACAATGATGGAGTTTATGATTGTATACTGTTGAACAAGGCTGTCGGCCAAACAAACAAAGATATGGTAGTCGGCTGTAACCTTTGTTCTCTGAATGAAGAGACTAAGTTAAGGTAAGTTATACTCTATTCAGAGACGTGTGTCAATTTCATCAATAGTCCCACGCCAGCACAGGTGCTTAATGCAGTACTAATCAAGGGTGTGGCCAGTGCAACCGGTGTGTCTTAAAGAGTTCTTCGATCTGGTAGGTCGATTCCCTGTACATATGGAATATGTAACAATAGTGGAGAAAGTCTCTTCATTCAGAGAACAAAGGTTACACCGTAGCCAAATGATATATTATGTTTGTGTAATTTATTCAGAGGTTTGGTTTGGTATATTTTTTCAGGTTGGTATGAATTTTAGTCTTCCTCTCTTCCTGTCCTCTGGTGCGATGGCCAGCCAAGTCCTGAATGATGCAGCTAGACAGATAAAGGAAAACTCCAGCATCCTACAGGAGAAGCTGGATGCTCTCAAGTATGGCCATACTTATGTGGTATCAAAATGATTTTGAAAACGTTATGTTACGATCAAAAATGTGTTAAGGGTGCCTTTAATAGGGTCTTGTTTATAGCCATATTAATATCTCTATTATTATGCCTTTGTGGGGTCTAACATAGTTTCAGAAATTATCCATGAAACGGTCTACTGTTTTGGCTTCTGCAGTAAATAGCAGTCCATTCACTACTGATGCAAAACCTGGATTTTTGTGTTTGGATTGAAACCAACTACTGACTACTGTTGTAGTACAAGAGCAAGGGCAGCCGTGGCCTACTGGTTAGAGCTTCGGACTTGTAGCCGGAGGGTTGCCGGTTCGAACCCCGACCAGTAGGCACGGCTTAAGTGCCCTTGAGCAAGGCACTGCTCCCCGAGCGCCGCCGTTGTTGCAGGCAGCTCACTGCGCCAGGATTAGTGTGTGCTTCACCTCACTGTGTGTTCACTGTGTGCTGAGTGTGTTTCACTAATTCACGGATAAATGCAGACCAAATTTCCCTCACGGGATCAAAAGAGTATATATACTTACTTATGCAGCAACTAGTATAAACAGTGTTTCTCCAACATTTCTCCTCACAGGGAGATCATCAAACAATTTGCACAACTGAAACATGTCGTCGAGAATTTGGGTGGATACTCCGCCTCAATCAATACTGAGGAGCAGGACCTTGTGAATTACATCATATCAACATGCGAGGACCCTAAGTTGGCCGAATGGTTGCAAGAAAAAGCAAATCAGGTTGAATTCATAAACCTTCTACGCTACTCGTTGCGTTATTTGCGCAGCATTTTGGAAAGCGAAGACAGAACAAGATGGGAAGATAAAGATCACATACACATCGTTTTTGTTGCTCATGGAGGCGTTACTGATACCTTCATTCCAACAAGTTCAATGGTGCCTATACCTACCATTCGTGATACCATTCTCTACTCTCCATGGAACTGTGGTATTAATGCACATGTTGCGTCTGGCATTGCTGTCGGGTCCATTAAACCCCACCACAGACGTTTCGAGGAAGGAGAGCCAAACGTGTTGCCTGAAGACTGGAATCGCATGCGTAAATCTACATTCCACAAAATCTCAGAAATCACCGTCCATCCTGTAAGTCGTGATGAACCTGTCTGGAAAGCATTTCAAGAGCTTTTCAAGGCCAATAAACTACAGAAAGAGGACCGGATCATCATTCCATACCTGCAAGAAGATGAAGAAGAAGATGAAGAAGAAGATGAAGAAGAAGGATGTCGTTTTTACGTGTTTGTCTTTGCCATGTCATGGATAGTCATGCTATGGGGAAAGACTGCCACTATCCACCTGGCCGCTTGTCTGAACCGGAGATATAATCTGTGGCGCAATGAGTGGGCGGCGCAGTATGCGTACACAGAAGATGGCGTCTACATGACTGCCGACATGGATGCCATTGAGATAGACGAGGAGTTACACAGAGCAATCAAATCAATGTTTGACCGCAGGGTTGTCGCAAGGGAGGGGCGGGGCCCTATGTGAACTTGACAGGTGCGAGGCCCTTTTCACTTACGCGCATGAAATCATGTGATAGACTACACGTAGCCTACAGTCGGTGCATGTTTAATAGTAGGCTAAAAGGCTACAGCAGCTTGTCCTTAAGAGGGGAAATTGTATAGCCTATAACATTAGCTGAGTCACATAAATATTTGACCATTCATTTATCAGTCATTTAGTCATTTATCACAGGCTACATCACAAAATCTCATACAAATGGAAACCAAACTTTGTTAATTGGTGGTGTTTTGAGCAAGACCAATTATTTGCATTATCACTGAATGGGCTTACAGTGTTGCTAATGGGGCAGATTGCTACGTCACAATTTTATATCACTATCAATGCTCAACATATAATTACATTTCTGTGGTAGTGTGTTGAGGGTTTCTACAGACAAACCAAAGTATTAAACTTTGAAAGTGTACAGAGAGGTTATAGCAAGACCTCTATCTGTAGGTAGAAATGTCCATGGCTTCCTGGTCTGGTATCGTCAAGTACGGGCACGTTTGATCAAATCAGCGCTGCATAGATCAACCATTTTTTAAAGGCTTGGTGATGTCAATAACTTAAGGTTTTTAAGGAGCCAATGATATGTAATAATTGATATGCCATGGAGATAGACATGGAGTTACACAGAGCATTCAAATCAATTATTTGATACAACATAATAAATAAATAAATACATAGTAATAATAATAATAATAATTATTGGTGAAGGGTAGAAGGCAGCTGTTTTTGAAACATGTGGTTTCAGTTCTTATAAAGACCTGTAACATCATCCACAGGGGAGAAGCTGGAAAAGGTGGTGGTTTGAATGATGATTCTGTAAGTGTGATTTAAGGTGAGCTCAGAGTACAGAGTGTGGACTGTAGGGAGGTCACACCAAATTATGTCAGAGGCTTTGGTGACAACCCTGGGGCAGCCGTGGCCTACTGGTTAGCACTTCGGACTTGTAACCGAAGGGTTGCCGGTTTGAACCCCGACCAGTAGGAACGGCTTAAGTGCCCTTGAGCAAGGCACCTAACCCCTCACTGCTCCCGGAGCGCCGCTGTTGTAGCAGGCAGCTCACTGCGCCGGGATTAGTGTGTGCTTCATCTCACTGTGTGTTCACTGTGTGCTGAGTGTGTTTCACTACTTTACGGATTGGGATAAATGCAGAGACCAAATTTCCCTCACGGGATCAAAAGAGTATATATACTATACTTATACTTATACTCTCTAATTTCCTTTTGGTGCGGCAGTCTGAACTCCCATAGCAGACAGTGATGGATGATGTGATGATGGTTTCTATGATGGCTTTGTACTGTAGAAATGCACCAACATGATGTTATGATGCTTATAACTTAACAAACAATTAGCAACTCTCCTCTCCCATTGTACTATGGCAGGATGATGTATTAATAACTACTGCCAGCTCTACAGTCCTCATTCATTCACTCCTTTGACTTCTGAAATTGTAGAATTGTAATGCTTTGCTGTACTGCCTTTTCTCTTTGACCTATAATTGCATGATTGTATTTTAAACCATATACTATTGTACCAATTACATGTATGAACTATGATGCAAACTAACTTGTACGTCAGATGGCCAGAGGTAAAATGAGGTTATGTAACAAAGTTGATAAGAATCTACCTGAATTCATGATGTATCCTACTATATGTGTAGATTGAATTCAAGATGCATGTCATTTTATCTGGGGTTTTTTTTTAATATGTTTTTATAAAGGCTAGTTGATGTCAACAACTTGACTGGTTTTTAAGTAGCCAATGAAGTAGCCTTTCTAAGGGGAGGATTTTTTTTCTCTATAAAAGCCCATCATCTCCCTTCTGTTGGGACGTGCTTTGTTTCTCTGCTTTCCTTCAGCTACTATCAAGTATCTTTCTATCGCCGCCAACAAGTGAATTAAATTGTCCTAAAATTCTTGAGAGAATTGCTTTAAAACTTAAACTGTGTACCATGTTGTTAGTCGCTTTGGGTTAAAAATGCGTCAGCCAAATGTAATGTAATGTAGTGTTAATTTTAATGTCCTTTTTAGTCTTTGTCATATTTAGTCATTCAAATATAATTTTTGTTAGTCAAGTTTTAGTCGACTAAAAGTCTCGTGATTTTAGTCTAGTTTTAGTCGAAAGAAAACTAAAGGTATCTTAGTCTTAGTCAGTTTTAGTCAACACATTTTAGTCTTTTTTTTTTATAACAAATTATTTCTGATTACCATTTGAGTCAAATAGTGTTTCACACATCGGAAATTTCCAACAATATTGTGTGTCCACAGGGCTACTCGTCTGTTATAATTACTTATTCTGATTTTTTGCCAGTCAGTATGTTTACATGCACAGGTAAGTCGAGCTACAGTTATAGCTCGGCTGGGATTTGACCATAGACAGTAAAAGATTTGACTGGACCACTGTCATATTCGTAGACCAGTGTTTCTCAAAGTGTGGTCCGCAAGCTATCCCAAGTAGTCCGCGAGCAGACGTGGTAAAATATAATATAGATGAGTTGTTTGCAATATTGAACCAACTTGTATGTAAAAACAGTTCTGCAACACTGTCTATGTAAGATATGCCAGTTTAAATCATACAGTATCCACACAATAAGCAAAGTGCAAAGACAAATAAGCAAGGTGGTTCAGTGAGTAGGCCTATTGTGTAGACTAATTATAGGCTACTGTTGAAGTAGGTATAATCTTTTTTTTTTTAGCTAGGGTTAGTTAAGTGGTCCTGAAACTGAAGAAGTTTGAGAAACACTGTCATAGGCCAAAGTATTAATGTTTTACTCCGCCTCGCTAGATGGCGATATGCGCACAAACACAACACATTCCCCAAACAGACTCTCCATCTTAGCCATAGCTAACTTGCTAGCGAACTTTCCATATTAGCTTACTTGCTAGCAAACTTTGCATCATCAGTCTAACTAGTTAAATAGTTGACATTACATGATGAATATTTTCGTATGGACATTCTGGGGGATGTTAATTTGTATGAGAGAAGCTTCAACTTCTGGGTATGTAGCATTGTGGCATAAAGCTTAGGTAGTTAGCTTGCTAACTCTGGCAGAAATCTCCAGTGTTCTTGTTCCATGTAGTTTCGTGTTGCAGCCACAGGGTTGCAGCAACAGCATGTAGACTAGCCTACAGGAAAGCTGTTGCGTATGAACTCATTCGGAATATTTTGAAAACATAACAGCTAGATATTCTGTCTTCTCATTTTGTAGACGAAAATGAAGAGAGATTTTATCTTAGTTTTTATTTCATGCAAAACATTTTAGTCTCGTCTTTTTTCGTCAACAATAATGCATCTTAAGATAGTCTTAGTCAGTGTTTCAGGACATTCCTGCCGTCTCGTCATCGTCTCGTCTTAGTCATGAAAAAAAAGGTTGTTGACGAACATATTTCCTCTCGTCTCGTCTGACGAAATTAACACTAATGTAATGTAACATGCACCCTCAATTAGAACATAGAGCTGTAACTGTACACATGTAACTCCCTGTTCTCTAGTTCTCCACCAACATGCACCCGACTCCCTGTTCTGTAGTTCTATTCTTAGCTGTTTTCGTTTTGCCTCACCTGAGCATCTGCAACTGCTGTCCATGGAGCGGTCCTTGCCAGTGCACCTGCACACCTGAGCAGCCCATGGGGTCCAGGAGAAGATGGCAAGGCCAAGACACCCCACAGGACTGTGTAGCGCGACACAAATCTGTTTTTCTTTCCCTCCCTTTACTTTATCTCGTTTTCCAATATTTTGCTCTTAGTGCATCCAGTAGATAATTTAGATTAGTTTAGAGAGCCTCTCCTTTACAATGTGTAATCTACATTTATCCCAAATAAACATACAACTATCTTACAACCTTATTCTCTTGTACTCTGATTCCTGTTTAAATGTGAAAAGTATGTTTCTGTGTTTTTAAGCTATAGCATTTGCTTGTGATGATTCTGCCAATGATGTTAATCCATAAAATCCATTTGGGTTTGGGTTGGATTGGACTGAATATTGCCAGACTGGCAGAAGTGACCCAGCTCAGTGGTGTTGCAGTGTTGGGGGTAACGCGTTACAAGTAACGCGTTAGAGTACTCTTATTAGTTTTTTTCCGTAACGAGTAATTTAACGCGTTAGTTTTGCGAATTCAGTAATCAGTAACTCCATTATTTTCCAAAACAAGCACTCATTACTCCGTTACTTTAAGAATTTCCCTCAATAAGGAAAGTAAAGTCCCTGCTTTTCTGCATTTAGTCAGATGTGGCTGCTTGCGTCTGTGCCCTGCTCCTTGCCTCTCTGTGTGTGTGTGTGTGTGTGTGTGTGCAGGCGTGCCTGCAGGTGTACATCCATACACACTGTGCGTACCATCAAGCTACTCAACAACAGAAAATTTCCCTTGTGTGTGTGTGTATTCACACCAAATTGGCCTACCATACCTTCCCAACTATGCACAGTATCCCTTTAGCTGCATGCCATTAGGCTATTTACCATTTTCTATTAGGCCTACGTAAAGTTAGTGAACACGTTATCAAAATTAACGTGCACGCATTTTGTTTGAGCAGGAGAGAGAATACGCACGCAGACACGCAATAGGCTACTGTTTTCTTTTACTCGGCTATCTATATGGTTATCAGCACACAATGTTGAGCAAATTCACTAACTCAATACCAAAGATTCTAGAATCTTTGCTCAATACTCATCAATGGATATCACAAGTTTAAACAACGAAAACAAAGGATGGAGGCAGCAAAGGTAGGAGTTATTCCAGATGGGCAAGAACAAGGTAGGCAATTGGTGTGCTTGTCAGAACGTTAGACTGCACTAAAGCCAGACGTCACGTTACGCTAGAACAAAATAGAACAAAACTAAAGGTAACTTTAGCCTGTATAGGGCTGTATCAAGTTGTCCAAATGAGTAGGTCATTGTAGACATTGTCGTTGTATTTTGGATGTGGATGTTTTTATGCTATGTAGGCTACTTTTTTGCTGACCAATGCACGGACCTAAAACGGACAAATATTGTTCACGAGTGATTTTTTTTTTTTTGCGCGGGGGGGGGGGGGGGCGTACCATAGCATTAATTCCTGCAGGCGCCCCTGTATGGCAAGCGATTTTCACATTTACCCGCTAGACTGGATATGTATTGCAGATATCTGTAATTCAGTTTTGCCTAGTCAAAACGAACATTTTAGATATCCGCAATTGAATTCTTCCTATCCATAATTGTCATTTCAGATATCCACAAAGACATTCTTCCTAGGACAAATGACGCCACATTTGCCATTCATTTCTATGGGGTTTATCATTACGGATATCTACAATTCAGTTGCAGATATCCACTATGTGAATTACGGATATCTGCAATTGAATTGTAGATATCTGTAATTCCAGTTAGAGATATCTACAATTTGATTCTGACTAGTATTAACTCCAGTTGAAGATATCTATAATTACATTTTGACTAGGCAGAATGAAAGTTATAGATATCTCCAATTTCAGATATCTCTAATCAAAACTCATTCAAGATATCTATAACTTGATAATAGATATCTACAATCAAATTATGACTATCCCTAACTCCAGTTTGAGATATCTACAGCAGTGTTTCTCAAACTTTTTCAGACCAAGGACCACTTAATCAATAAATAAAAAACCACGGACCACCTAGCTTAAAAAAAAGAGTAGACCATTTCAACAGTATACTGTATTACACAATAGGCTTACTCGATGAGCCACCTTGCTTATTGCCTTTGCACCTTGCTTATTGTGTCAGAGGATTAATATAATTTAAACTGGCATAGTTTACACGGGCAGTGTTGCAGAACTGTTTGGATTTACATACAAGTTGGTTTAATACGGCAAACAACTCATCTATATCATATTTTACCATGTCTGCTCACGGACCACTTGGGATAGCTTGCGGACCACCAGTGGTCCCCGGACCACACTTTGAGAAACACTGATCTACAACGTCATTTTGACTAGTCAAAATTCCATTTACAGATATCTACAATGTCATTTCGCCTAGTCAAAACTTATTTCAAGATATCTGAAAAGGAACATGTAGATATCTTGAATTGAAGTGAATGAAAGATATCTTGAATTAGAGTTTTGACTAGGCGAAATGACGTTAGAGATATCTGTATTGCTATGCAAATTAGGCCCGCATCCCACTTTAGGCGGGAGAAGAGCGTGTTGTTGTTCAAATCATCAAATCACATAGCACCTGTTAACTTTGTAATTAGCACTAATTAGCACCATGTCAGAGCAGCCAGAGGGCGAAGGAGTTTTTAATCGTCTTTTTAATGCTGCAGCTGCAAGACAGGAGCTGGCAGCAAGAATTGATGATTCAATGTTGCTTTGATTTTTTCGATTACAGCCAACACCATAATGGAATTTCCTGTAGATGGTGCTGGTGCATTTAGTAGCCTAGCCTAGGCCTACTAATTTATAGGCTACGAAACAGAGATCAAGCCAGTTGATAACGTGAGAGTCTAATAAACCTGCACGGTGTCCCTGAGTTTTAGTTATTTTAGATGTCAACAAGACATTACAGCCTGCTTATTCTTCTTCCATTCATAGAAATAAGGAAATAAGCCCACTTTTTCTTCAATTATGTTGGGGAGGGGAAATTAGCTGACAGAGAACGTCTAATAAGTAGATGGGCTCTGCTACGGAACTAAAGAGCAACGTCTTGCACAATAAATTGCTCTAGTCATAATGACTTTTGAGATATCTTCACCTTTCATTCTGCCTAGTCAAAACTGAATTAAAGATATCTGCAATTGCCATTTAAGATGTGTGACGAGTTGAATGTTGTTTTCAATGACGTGATGACAGATATCTGTAATTCAGTTTTGCCTAGTCAAAACTAAATTACAGATATCTCTATCTGACGTTTCGACTAGTCACAATTACGTTACAGATATCTTGAATGACAATTCCAACTATCCAAAATGTAATTGCGACTAGTCAGAAAGACGTTGTTGATATCTACAATGTTAATTCCAGATAGTCAAACTTAGCGGGTAAATGATAAAATCGCTTGCCATACCCCTGTGTGTGTGTGTGCGCGCGCGCACCTGTGTGTGTAAGCTACGTGTAATGCTACGCATTATTATGACCGCCGCGCAGCGAAGCGGCGGTCATATAGGTTTAGTCAGATTTTTTTTTCTTTTTTTTCTTTTTCGCATGCCCAAATTTCCGTCAATGATTCCCGGGACACTGAAAGACCGGGGTACACGAAACTTGGTGAGCATGTAACCTCACATGGATAGCATGGAACCATCGTTTTTCGTTTTGATCTGTAGCCCCCACGCTGGACTGGACCCCCCGAAAGGAGGGTAGGGCAGACACAGTTTTCTGTGAATATCTCAAAAACCGTAGGGTTTAGGAGGACCATTTTTTTCCGTATGTTTGCCTCCAGGGGTCATGTTAACCCATTTCATGTGCACACATGTGCACAGATACACACACACACACACATACATTCACAGTAATCATACGTATGACACATATTCACACAGTAGACATATGTACGCTTGCATGCACAGGCACATACGCAGGCACACACACAAGCACGCACACACACACACACACACACATAACATAAACATAACACAAACAATTTCTCAGAATTATGAACAGGCAAGATGGAGGTGGGGTTGTATAAAATGAATTTTACATGTGAAATCTATGAACTAATAATGTTTTGGTACTTGTTGTCTAGCAGATACCAGTGAGAATTGAGTGTGGATAATGCAATTTAGTGAGGAAGTTAGAATCATATAGGCCTTTCAGCGTGATTTCTTTTTGTGGAAAAAATGTGCTGGACTGGGCGGCGGTCATATTTTGTACCGCTCTGCGGTACATCTAGTTTTGAAGGTTGCGTGCCTATCTGTTAAGCACTTTGTTAGGCCTGCACTTGTAAAGTTGATTTAGGCTATTAATAGTGTGATGCACTGTTCTTTTGTGCGCAGCCTAATACGGTAAGCTACATTCTTATGTTTAAATGAAAAAAGAGGAAACGACATCGGACAAGGATGTTTACTGTTTTTTTGTTTTTATTAGGCTATTACTCTGCCTATTACCGGTATATGCTATTCATGGAAGCTGTTCTAATTCTCAAAGGATGAATGCCTGTTAAATAAAACGTGCAATATGCCGACTGTCTTTCCTGTCATTATCCTACAGTTAGGTTCATGATTGATTCATAAACAGTCAGCACTGTTGGTGCATCTAATGGAGGATGTGTGTTGCTGCTGCAGGCGGAGACGCACCCCAAACACGTTTTAATTGTTGGTAACGCACGAGTACTCTAACGCGTTACTTTTATTCATAGGTAACGTAGTAATGTAACGGATTACTTTTAATTGATAGTAACATAGTAACGTAACTAACTACTTTCAAAAGTAACGATACCCAACACTGTGGTGTTGTCATCAGTGCATACAGCACTGAGGAGCTACTGACTGAATCCCAATCTTTCCTCTAACAGACTCACAGATTTGATGTGCGTTCCCACCAACTTTGTGAGGGCTTAGATCTCTGTCCCACTGTGAAAAATTGCATAAGGGCTCACTCATACCTTTTCTGTGGCTTTTCCCATAAGTGGGCATCTATGCAGACTTTACTCAATGGAATTACAGTTTTTCTCAGTCGCTTTGGTGCTTTTTGCAGATCAGAATGAAAATTCTCATAACTATTAGTTCAACCTCCACAACATTTAGTCATTTGTGCACATCATAGTAGCAAATTCTCCTTCCTCTGAACAAATTGCAAATGCTTTTGGACATGTATCAGTTGCTTTCATACAATTCTCTGCTGTTTTTTAACATTATCATTTGCTTATGTCATGTCAATCAAAATGAACTATACTTATGGATACTGAATAGTCGTTCCCTATAAAACGAATAGTCTTCATTTCATTGCTTGAGTCATTACATACAAAATTGTTGAACTAGTTATCAAATTCTGTCACAATGCTGTAGAATTGCAAAGAGCATACAGTAAAAATGTACGTATTCAGTGTCTTGTACTCACTTACTCCCCTAACTACAGCAATGTGTAACTTTACTGTAGTTTTCAAATGGTTGTACAAGTACTGTATAGTGCTGTCTTGAGCATGTTCAGGTAGTGTCACCGAGTTCTGCCCTTTTTTGCATTGGAAAACACTGAGAGAACTGTCATAATGAAAACATGACAAAGCCATTTGACTATCTTGTTCATAAACGATGGTGTCGAGACTTCTCATTTTGATGACACTGACAGTTTCATTGACATGAATACGTGCTTTTGAGGAATGGACTATCCATTTTGAGCAAGTGACATGCTTTTGCAGGTCATCCACTAGGTTTTGCAGTTTGCACTAATTGTTTTGAGAAATGCACTAACTGCTGTGCAAATGTTAATAGTGATGTGAGAATAGCACCAAAGCGACTGAGAAAAACTGTAACAACAATTCACAGAGTTGTGATGTGAATCACGGGGTTAAGGGAGCCTGGAAGCTTGATAAAACATCAGTAAACAACTTCCATAAAATGGAAACGTTTTTGTGTAATGATGGGTCACAAGATAGATAGATAGATAGATACTTTATTGATCCCCAAGGGGATATTCAAGGTCTCAGTAGCATACAGACATCACACACAACATGCACTTACAGCAGAAAAAGTAATATACATATAAGACAATTACTGTACAATAGAGACAGTAGAAAATAAAACTAGATGTACCGCAGAGCGGTACCAAATATGACCGCCGCCCAGTCCAGCACATTTTTTCCACAAAAATAAATCACGCTGAAAGGCCTATATGATTCTAACTGTCTCACTAAATTGCATTATCCACACTCAATTCTCACTGGTATCTGCTAGACAACAAGTACCAAAACATGATTAGTTCATAGATTTCACATGTAAAATTCATTTTATACAACCCCACCTCCATCTTGCCTGTTCATAATTATGAGAAATTCTTGATTGTTTGTGTTATGTTTATGTTATGTGTGTGTGTGTGTGTGTGCCTGCGTATGTGCCTGTGCATGGAAGCGTACATATGTCTACTGTGTGAGTATGTGTCATACGCAGTGCCGGCCCAAGCCTTTTGGGGGCCCTAAGCAGAATTTGATTTGGGGGCCCCCTCCCACAACGCAGTCACCTGTGCTTGGCGATAATTGACAACTTCACACTATAATGTCATATTATAAATTAATACAGTGAGGTTATGTATTAATACAGCGACTGATTATGAACTACTGCCCCCCTGGACACAGATGCATAAGGACCCTCTCCCCCTACCCTGTTTTGGGGGGGGGGCGGGGGGGGGGGGGGGTTAGATGTGATTTCCTGTATTCTGGTGCATTTTTGGGATGGTCAGCTGGAGAAGGGCAGTACCTAAATTTGTTCAGATTCATAGCCTTTTGCTTTTTGACTTATTGGTAGTGAATTCACACAACTACTTGGGGTTCAGGGTCCCTTGACCTCTTGGGCTCGGTAGGCTCATTCAGTAATCCATCCTTGCTCACATGCCAAAAATGTTTTGGGGCTCCAATCTAGACTTCTGGCCCCATGTGCTTGGTAAACCAATGTATTAATATAGTTGTTATTTACACCAACCCTGTCACCTTTTAATCTTAGAGGGTACTAAAATCACAGATTTATTTGAAACATTCATATTCAAAGTGAAGCACTAAGGGTGGTTTACTGAAGTTGAATTGACAAATAACAAAATACAACAGCATTTGTATTTGTTGTAAACAAGTACATCAGTTTAATGACTTGTTTTTCAACAGCTTTGCTGAACAAATCCGCAAATGTGCATTAAATGAGCAATTTTCAACTACAAAATAAAAACAAAATAGACAAACATTAATAATCAAAAATAAAATGTCCCAAAAAATAGATAATTATTCCTACTTCGTTCCTGGTTTTTAGGCATCTGCAACTCTGCAGTGGACGAACCTGCAATGATTAAATAAATACATAAATAAATAAAAAAAAAAACGATGTTAAATGTGTCGTGTCATATTAACAGGCTATGTAACCATTTGCCATCAAGAAAACCTCACCTTCTGGTAGGTAGAGTTAGGTAGAGGTAGAGATGTGCTCCAAAGGACTTCAACAGTGTCTCTGAAAAAAAATAAATATTGCATAAGTGCATAGTTGATCGAGCAGAATGAGTTTATTTTGCTATCATTACTTACACTCAAATAACAAGCAATTCCACATGTAACAATTCATATTCTATTGGCAAATGAGGCATAATCAAAAGAGTATACTTAATTGCAGTATGGTGAACGCTTAACATGGTGATCTACTGCAGCCTAAATATTAGGGTAGCACCGCTACATCACTTGCCACTATCTTAATCAAATGTAAGTTTATTTTCATCACAGAAGTCTCCCCACCCAACATGGTATATTTTCTCAAACACTACCATCTCTCTCCAAAGATCTTAGAGCAGAGCGCACTGCTGTTCCATCTTTGCCTATGAAGCTGGAACGTTACCGATGCCCAGAGTCGCGCTAGTCAGTGGGTTGGGTTGGGACTGGGAGCCTGGGCTTAGTCTGTTGTTGCTATCAGACTTACCACTATGTCACATATTATAGAGCAGTAATAAACTATCAACACTTTCAGGTACGAAATCAGAAACAATCCCTCTGTGGTAAATTTGCCTTCAGCTACGTTTTCCTGTAGCTACTGTAGTGCTAATGTCCACTTCAGTCAGCTAGCTAACTTTAATTTACGACATATTAAGCCCACCTAGAGCAAGGGTACATGCTTGATTGAACATCCAAAACAATCCCAATATCCTTGACATCTGAAATACATCTAGATAAATATATATTAATGGGAGACATTTCTCTGTTAGCAGCTAATGGCGGAGATTTAGCTCTGGTGATGGCTTATATTAGATCATGACAGCTAGCTAGCTACCTCAAGCACAAAACATACTGTAAATAATCATGCAAAACATACCTGTATCTTGCTCGTTTTTCTCCTCCTCTGTCATTTTCTTCGTTCTGTTTTCGGCACCAGAGAGATAAGTCCTTTTTTGTGACTTGTCTGAACATTACCGTCTCTTCCGATTGTTGAACTTGATGCAGTGTCTGCACGAATTGTATATGCACCCGAGGTGTCTACTTTATGCGCGTGACTCAAAGGCTGGCAGACACAGTAGCAGTAGGCAGGCATATTGATCATGAAATCATAATTTTCTTGATTTGAACGATAATTGTTTCATTTATTCATTCATTGATGTCACTTGTTTACGTTATTTATTATGTAAAAAAAAAAAAAAAAACTCGATTGGGGGCCCCCTGGTGGCCAGGAGGCCCCAAGCAGCCGCTTAGTTCGCTTATGCCTCGGGCCGGCCCTGGTCATACGTATGATTACTGTGAATGTGTGTGTGTGTGTGTGTATCTGTTTGTGCACATGTGTGCACATGAACTGGGTTAACATGACCCCTGGAGGCAAATATACGGAAAAAATGGTCATCCTAGGCCCTACAGTTCTCAAGATATTCACAGAGAACTGTGTCTGGCCTACCCTCCTTTCGGGGGGTCCAGTCCAGCGGGGGGGCTACAGATCAAAACGAAAAATGACAGTTCCATGCTATCCATGTGGGGGTACATGCCCACCAAGTTTTGTGTACCCCGGTCTTTCAGTGTCCCGGGAATCCTTGTTGGTGTACGTCACTAAATGTACAAATAAATTGTTTTATTGTAAGGCCCCCCATGAACGAAAGTACACAAAACTTGGCATGCATTTGGAGGGTGTCATAATGATCCTACAATTTCAATTTCGTGCAGTTTTGACCATGTCAGCCAGAGATATTGTGATGAAAACACCTAATTTTTTGCTTTTTAATTTTTAACTAGGTGGCGCTATACATAAAATAAGTGGTAATGGGATGGGTTGACATGGCCCCTTGAGATCAACATACAAAAAAAAGGTGGACCTCCTAGGCCCTACGGTTCTCGAGATATTCACAGAAAACTGTCTCCGGCCACCTACAGGCCAGTTGGTGTATAGTAACATAAATTAATTTATTGTGTGGCCCCCCATGAACGGAATTCCACGAAACTTGGCGTGCATTCAGAGGGTGTCATAATGATCCTACACTTCCAATTTCGTGCAGTTTTGACTATGTTAGGTCACAGATACCTGCGATTACAACACCTCATTTTTACTATTTTGTGTTTAACTAGGTGGCGCTATACATGAAATGAGTGGTTATGGAATGGGTTGACATGGCCCCTTGAGATCAACATACAAAAAAAAAATGGTCCTCCTAAACCTTACGGTTCTCGAGATATTCACAGAAAACTGTGTCTGCCCTACCCTCCTTTCGGGGGTGCAGTCCAGCGGGGGGGCTACAGATCAAAACGAAAAACGATGGTTCCATGCTATCCATATGGGGTTACATGCCCACCAAGTTTCGTCTACCCCGGTCTTTCAGTGTCCCGGGAATCATTGACAGAAATTTGGACATGCGAAAAATAAAAAAAAAATAAAAATCTGACTAAACCTATATGACCGCCGCTTCGCTGCGCGGCGGTCATAATAAAAAAAGTAGAAAATAAAATACTAAATATACATAGCATGTTGAACCCTGTACATATATATTCATGTTGAATCCTTACAGCCCCAACAAACTGGATCACTTCTCAACGGATGTCAGTTAAGTCTTTGATAGTTCAGGGCTTAGACCTTAGTGATGATGAGATCGGGATTCAGCCAATAGGAGGATACTCAGTTGTGTTGAAACATAATATATTAACTGAGGTATAGTGTGAATAGGAAGATACTCAGTTGTGTTGAAACATAGGGTGTGTTCGAAACGGGTAAAGTTGCTGCCTTTTAAGATATCTAACTGGGGAGCAAGGCAGCAAGTGCGGTTCGAAACCGAAAAAACAAATTCTGCTGCCTTTTAAGATATCTTAGAATTCCCAAATAACGGTCATTTTTGGAGGCAGCATCGATGCACACTTCATGCTCCCTCCTACCCATAATCCCTTGCGGCAACGTCTGAAACAGCTGTCAAAGGTAAACAAACATGGCGGATGACATCGGTAATGGCTGCTGAATCTGTTTAAAATGTCATTTGTGTGACCTTATTATGACCGCCGCGCAGCGAAGCGAAGGTCATATAGGTTTAGTCAGATTTTTTTTTTTTTCCGCATGCCCAAATTTCCGTCAATGAGTCCCGGGACACTGAAAGACCGGGGTACACAAAACTTGGTGGGCATGTAACCCCACATGGATAGCATGGAACCATCGTTTTTCGTTTTGATCTGTAGCCCCCCCGCTTGACTGGACCCCCCGGAAGGAGGGTAGGGCAGACACAGTTTTCTGTGAATATCTCGAAAACCGTAGGGTTTAGGAGGACCTTTTTTTTTGTATGTTGATCTCAAGGGGCCATGTCAACCCATTCCATAACCACTCATTTCATGTATAGCGCCACCTAGTTAAACACAAAAAAGTAAAAATGAGGTGTTGTAATTGAAGGTATCTGTGACCTAACATAGTCAAAACTGCACAAAATTAAAAGTGTAGGATCATTATGACACCCTCCGAATGCATGCCAAGTTTTGTGTACTTTCGTTCATGGGGGGCCTTACAATAAAATAATTTATGTGTACATTTAGTGACGTACACCAACAAGGATTCCCGGGTCACTGAAAGACCGGGGTACACAAAACTTGGTGGGCATGTACCCCCACATGGATAGCATGGAACCGTCATTTTTCGTTTTGATCTGTAGCCCCCCCGCTGGACTGGACCCCCCGAAAGGAGGGTAGGGCAGACACAGTTCTCTGTGAATATCTTGAGAACTGTAGGGCCTAGGATGACCATTTTTTCCCGTATGTTTGCCTCCAGGGGTCATGTTAACCCATTTCATGTGCACACATGTGCGCAAACAGATACACACACACACACACACACTCACAGTAATCATACGTATGAAACATACTCACACAGTAGACATATGTACGCTTGCATGCACAGGTACATACGCAGGCACACACACAAGCACGCACACACACACACACACAAACACCCACACACATAACATAAACATAACACAAACAATCAAGAATTTCTCAGAATTATGAACAGGCAAGATGGAGGTGGGGTTGTATAAAATTAATTTTACATGTAAATTCTATGAACTAATCATGTTTTGGTACTTTTTGTGTAGCAGATACCAGTGAGAATTGAGTGTGGATAATGCAATTTAGTGAGACAGTTAGAATCATATAGGCCTTTCAGCGTAATTTCTTTTTGTGGAAAAAATGTGCTGGACTGGGCGGCGGTCATATTTTGTACCGCTCTGCGGTACATCTAGTTTTGCTTAGATTTGTAGATAAGAGATGAAAAATAAACAACTTACTATCTGATTATGCCATTGTTGTAACCATTAATAGCGTCTGGTCTGATATATCTGCCGGCCGTAAAACTAATTTATACCGTTAGCCTGCTAGCTTACGTAAGCTAATTTAGTTTAACGTCAGGCCTTTGCTAACGACATACCGTAGTGTTAACCAAACATTCTAGAGTGCTACGCTCATTTTTAAAAGATGCATTTAATCCAAAGTCATGTCTAGTGAGACAGCTCTCTATGTAGGGAGGGAGGCAGTAGGCAGCTGTCTCCCGTTTCGAACACACCCCATAATGTATTAGCTTAGGTATAGAGTGAATAGGAAGATACTCAGTTGTGTTGAAACATAATGTATTAGCTGAGGTATAGTGTGAATAGGAAGATACTCAGTTGTGTTGAAACATAATGTATTAGCTGATGTATAGTGTGAATAGGACAACAAATAGCCACCAGAGGGCGCCCAAGGATATTACATCACATTGATCTAAGGAAAAAAAATGTGTTTTCTTGACATCAACACCACCACCAAATGTACTCAGAATAAACACTTGCCAGTGTCAACACAAACTGAGAAGCAATGAGCTGCATCCTGAGCAATGAAGGACGTAAATGCCTGCTCTGCTGCATGTGACCGTGCAGGACATGAATGTTCATATTGACCTCTAAAGACCCCATGTTGCTCAGGCTGACCCTGATCGCCTCTCACAGGCTGGCCTCCAGAGGGCGCTCTGTTGCAGCTGACACCTGTCAGGGTCTCCGACCTGCTACGTCTGACCAACAGGAGAAGAAGCCTGTCCGTGTACGACCAGCCCCACACCTTCACACAGAAGCCTCTCAGGTCCTAGATAGATCATTCCCTCCAGGAATTCGCGATGTTGCGATCGCAACAATTAACGCAAATTCAGCAAATCCTCGTGAATTCTCAGTCCCTCCAGGAATTCGCGATGTTGCGATCGCAACAATTAACGCAAATTCAGCAAATCCTCGTGAATTCTGGGCGACCTCGCAATTTTGTCCAAACACCGCAACGTTTTTGCAAATTTGACCAATCATGGTTTCCCCGTGAAATTTCACCTACCACAACAGTCCCTCGCGCAGAATATTGAGTCAGATGCACTTCTGCAGACACCAGAGACTGCCCTATAACTTGTTCACTCCTCTGCAGTTTTGATGACAATAAATAGAAGGCTAACGTAACGTTAATAGAAGGCAATGATCTGCTTTACTTGCATCTCTCAACCTGGTGTTGCTAACCTACCTAGGCTATGAAAGTAAGTTAATTATATGAAGGTATATTGGGTGCAAAAGTGGCGAGCACATTTAACTGCAGATTTTGCATGTGCACACTAAAGTCATAAATGTGTAACAGTAAAGTTGAAGTTGTACATATTTTTTTTATATCTTGTTAACACAAAATAGGGGCTACGGGTTCACAAATCCTTTTTACAGGTACACAAATCCTATCCTGTGAGTCACAACTTTCAAGAGTCACACACTCGACACTTTTGCTCCAATCGTTGCAGCGCAGTTGGTGCGAAACACATTTGCACATCCGTGTTTCATAATCTGAGAACATGCACAACATTTGTGCATTTGTAAACCCAAATGTGAACTAATGCATCCGAAGTTGTGCATCTGTGAAATAATTTCTCATTAATAAAATTCTACAGATCGCTTTGATTTTCTTGCACGACTACAAGTTAATTGATACAAGTGCTCGAATCTGCTTCTACGACTGACGACTTTTGCTCCTGGCTAGGTGAGATAATAGGAGCAAAAAGATTTGTATGTGTGCACGTCGATCGAATCGATCGAGAAAACAAGGCGGCCGGATCTGGATCCTGGATCGCGCTCAGACTACCATTGCCTGCTCATAAAGTAAGTAACCTCAGCATGTTTCCTTACACACGATTTATAGTTTTTCTTTGCACAAAGCGAGGAAAAAAATATTTGTTCCGGTGTGCGGTGTTAAGTTTTACGACTTTATGACGGCGTGACTCTTGAAAGTTGTAACTCACAGGATAGGATTTGTGTACCTGTAAAAAGGATTTGTGAACCCGTAGCCCCTATTTTGTGTTAACAAGATATAAAAAAATATGTACAACTTCAACTTTACTGTTACACATTTATGACTTTAGTGTGCACATGCAAAATCTGCAGTTAAATGTGCTCGCCACTTTTGCACCCACTTTTGAGTAGGCTGCAACCCATTGGCAAACGTTTCACCTGGAGATGTCCTTTTAGCTCGTGTCATGTTTGCTAGCTTGTGGGCTCAGTTTGTGTAGTGCTACCAAAAACATAGAAATTAATAACATTGCAATACATTTACCTGTTCTACGATCCAAAAATGATGTCATTCGAGTTATTTTTTAACATTTATTTTAACTAATGACGTAGAAAACATCCCGAATTCCATCCACATATCGTAATGCACTATTCAAAAAGTTATTTCCACTCGTAACCGAACACAGTGAGATGCAAGCTTTCCAATCCACTTAGAAAACGCTACTCTCACGCCCTTAAAGTGACAGGCAGTCAATTAGACTTAAACACCACGTAATAACATTAAAGAAAATTAATTAAATTAAATTAAAGTAATCTGATAGTTTAAACCGAAATTACTACTTAGTTGGCTATTAGTAATTATGCAAGTCACAGAATATGAATTATTAAAAAGATATGAACTTAATATGAATTACAACATATATGAATGTATTGAAACATCGTGACATGATGCCATCTCTTTAGGGGGCTATCTTTTTTGGACAGTTCTACGAAAGGTTATACTGCTTTGTGAATCACCCCAGTCAAAGAATTTACACAAATAAAGTAGCCTAGGCCTACTTTGATTTTCTGTAAACCATACTATTTACCTTTACTTATCCTTTTTAATAAGCATCAAGATGATCAGTGTGATTTTGGTCTTAGGTCTTTACTAAACTTAATTGCCCTCAATTCAATTTTTTTTTTTTTTTAAATCGCAACTATTTTTGCAATTTTCACTTCCTCCCGCAATTTCTTTGCAACAAACAGCTAAAAACACCGCAACTTCCATCACAATTTTTTTGAAAAGTTGTCGCGAAATCAGCCATTTTAGATCGCAACAATCTCAAAAAATCCTCGCGAAATCCTGGAGGGACTGATAGATAGTCGCACAACGGACAATTGCACTACCCTATCCCACCCATAGTGTTCTATTTATTTATTTACAAATGTATATAGTGTAACTATACTTATACATAGCTATGTCCTACTGCTCTTCATGCTATTCGTACTGCTCTGTTATTATTCTTCATATGTGTGTTACTTTGAGAGCAAAGATTAACCTGAGTCAAATTCCTTCCTTGTGTGTCTCATTACTCTGAATTTATTATTTATTAAATTGTGATGCTCACCCAAATAATATTGTTCGAATGAATTTGCAGCGACAGAGGAACTTTCAGTCCACAGTGGGAGCAGAAATCCTCCTTGGACTCTGAAAATAATTTCACCAAAGAAAGTAAAGCTACTCATTGTTGGGCACAGATATTGTGTGTAGCTAAATGAAAAAAAATGGTCGATTTTAAGCAAACATTATTTTGTAATTCATTTGAAGTAGTGGTGTTATGAAATTGCTAAAGTAAAGGCTTGACATTACCAGATGCAAGAATCATCTCGTCAGCCAGAATCATCTCGTCAGCCATCTGTCTTCTTAGACGTGCAATTGTCAGGACCCACAGAGACAGACAAGACAAGAAGTCAAGCAGAGTGAGATTTATTTACAGGCATCATAGGCATCAGAACATCACAGGCAGAATCCAGGGTTTTCACGAAAACATGGCCTACTGGCAAAAGTTCAGAAGTGTCATACCACACGCTGAGAACACAGGAGATCCAAAAGGCAAACTTAGGAGATTCAGCTTCAATAGCATTTCAGAACAGATTTCAAGGACCAGAGTGACCTGGAGTTCTGTAGTATCCGATGATGAGGCCAGAGACAGAGTGCTGGGTGAATGGAGATTAAGTAGTCTGTGGTTCAATGAAGTGCAGGTGAAAGTGATCACCAATCAGGAGGGAAGAGAATGAGCAGTGGAGACTGATTGGTTGGGGTGAGTAACTAATAAGCAGGGGAGAGTGAACGGGCAGGTGTGGTTAAGTTGGACTGATTGCTCGTTTGGGAACCTGGCCTGGCTGTGACAGCAATGTTGTCCTGATCTGAATCGATGTGAAATTCCTCTGGGATTGCTGGAAAACTTTCAATAGTTTGTCCATCTTAACAAAAACGACAACACATCTAGCGAATTATCTTACCGCCTGTACCAAAGCTTAAAGGGAAAGACAGTCACGCTGATCAAAACTAATCATCTGGGAAAATGTATGTTATTATGCATAACATTTGAGTTTGAGATTATTTGCATCACCTCCATGACAAAGACCACACAGCTAGTTCCATCTTCCTGCGTCGTGTGAGGGATGGTGGCAGGTTCCCATTTTAAGTTTAACCAATCCCTCCGGCCTAGTAGGTTAAACCTGGCCCTGTAATATTTGCTGGAAAAAACAATAGCGTTGTTCCTGTCATTAATAGTCATTATTTACAGCAAAGGTAGGCGCACATACAGTACACTGCCTACTGACTGCCAATTCTGTTCATTGTCAGTTTGTAAAGATTAGGTGAAGTAGGAAATAATGTTAGGAATCTCTGGTCAATGTGATTGATTAGGCTGCACAATGATTTCAAAGTAAGCAATATGTCTACGCCCGTCACTATGCTAGGATGAAAAAACTTCCCAATCGTGAATGACCAGACTCTATTCACTCCTGAATGAGTTTGCTTTTCCAAGCTAATGTGTTTGCGCTTACTATCTGAATTTAATATATTACACCCCCATGAGGGGCAAAGATAAGTTATTTGTGATATGAACTAGTTATTGGCTAATTATGCAAGTGTTAATTATTGAAATATGTGACTAAAACTAACTAAAAATCTATTCAACTAAAAATCTTTGTTGTAAGAATTCTCTTGTTACTCTATGACACAGGTGTAACATGTAAATGTAAAGCAAGCCCCATCCTTATTACAGTTGACTGAATGAAGAACTCTATAGCCTAGTCTACAATTAACAGTTAAAAACAAATTCCCATTAAGGACATTTTAAAATGTGTGAACAAAAATGCTTGTTCATCACCTACCTCTCCATTCAGAAAATTGTGTGGCCTTAGTGAGATGAAGTCATTGTGCCTTAGACAAATGGTTGAATTGTCAACAGTGGACTTTATTGCTGCAATGACAATCTCATTTCCTTTTTTCGCCCATAGAGTCTGCATCTGGGTCAGGTGACAGAACCATGTTAACAAACGTTTAACAGAAAATAACTGAAAAGGCAGACAGAACTGTACATGGAAGATTGGTGTTTAATTTATGTTACAACCCCAAATCAGAAAAAGTTGTGATGTTGTGTAAAATGCAAATGACAACAGAATGTGATAATATACAATATGTAAGGGATAATGGACGACACGGTGGTCTGTTCACAGAAGTTAATGCACGGTCGAGGTTGTAAAACGGCCCCGACGCGAAGCTGTGAACTGACCACCGTGGAGTCCATTATCCCGCTTATTCCACTGTTGCCACTTGCGTTGTGTTCATTTCCTGTTACAATTTAAACGTTTTAGTCGCTAAAACTGTCTTGTTTGTAGAACTAATTTCTACCGACACATATCAACTAATTTCTCAACTTGCAGGACAAACTGCCGTTACTAGTTCTAAATGGATGGTTGCTACGGCCAAAGGCCAGTCGTTAGTTCTATCTCTCCCGTTGTCAAGCGGGCGTATGTAAAAAATACAACTTGCCTTTAGTACTGCCAAATAACTTTTCTGACTAAACAGAACTCAAATAATCAAATAGTGTAGTAAAATTTATTATAACAAGTTTTCACAACTAATTTGGGAATTTCACCTAACAAACTTAAGAAACTGAGTTGACTCAACTTGTATAATTAAGTATCTATAAGAGAGAAGTTTCCCAAAGTTCACTGAACTTTTTAGTCAAGTTGGCGCAAGCGCATTGTTTCCTAACGTATCAAGGCGACCTGTGGGCTGCGGCTTGAATTTGTCAGGAGGACAGAAGCCAGACACCTTCCCTACCTGTATGCAGCGTGGAGCAAATGACAACAGCATTGTCAAAGGTAAGTAAGTCATTTAGTTTTATCCAATTGTTATGATAGTCAGTCTTTCTCGGTGTCGTGTTGCTTTAGCTAAGCTGATCTGACTGCCCACATTCCGTTAGCAGCTATCACTAGCTAACGTTAGTGATGTCTAGTTATGACTGTGAATGTCTTGCAATGTTCTGGGAAGACATAACCGATAGCTGCTAATGCTGAACAAGGATGTTCCTAAAAAAAATGGATGTCAGCAAGGAACGTTCTTGGAAATAGTGTGGTGTTGTTGAAATAGTAGCTATTAGGCTAAGCTAGCCTCCTAGCTAATCTTAGTGGCTAAATTCCACAACTAGTGATAGCATACAGCTCAATTAGCTGCTACAGCTCAATTATCAAGGCAATGCAATAGTATAATTGTCTGGTTAGCTATTTCCCTGTTTTGCTGAAAACATGTATGTTCCTAAAATATTAACCTTTATAGAAAGACCTTTGTATTGGATGCCAGCGAGGATAGCTATCTCACTGTGGAGTAAGCTAAACCCCTGATTAAACCTCACTCCCGCCCAAAGTTTTTAGCAATGTCTTCCAACTGCTGCCACTCGATCTGCAGAGGCGCTGCATATAGGTTGAAAAAAATTAAATGGCAATGTAATTTTTAATGCAACATATGTCAATAGAATGCAGGCACATAAAACAATGGCAACCCCACATTCGCCGATCGCGCTCCCTTAAAAAATGCTTGATCAGAGCCAACAAATGGACAAGTTATAGCTTCATCACTACGTAAATGTGCTCCAAGATGTTTAAAAAAAGTCCACTGCACTACAAACCTATATATAAAAAAAACAATGTTCTACTCTTGTTTGTTGTTGCAGACTCTTCTGTTGGTATGCAATGTAAGGGGTGTCCATTTTCTCACCCGGAGAGACCCTCCTGACCCATTACAGGCTTCATCACGGTCAGTCGGGAAAAAGCTGGCTCTGCCTCCACCCCCAGTGTGTGTGCATCTTTAAGACTTCAGGTAAGCTTACATTAAAATTTAATTTGGCACGGTACCATGCAAAAGACAAATCACCTCATGTCGAAACTACATTCAGTTGTCAATAGTGTACATTCCAATGTGATTGCAGTGCAGTGGACTTTTTTAAACATCTTGGAGGACATTTACGTCGTGGTGAAGCTATAACTTGTCCATTTGTAGGCTGCGACCATAGCATTGCCAATGTACAAAACTTTGCGACACACAAAAGTAGGAAGCACAAACACTTCATAATTAGGGAACTCGGAAATGCAGTAGGTGCACCAGTTAATGATGAACTCAACGTGTTTTAAAATGTATGCAAATGATCGCATATTTAATTAGATACTGCCTACAAAAAAAACTTGTAATACTTTTTTTTCTCATATTAATGTAAGTAATACATTAATATGAGTATAAGTAATACAACTGGGAAAGTTTCATAGTGATATCTGCTAGTTAAAAATGTTACCCTATTCACCTGTAGTGTTTCGCCTTAAGTAAAAAAAGAATTAAGAAGACATCTGAGCTGCACCGGCGTTCCTCTCCTTCTCTTTACATTTTCTGTCCTGGCCTGGTTGCACCAGATGGTCGCTAAAAGGCACACGTGCGGAGAACTTTTAAAAAAAATTTTTGCAAATTTAGTGATGTAGTTCTGTGCTTTTCCACCAAGGATGCAGATGCTGAGGAGGACTAGAGGCATGAAAATTGGAATCTTGACCGTCATTGAAGACGACCACGCCATGAAAGCACCGGACACTGTCACCAATATTGCCATCGTCCTGGAAGAGACTGTTGTTCTACAGGACATCAAGGATCTTCCATCTGCACTGGCCTACCTATGCGGACTCCTGCATGACATGGGGTGCCAATACTTATGACCCCTGTACTTTAAGGAAGAACATTTATTTATTTATGATACATTATTCATTCACAAAGAAAATTGGTGTTCTTATATGTTGGATATTCCATCATTTTTTAACTTAAGGCATTAAGATCAATTTCCAAAAGATGATTTAATATTCTTCTTTTTAGTCAGCGTTTGCAGAGGTGCCAATAATTCTGGAGGGTACTGTAGGTCAGGGGTGTTCACACTGGCTAAAAATAAAAACATTGTTTGATCTATTTGGATTTTTGAGTTGTTATTTACACTTGTTTTTGGTTAGAGTCAATGTATTAGTTGGCATTAATATATATTTTCAAGTTGGGAGCATTTGTTGATTCAACTTGCTTATTTAAGTTCTTTACTGTCAAGTAGAACTTACTCAAAAAAGCTAGTGAAATGTGTTGACTTGTTTTTTTATATTGGAAGAACTTTTGATTCAACTTGAATTTTTGAGTTGACTACCTAATGTAAGTCCATCTTACTTACAATTCTAAGTTGGCATTACTAGATATTTCAAGTTAAAAGCACTTGATTCAACTTGAATTTTTGAGTTGCTAACCTACTGTAAGTCCACCTTACTCACAATACTAAGTTGGCATTACTAGATATTTCAAGTTGGGAGCATTTGTTGATTTAACTTGATTATTTGAGTTCTTCACTGTCAAGTTGAAATTACTCAAAAAAGCTAGTGAAATGTGTTGACTTGTTTTTTTAAGTAAACGCAGAGTTTTTTTTACAGTGTAGTTTTGAAACATCGCTATTTTACTTAGCCTGCTGTCATCCATCTAGCTAAAAGCCACCTCCGTCATATGCTACAATGTTGCCATGTTCTGAACGTCTGCATTTTACAGCTCGGATGCAACGTGACAGTTCATTTAAACTTCACAACGAGTTCGGCGAATTAATATACAAGTGTGATACGGCCAAAAAATGGATCTACTTCATAGGTGTGCAGATAACATACGGTTAATGGTCGTTCTAAATTACGTAGGACAATGGGAAATTCAACCAAGCAGTGGAATAAAAGTATATATAAGTCTTGTGAACCCATATTTAGCAGCAAAAAGGACATAGACAACATATCAAATGTACTGTATGAATATAGTTATCTGTGTACTTTTGGTAGCTAAATATGAGTTTATGAGATTATTAACATTCTGTTTTTATTCACATTTTACACAACGTCCCAACTTTTTCTGATTTGGGGTTTCAAAATACTAAAGAACACACCTCTGAACCTTGCACATCCATGCTGTCATGACCGCTAGTGACACCATCACTTGCCTCTTCTGCTGTTCTGTCTGGGCTGGAAGGTAGTTCTTAGACTTTGTTTGGGCGTGTGGTAACAGTTTTCTTACAAACACTTCTTATTTTGTGTTTCTTTTGTCCCCTTTTTTTGTTTAGGCGCAGGGATTGTACCAGGGACAGCATAGTATTTGGACTTGACTTGGCCACTTTGACATCAGTTTTCTCCTTCTTGGGCCATGTCTCCTGTGCAAACATTATGTCTTTGGATCTCAAAGGCTTTGTGATGAGGCGCTCTGGCAAGTCATGCTGTATTTTGTGTTGGATGTACCTTCTGTGCAGGGATTTGTACATGGTTCCTATGAAGGTGGCTGGCCTTATGTGCTTTTTTTTACGCAGGATGTGATGCTTCAATATACCAAACCACGTGACAATTAGTGCCCCTCGTTTTCCTGTCATCCTCCTCACCTTCTTCCTCTCTTTTGTCAATGTCAGCTGCATGTCGCCTCAGGTCTCCCAGCATTATCCCACTCCACATGGGAAATATGGCCATGTAGTCATTCATTAATGCTCTGATGATCCCAGGGCAGTGGTAGATGTTTTCTTCCGGTGCGTCTTCTGTGGCCACGGCTACTGCAGCATCTTCATACTGTAGGCACCTTGGAAGACAGCAGAAGAGGGAGATCTGCCTACATTGGTCCTTGATTGCTCTCCGTCTCCGGCTTCCTCTGGATTTATGCGAGTATGATCTGCATTCATACTGGGTTCATACTTGAACCGGTGAATTACTCTTTGAAGAGCTTGCAGGCAGTCTTGGACAGCTGTAACGTTGGTCTTGGCAAGCAAGATGATGCAAAGACACCGGAAAATCTCGACACCTTCATGCAGTGACTGGCTGTTTTGCAGCCTGGCAAACACGAATATAAGAAATTTCACGGTGTCCATTATCTGTTACATGTCTGCCAATTACTTGGGCAACAGCTTTCAGCACATGGGCAGAACAGAGGTGGATAACTGTAGATCCTCTGAAAGTCTTCCACTTCTGTTTGCCCCTGCAAATGGCAAAACACCAGCTAAGATAAACTGAAACGCTTTCTTTGTTAAAAGAAAGGAGAACCGCTTGAATCAGGGCCCAACTGTAGTCGGTCTCCACATGCCTGACTGTATGGACCGTAAATGTTGACACAGTGTGGATAAAGCGCATCACGCTTGTTCTGCTCTGGGCTTCCTGTGGCGTCTAGATAAAGGCTTACTGGTACTTTGTTCCTCAGATGGCCAACCAAAATCCCAATCCCTGTCTCGCTGTACATATGAGTACTAAACGGGTCAACTTGAAAATGCTGGATGTACCCAGGGAAACGTATGAAGTTGATGTCACATTCCCTCATTATTTTTTTGAGTGAGAAGGACTTCCAACACCACATTTTCATTTAGGGATGCAGCCTTCCTGACTTCAGACGATATTGCTTTTAAAATATCTCTGTTAAGAGATCTTGTCAGGTTACCTGCCCTAATTTCTTCACTCGTGTTTGACTGAGGAGTTATGAGGACTGGGAGCTCTTTTCATACCCGAAGCGTTTCGTTTCCTTGTGTGTTGTCTGAGGTGACCGATATTTCCATGGCAGTAAACAGTTAGGGGCACCTTTTTTTGTTGTAATGTGGGCTTTTTGCTCATCAGAAATGTGTATTGTGCCTGGCAGGAGGGAAATGTACGCACTGCCTTGATGTGAACATATGGGCAATTTCTTTTTCTGCTATTCTGCAATCGAGCATGTTGGTATTTGAAGGCAAGAACACAGCAATGGTTTGGTTGAATTTATCATAGAGCACATGTGTCCATGGTTCCCTTAATTTTTTGGTTCCTTTCTCTGGTCTGATTGACCTCCAAGTTTTATTGTCTAAAAAATATTCTGAACTTCCTAGGAACAGGAGAAATCTTTCTAATTGTATTCTTTTTTTCAGGAGTTTGAAATGCAACCACTTTTTCTGCTGTTACACGATTTGCAGCCTCCTCTACATTCTCTTCTGCCTGATCCTCTCCGTCTGTAGCCACAGAACCACTCTCTCTACAATCTCTTCATCACTCACATCTGTCTCATCCTGTACACTCTCTTCAATCAGAATGAGAAAATGTCTTTTTGATGATTTTTGGTGAATATTTTAAACATTTAAATGCATACCGTTTCACTATAATGTTCACATGTTAAGTAGTGGTCTACCATTGGCAACTACTACAGCAATCAGAATGGGAAAATGTATTTTTGCTGATTTTGGGTGATTATTTTTCAGAAAAAAATGAGTCCTGCTTCCATATAAATTGTATTTACAGGAATTTACAGGATAAATTGTATGTACAGGAAACTGTGACCTGTAGTAAGTAGCAGTGAGTGATTGGGAAGTACTACAGCAACCAGAATGAGAAAAACTCATTTCATTGATTTTTGGAATATAGTTTCAAGAAATAGCCAACGTTTTGCATCCCTAGCCTACTGTCATTGCCGACTACCATCCCCGACTACCAAAACGCTAATTTGTCGACGGTCTCTTACACAGACCATAGCGACAGAACAGGCGGTGAAGTGCTGTGAAGCTTTATGTCGGATAGCAATCTCTAGCGATAATAATTTAGTTGTTTTTGCTTGATACTCTGTAATAATGTCAACTTTATTTAACCCTGATCACGCCATTGAGCTGAATTGCGTTGTCGATCTGGAATGAAGGGGAAGTTAAAATTGAATATCAACTGAATATCAAACGTCCAGCCAACTTCAACGCGGTTATTCACTTGGATTCAGAGATGTAGCCTAGCCTACAGTGCCTTTATGTTAGTCTAGACACCACCCAGCCAGGCTACCTTAATGTTGGCCTACCTTTTGTCAACTCCTGTTTGCGAAGTTCGGCCTTCTGCTTTCATCTTCTAGCACATTGAAGAAAACTTCTCACCTTTGCCGTAATAATAACACATGGGTAGTCTACTGTCACGTGTGTGGAAGTAGTGTTGCCAAAGCCTGTGTATTATGTCAGAGACAATTCATTCGGAATGGGTCATGCAAGAAGGCTATTATTACAAAGGCTCTTGTGTGAGACTTTACATTACACATATATATTTTCTGGCCATTCAGTGACATCAAACATTGTTTTTGTTCTACCAATCATGTGCCAGGGAGCCACTGGCTTGATGGGCTTCAGTTCTGGAGTCTGGGTCTTCACTTTTCTGAAGTGCTGGCACGATATACAGGTGCTGATCTGAAAAGAGCAAGATTATTCACCTTTAGGTCTTGTTCATGACTGTGAATTGTTTTGCAATAAGATGTTTTTCTTACCCAATTGTTAGGGGCATATCGATCCAAATATTGATAGTATCGATACCAACATTGGTATTGGTATCGGATCGATACCAGCGTGATGGGATCGATACTTTAATTTGAGTTCACTTCTAGTATCTCTTACTTTGTTCAAAATGCATTGTTCCTGTTTCACCAAGGGCTAGCTTACAGTCATGCAAACGCCATTCCTTTAACATTTTGCATGCCCGCTTTGCAATGTTTCGTTGCTGAAATGTTTGTAAACTATTAACAGTGGAAATCATAAAATCATTAGTGGTCATGGAAATGTATTCAAATTTAGTATATTGATGTTTTATTCACGCTATAAACCATGACACACTGTTCTCCCCTACATAAAAAGTATATAAACTGCTTTTAGTTACAAATATCAGTATTGGTATCGGCAATACAGGCCCTATATTTAATTGGTATCGGATCGAAACCAAATTTTACAGTATCGCACACCACTACCAATTGTCGACGTCCTCCCTTATATTGAGCCAATAAAAGCGCTGCTTTATTTTCCCTTCCATGCGAGCTCGTCCAAAGTGTCCCGCATGGACCTCCTCCAGGATGGCAGTCTTCTCCTCCTCAGACGTGATGACCCAAAGTGTCCCGCATGGACCTCCTCCAGGATGGCAGTCTTCTCCTCCTCAGACGTGATGACCCAAAGTGTCCTGCATGGACCTCCTCTAGGATGGCAGTTTTCTCCTCCTCAGACGTGATGACCCTCCTGGCCAAGCCATCATGACCCATATAGTACAAAGTGTCACCTGTAAATGAACATTGTTTCCGAAATGTCCTTAGGTTGTTGTGTACCCTCTAAGATTATAGTTTCATATCAATGTCTTAACATTACTCCACCCCCCACCCCCCCCCCACACACAAAACTTGTAATTACTACTTTTAATTTATTATTTGAAGTTGAGCTGGCACTTATATGAGTACATGACAATAAAATACTTGAAACTGGAAACTAGTCAAACCACCTAGCAAATATCTCACTTAAAGGAAAATTCCGGTATTTAGCACTTTGAGTCCCTTTTCTGGTTTGTTTTGGATGAACTAGAGTGGTGGACACCGACATTTTTGTGATTGGTCCTGTCTCGACTTTTCTGACTCGTTTTTAATCGTCTTTACTGCTTCAGAGTGGCTGCCTAACAGGTATGCACAAATATGTCCTTAAAACAACCCCTTAATGTTCGTTTTCAAAACTGCAACTCACCGAGTGGTTAGTGGTGTTCGTTGATTATTAAAATAAAATATATCGGCGCAATGTATGACTTCCAGCCGTCTTATTTGCTATTGTGGAACTATTTTTTCAGACACCTCACAACAGCATATCAACTTCCGCTCAATATTGGAGTCTGAAGCATAGACGGTGGTGCGGTAATATCAATGTGCAATGAGTCTTCCAACAGAAATCAATAGGATTTTACAAAATGACAAATAAAACACGACAGAAACGGTATTTCGCTACGCTACTTGTTTTGGAACATCAATGAACACCACTAACCACTCGGTGAGTAGCACAGTTTTGAAAATGAACGTTAAGGGTTGTTTTAGGACATGTTTGAGCATGCCTGTAGGCAGCCACTCTGAGGCAAAGGCGATTCAAAAGTCAGAAAAGTCGAGACAGGACCAATCGTCAAAATTTCTGTGTCCACCACTCTAGGTCATCCAAAACAAACCACAAAAGGGACTCAAAGTGCTAAATACTGGAATTTTCCTTTAACATTACTGCTAGGGAGTGAGATATAAAACAAAAATAGTCAAAGTGGGACTATTAATATAGCATATATATATATATATATATGCTACAGTATCAATCAAATACATCATGTTTGGAGTACGTCTCAATGTTGATAATCACGGTAGTACAGGACTAAACCCAACCCAAGCTAACTTAACACAATGTACATCAATCTGCTAAAGGATAACTTTGCTGATGTTGCCCGGTTCTGAGGTAAATCTTCGAGCTGGGGTTTTAGCAAATGCTAATGTCAGCTAACGTTACCACTTTACATACTACGATATCTTCTAGAAGTGTTAGTTGTTCACAACAATCCTTATCCACTTTGTCGTTTAGAATAGGCTATTTAACAGAACACACATTTACCGAGTAACTGTACCTAAGTTGACAGTGAAACGTGTAATTTAACGTTATGTTAGTAACGTAAATAAATACTGATTGACTTGAAGACAGTAGCTCTTCGCTGCCTTTCTGATGGCTCTTTCGGCCGACTCTGTACACCCCTCTCTGTACTTCTTATATAAAAGATAAAACACAATATCATCAAAAAAAAACATACTTACCTTGTAAAATCTTCTATAAAAATGGAAAAACTGAAATTTGAGGTAGGTGTGCTTGTTTGTTGCGATGACCGGTCTCTGAAGCTCCTGAGGTAAATGACAGTTCTGTCATCTGTGAGCTGAGCGCTTATAGCAACCATCCTAGCAATGACGCCAGAATTTTATGATAAACATTAAAAGTGAGATTGGAACGTCATTATTACGTCACCTTTATATATATATATATTTATATATATGCAGCAACTAGTATAAACAGTGTTTCTCCAACATTTCTCATCACAAGGAGATCATCAAAACATTAGCACAACTGAAACATGTTGTCGAGAATTTGGGTGGATACTCCGCCTCAATCAATACTGAGGAGCAGGACGTTGTGGATTACATCATATCAACATGCGAGGACAGGCAGTTGGCCAAATGGTTGCAAGAAAAAACAAATCAGATTGTATTGATAAAGCTTCTACGCTACTCGTTGTGTTATTTGCGCAGCATTTTGGAAAGCAAAGACAGAACAAGATGGGAAGATAAAGGTCACATACACATCGTTTTTGTTGCTCATGGAAAAGTTACTGATACCTTCATTCCAACAAGTTCAATGGTGCCTATACTTACCATTCGTGATACCATTCTCTACTCTCCATGGAACTGTAGTATTGATGCACATGTTGCGTCTGGCATTGCTGTCAGGTCCATGGAACCCCACCACAGACGTTTCGTGGAAGGAGAGCCAAACTTGTTGCCTGAAGACTGGAATCGCGTAAATCTACATATCACAAAATCTCAGAAATCACCGTCCATCCTGTAAGACGTGAGGAACCTGTCTGGAAAAAATTTCAAGAGCTTTTCAAGGCCAATAAACTACAGATAGAGGACCGGATCCATTCCGGATTCCATACCTGCAAGAAGATGATTCTCTCTCAGAATGTCCTTTTTTCATGTTTGTCTTTGCCATGTCATGGATAGTCATGCTATGGGGAAAGACTGTCACTGTCCATCTGGCCGCTTGTCTGAACCGGAGAGGTCACGCATGGCGCAAAGAGTGGGCGGCGCAGTATGCGTATACAGAAGATGGCGTCTGCATGACTGCCCACATGGATGCCATGGAGATAGACAAGGAGTTACACAGAGCAATCAAATCAATGTTTGACCGCAGGGTTGTCGCAAGGGGGGGCGGGGCCCTATGTGAACTTGACAGGTGCGAGGCCCTTTTCACTTACGCGCATGAAATCATGTGATAGACTACACGTAGCCTACAGTCGGTGCATGTTTAATAGTAGGCTAAAAGGCTACAGCAGCTTGTCCTTAAGAGGGGAAATTTTATAGCCTATAACATTAGCTGAGTCACATAAATATTTGACCATAAGTCATTTATCATAGGCTACATCACAAAATCTCATACAAATGGAAACCAAACTTTTGATTAAGGGCAAAATGACGTTAATTGGTGGTGTTTTGAGCAAGACCAATTATTTGCATTATCACTGAATGGGCTTACAGTGTTGCTAATGGGGCAGGTTGCTACGTCACAATTTTATATCACTATCGATGCTCAAAATATAATTACATTTCTGTGGTAGTGTGTTGAGGGTTTCTACAGACAAACCAAAGTATTAAACTTTGAAAGTGACTTTGAGCTACTGACTGATTCCCAATCTTTCCTCTAACAGACTCACAGATTTGATGCGCGTTCCCACCAACTTTGTGAGGGCTTAGATCTCTGTCCCACTGTGAAATCTGTCCCACTGTGAAATCGAGAAGTGCATAAGGGCTCACTCATACCTTTTCTGTGGCCTTTCCATAAGTGGGCGTCTATGCAGATTTTACTCAATGAAATTACCAACAATTCATTGTGTTGTGATGTGAATCACGGGGTTAAGGGAGCCTGGAAGCTTTATAAAACATCAGTAAACAACTGCAATAAAATGGAAACATTTTTGTGTTGTCAATTTAATGATGGGTCACAGGTGCTGTTCCATACCTGTTATTAGCAGATAGATAGATAGATATATGAGATACTTTATTGATCAATTATTGATCATTATTGACAAGTGGATATTCAAGGTCTCAGTAGCATACAGACATCACACACAACATGCACTTACAGCAGAAAAAGTAATATACATATAAGACAATTACTGTACAATAGAGACAGTAGAAAATAAAATAAAAAAGAAGTAGAAAGTAAAATACTAAATATACATAGCATGTTGAACCCTCTACATATATATTGCATGTTGAACCCTTACAGCCCCAACAAACTGGATCACTTCTCAACGGATGTCAGTTAAGTCTTTGAGAGTTCAGGGCTTAGTCATTTGTACTGGCCCTTTAAAAAAAATGTAATCTCTAGCAAGCGCATAAGCTGTTATCCACTCTTGCATCTCTCACTCGCTTTAGTCCTGCAGCCACTGCACCTCAGCCCATTGAACAAGTTAGGCTACATTACAATTCATTACATTTGTACATTTATAAGCTGAACGTAAGGGCCATAGTTTAGTTTCAACCTAAATTGGCACGTTGGAGTTTATCTACTAATATTTAACAGGTTGCACCACACAAATAGTTTCTGTCAACAATATTGCAAAAAAAACACGGGCACAATTTCTGCAAAACTTGGTGAAAAGGTGGAGCAGATCCGACTCAAAGGGAATTTCAAAGTATTTCTATATAGTAGCCTGGCTATTGCCGATGTCCTTAATTTCTTCACGTCTTACAACGTAAACAAATGCAATTATAGACTAGCGAAGTCTGAAATGAGCCTGTCTAAAAGCCTCTTGGAAATCATGTGGCATGTTCCATTAAATGCGCACTCAATTGCGATTCGAAGCAAAAAGTATGATAGGCTAACGAAGGTAAATTGCATATTTGTAAATGGTGACGGCAAAACGTTAAAGTGAATCGTAGACTTTATAATAAAGAAAGTAAAGGAGATGATTTGCACCTCCGTTCACCAAATAAAGGCCGTGGTTGTGTTTCTACAATATGTTGGCACAAAACGTAATGTCTGTTAGAAACCAAGTAGGCTAAACGTTTTCATTGTCATCGTGAACTATGACGATGCTCATGTTCAGTAGGCTATGTGTTTCATTTATTCAAGCAGTGACATTTGGTTTAATGCATGGGGTAACGTGAGGTGCGTCAGAAAAAAGATGAGCCTGTCCCTCTCAAAACATGTTAAAATAGCGTGATTAGCAACCAGAAAATAAAAAAAACGAAGCGGCGGTCATATAGGTTTAGTCAGATTTTTTTTTCTTTTTTTTTTTCTTTTTCGCATGCCCAAATTTCCGTCAATGATTCCCGGGACACTGAAAGACCGGGGTATACGAAACTTGGTGGGCATGCAACCCCACATGGATAGCATGGAACCATTGTTTTTCGTTTTGATCTGTAGCCCCCCCGCTGGACTGAACCCCCCGAAAGGAGGGTAGGGCAGACACAGTTTTCTGTGAATATCTCGAAAACCGTAGGGTTTAGGAGGACCATTTTTTTTTTGTATGTTGATCTCAAGGGGCCATGTCAACCCATTACATAACCACTCATTTCATGTATAGCGCCACCTAGTTAAACACAAAAAAGTAAACATAGTCAAAACTGCACAAAATTGGAAGTGTAGGATCATTATGACACCTTCTGAATGCATGCCAAGTTTCGTGGAATTCCGTTCATGGGGGGCCACACAATAAATGAATTTATGTTACTATACACCAACTGGCCTGTAGGTGGCCGGAGACAGTTTTCTGTGAATATCTCGAGAACCGTAGGGCCTAGGAGGTCCACCTTTTTTTTGTATGTTGGTCTTAAGGGGGCATGTCAACCTATCCCATTACCACTTATTTCATGTATAGCGCCACCTAAAAAGCAAAAAATTAGGTGTTTTCATCACAATATCTCTGGCTGACATGGTCAAAACTGCACGAAATTGAAAGTGTAGGATCATTATGACACCCTCCGAATGCATGCCAAGTTTTGTGAACTTTCGTTCATGGGGGGCCTTACAATAAAATAATTTATGTGTACATTTAGTGACGTACACCAACAACGATTCCCGGGACACTGAAAGACCGGGGTACACGAAACTTGGTGGGCATGTAACCCCACATGGATAGCATGGAACCATCGTTTTTCGTTTTGATCTGTAGCCCCCCCCGCTGTACTGGACCCCCCGAAAGGAGGGTAGGGCAGACACAGTTTTCTGTGAATATCTTGAGAACCGTAGGGCCTAGGATGACCAATTTTTTCCGTATGTTTGCCTCCAGGGGTCATGTTAATCCATTCCATGTGCACACATGTGCATAAACAGATACACACGCACACACATACATTCACAGTAATCATACGTATGACACATACTCACACTGTAGACATATGTACGCATGCATGCACATGCACAAACACACATACGCAGGCAAACACACAAGCACACACACACACACACACACATAAACATGTACACGCACAGATGCACACAATTCAAGAATTTCTCAGAATTATGAACAGGCAAGATGGGGGTGGGGTTGTATAAAATGAATTTTACATGTGAAATCTATGAACTAATCATGTTTTGGTACTTGTTGTCTAGCAGATACCAGTGAGAATTGAGTGTGGATAATGCAATTTAGTGAGACAGTTAGAATTATATAGGCCTTTCAACGTGATTTATTTTTGTGGAAAAAATGTGCTGGATTGGGCGGCGGTCATATTTTGTACCGCTCTGCGGTACATCTAGTTATTAGGCTATTATGACTGGCCTGCCCCCTCTGCTAAAAAAAATCTAGGGGTCACGGTCATCTCAAAAATGGTGGGAACGTCAAATGTAACAAGTAGGCCTATTCATGGGTTTCATCAGGTCCCTTTCCACAGGTGTATAAAATCAAGCACCTTGATTATCAATGCAGGCTGCATGGTGCTTTGATACACCTGTGGAAAGGGACCTGATGAAACCCATGAATAAGTCAGAAGAGCTACATATGCGACTGATTACACATTTAATTCACCTGAACAGTGTTTGAATCCTGTTTGTACTCACTGGAAATCTTGGACCTAGCAGTTACTGTGCAAAGCACAGATTCCATTTGTGTTATCTGTTATCACAGATTTCATTCCATATTAGCCACCATCAACCAGCCAATGATGTTGTTATGCATGTACAAAATACAACATTTGAACACCCATATTGCTGCTGTTGTAATTCATTGTATATACAGCTGTTAATGTGATTGCTCATATTTCAAGCCGCATTTCTCCGGCCCCTCAGTTGTGATGCTTTTCATGAACTGGCCCCCATTACAAACTAATTGAATAGCCCTGGCTTAGACCTTAGTGATGATAAGATCGGGATTCAGCCAATAGGAGGATATTCAGTTGTGTTGAAACATAATGTATTAGCTGAGGTATAGTGTGAATAGGAGGATACTCAGTTGTGTTGAAACATAATGTATTAGCTGAGGTATAGTGTGAATAGGAGGATACTCAGTTGTGTTGAAACATAATGTATTAGCTGAGGTATAGTGTGAATAGGAGGATACTCAGTTGTGTTGAAACATAATGTATTAGCTGAGGTATAGTGTGAATAGGAAGATACTCAGTTGTGTTGAAACATAATGTATTAGCTGAGGTATGGTGTGAATAGGAGGATACTCAGTTGTGTTGAAACATAATGTATTAGCTGAGGTATGGTGTGAATAGGAGGATACTCAGTTGTGTTGAAACATAATGTATTAGCTGAGGTATAGTGTGAATAGAACAACAAACAGCCACCAGAGGGCGCCCAAGGATATTACATTGATCTAAGGAAATAAAAATATTTCTTGACATCAACACCACCATCAAATATAGACCCTTTCAAGAGAGTTCCATTATCAGCATCATAGTTGGCCCCACAAGGCTTCCGTTTTAACATTCCATATGTTATCTTAATGCAGAGGAAGTAGATTGGGAACCAAATAGAACGTTCAAGCATTGTTTTTGTTTTTATTGTTGAAAGGGTCTATACTCAGAATAAACACTTGCTAGTGTCAACACAAACTGAGAAGCAAGGAGCTGCACCCTGCACCATGAAGGAAGTAAATGTCTGCTGCATGTGACCGTGCTGGACATGAATGTTCATGTTGACCTCTAAAGACCCCACGTTGCTCAGGCTGACCCTGATCGCCTCTCACAGCCTGGCCTCCAGAGGGCGCTCTGTTGCTGCTGACACCTGTCAGGGGCTCCGACCTGCTACGTCTGACCAACAGGAGAAGAAGCCTGCCCGTGTATGACCAGCCCCACACCTTCACACAGCCTCTCAGGTCCTAACACCTCCTCACATCAGAGCTGGACTCTCTCTCTGCTCTGTCCCCACACTGGGGTATAACACTATCTCCCTCCACAAACATACATTTTTTCTATAATAATGACACCGCTCTACATCTCTCTCTCTCTCCCTCTCTCTCTCTCTCTCTCTTCATCTCTGTCTCTCCATCTCCTTGTCTCTCTCTCACACACTCACACACACATATTACATATACATCTCTGTCTCTCTTGGGAAGAAAATATATTACATTATCCCCTCCTCCTTCTCTCCTCTCTCCCTCGACCTGTTATTATGCACACACACACACCACACACATGTGTGTGTGTGTGTAATCATGCTTACCCACCCTTTTCCGTATCTCTCTCCCTCCCTGTCTGTCTGCATCCTTCTCTCCTTCCCCTCCCCATTCCTTTCCACCTCCATCTCCTTTCTCTCTCCTCCCTCCCTCCTCATCTCTCTCTTTACATCTCTCTCCATCTCTCCTCCCTCGCTCCTGCATCTCTCTCTCCATCTCTCCTCCCTCGCTCCTTCGTCTCTCTCTCTCTCTCTCTCCATCTCTCCTCCCTCGCTCCTTCGTCTCTCTCTCTCACTCATGCGTCTCTCTCTCTATCTCTCCTCCCTCCCTCCTCATCTCTCTCTCTCTCTCTCTCTCCATCTCTCCCCTCCCCCGCAGACTTGCAGATCAGGAGGTCCCCCGTCTCCTGTAGTGAGCTCTCTAATCAGCTGAGTGCAGCCAGACCTCCCCCTCTCCATCCTTCCCTTCATCCATCTATCCATCCATCCATTTATTCATTCATCCCTTTATCCCACCAATGCACACACACACACACACACACACACACACACACACAGCCATCATTGCAGACACTTGCACCCGTGAGTGTGTTTGTGTGTGAGCGGTTCTCATGCTGCCATTGCTTTGGCCTTGATTTTGTCTTCCTCTGTCAGTCTCTCTCTCTCTCTCTCTCTCTCTCGCTCTCTCTCTCTCTCTCTCTCTCTCTCTCTCTCTCTGTTTCTCCTCTGCTGCTGTCTTGTTCCATCCCTCCTTTTTCACACTCCTCCCCCTTCCACTCTCTCCTGCTCTCTCTCTCTCTCTCTCTCTCTCTCTCTACCCCCTCCCTCTCGCTACATCTCTCTTCACTTGCTGTCCTTGGTTGCGCTCCCAGCCAGTGCACAGACACACACACTCACACACACACAGACACAGACACGCTCGCACAGACACACACACACACACACACACGGAGCAGAGAAGAACAGAGCAGAGCAAGCGTGAGTCCAGACATCCCCTCGGCAGGACCTCCTCCTCCTCCTCCTCCGCCTGGTGGAAATAGCATCACATCCCCAGAGCAGCAGCTTCTGAGCGACGACCCGGTGTGGTAGCGGAGTGCATCGGGCGATGCCAGTTCACTGCATCATCTGAGCGTCCGAGCGTCTGACCGAGCGGTGAGTGGCCCTGATGGAGTTGTCCTTGCACGTCGCGTCACATCACTCTCTTTACTCTTTCTCTCTCTCCTGCACGTCTTTCATCATCGCTCTGACTACCTTCACTCCTCCGTGTTCTCTCTCTCTCTCCCTCTCTCCATCTCTCTCTCTCTCCATCTCTCTCCCTCTCTCCATCTCTCTCTCTCTCTCCATCTCTCTCCCTCTCTCTCTAGTTCACTGCATCCTTTCATCACCCCACTCTTTCTTTCTAGAGCCTTCTGGCTACAGCCTCTGACAGAGCATTCTGTTGTTGTAAACAATCTGTTTTTCTCTTGCACAGAAGATGTGTTGGGTGTCTGTGGTTGTGTGTGTGTGTGTTTGTGTGTGTGTGTAACAGATAGTCAAAAAGAGAGTGAGACTTTATTGTTGCTTGTTTGTGTGTGTGTGTGAGAGAGAGAGAGAGAGAGATGGAGAGAGAGATGGAGAGAGAGAGAGAGATGGAGAGAGGTAGTAGATGGGCAAGTGGCGGATGTGTGTGTGTGTGTGTGTGTGTGTTGCACCTCTGTACGGTGTGTGTGTGTGTGTGTGTGTGTTGCACCTCCGTACAGTGTGTGTGTGTGTGTGTGTGTGTGTGTGTGTGTGTGTGGCACCTCCGTACAGTGTGTGTGTGGCACCTCCGTACAGTGTGTGTGTGGCACCTCCGTACAGTGTGTGTGTGGCACCTCATGTGTGTGTGTGTGTGTGTGGCACCTCCGTACAGTGTGTGTGTGTGTGTGTGTGGCACCTCCGTACGGTGTGTGTGTGTGTGTGTGTGGCACCTCCGTACGGTGTGTGTGTGTGTGTGTGTGGCACCTCCGTACGGTGTCTCTTCCCATTTCCACCACTGTGGTCTCTCACTCCTCCAATAATCTGGACCCCCGAGGGTCTCTCCCTCACTCATCACTGAGCCTGAACTGTCATTGGTCAGGAAGCATTTATCTGTGTTTACCAGTGAGACACTGGCCCATAAACAAGAGGAAATGTCACCACATCACCCTAAAGCCTATCTGTCTGTTCCACCGCCTTTATTTGTCCATAGTTTAACCTATTGAAATATTCTTTGATTATATTTAATGTTTTGGTATTTAGTCTGTGTTCTGCAACTTTTGGCTTTGGTCATTGCCTTCTGTTGTTCTACACTTCTCCCTTAATCTCTCTATTGTTCATTATTTCATTCTAATTTCAGCCTTAGCCTCATAGTGACTAGTTTAACAAACTATTAACATCATACTGACTAGTTTTACAATTGATTAGCCTTAGCCTCATAGTGACTAGTTTTACAAATTATTAGCCTTAGCCTTATAGTGACTAGTTTTACAAATGATTAGCCTTAGCCTCATAGTGACTAGTTTTACAAATGATTAGCCTTAGCCTCATAGTGACTAGTTTTACAAATTATTAGCCTTAGCCTCATAGTGACTAGTTTTACAAAGCCTCAACATCATTCTGACTAGTTTTACAAAAGATTACACTTCATACTGCCCTATCATGAGCTGCATGTATATCAATGGTTAGCCTTAGCCTCAATCATACCTTGGACTCTAGTGTTGTATTTAATTTCCTGATAAAATACTACTTACCTAATATGGTCTTCATCATTGCTGGGAAGTGGACACCATCTTGACTTGACTTGACTTGACTATGATGTGTTGATAAGTAGTCCTTTAATAGTCCATCGATCTATGCATTAACCTACTGAATATTCTTTACAATCCCCTGAATTGTATTATGTTCAAATGTACAAAACATCCCTAAAAGGAAGTGCTTGTAGCTATGACATTAATTATTAACATTATTAATGTGAAGAATGGTTAATGATCTCTCAAATCAAATCCAGTATGAGACACAGAGGACAACTAGCCCTGCATGTTAGTGTTGCTGTTGGTATGTTAGTGTTTGTGTGTCTGTCTGTCTGTCTGTCTGTGTGTGTGTGTGTGTGTGTGTGTGTGTGTGTGTGTGTGTGTGTGTGTATGTGTGAAAGACCCAGACAGTGTCAAACAGCATCACCTCCTGTGGTGTTATGGCATTGTGTGGTCTGAGTATACATGACCTCTCCACTCCCTCCCAGCATTCTATATTATATGGGATCCCTCCTCTCCTCCCCCATCATTTTCTCTCTCTCTCTCTCTCTGTCTCTCTCTTCCCTCCATCTCTGTCTTCTCCTCCCCTCTCCTGTCTTCTCTCTTCTCCTTTCCTCTCTCCCCCACCCCTCTCTCTCAACCTCTCCTCTCTTCCTCTCCTTTCACCACCTCCCCCATCCTCATTCCTGTCTCTCTTCCCCTATCCTCTCCTTTCCTCTCTTCCTCTCTTTCCTCTCCTCCTCATCCCTCTTTCCCTGTCTCTGTCCCTCTTCCCCTCTCCTCTCCTCTCCTCCCCCATCCACATCCCTCTGTCTCTCCTCCCCTCTCATTTCCTCTCCTCCTTTCCTTTCCTATGGTTCTTTCCCTGTGGAACAGGAGGGTGGGGAACTCTTATCACGTTCCTGTCGTTTCACGCCTGCCTTTCTTTACTGCCGGCTGCTGTGTGTGTGTGTGTGTGTGTGTGTGTGTGTGTGTGTGTGTGTGTGTGTGTGTGTGTGTGTGTGTGTGTGTCTGTATGTTGTGTGTGTGTGCACACTGCTGCGTGTGTGTATGAGTGGAGTCGTTTGTCATATATATTGGGGCCATTCCCTGGAAGCCAGACAGACTATATTGCCTCCACATTCGTTCTCACTTCCCTGTTCTTTTATATCCTCATAAGTCATTCATGGAGGCCTCATGTATGTTACTTTGTGTGTGTGTGTGTGTGTCTCTCTCTCTCTCTCTCTCTGTGTGTGTGTGTGTGTGTTTGTTTGTGTATAAGCTGCTCTGAGTTCTGTTTGTTTTCATAGGATTGTCCTTATTGTTTATTGTCCGTGTGTCTGTGTATGTATTCTATACTATATATCTATCTATCTATATATATATATTCAGGGCCGGCAGAAGGCAATCATGTGCCCTGGACAAAATGTGCAACTTTAAACTGTGAGCTGCCTTAAAAAGGGTCAGGCTCAATGTGCGGGGAGCTCAACGCTGCTTCAGCATCCAGGATGGCTCAATGTGCGGGGAAGCTCAGCATTGTTACTTTCCAGCGGGACAATTGCGACCGGGTTTCACGAAAAAGGCAATAGCCTAATTAATTAGCTAATTAAAAATGTAGGCTTTCTAATAACATGAACATATTTATATTACAGGCTATTATACAGAAATCATGCTACCTATTAGTTATGATGCCGTCTGTAAGCTGTGCATTTAAACGTGACATTAGGAACACACACACTTCTCCTGTGTCTCCATGCGGTGTCTCCTATCACCTGTCTTATTACCCGTCTTACCGAATGACCGCCTTATTGCGGGAAAATGAGTTCAGGACTCCTACTGATTCGGTGACATGGAGAGATGAAGTTTTTACCGTATAACCTACCGTAGCCCTCTCTGCTGCCTTCCACTGCTAGCAACCCTGGTGATTCAGGCTGAAGCTCAGCAGCCTCATCAAATGCGGGAGAAATGTTTTTTGGAAAAACTTTCCAAACTTTTCAACCTGTAGGCTACATGTTTTCTGTATTATGCAGCACTAGGCTTTGAACGTCTCATTTATGACTGTTATTTAACCGATATCACTGAACATGAATTACTTGCTCCCACGTAAACCGTCTGTGGCATTATTTGACAATCATGTTTTCAGTGTTGCAGCCTATAGCTCGCTGCGCTGCCCCTGGTGGTTTGGCGTCCTTGGCAATTGCCCAGATTGCCCATGCCTTCTGCCAGGCCTATACAGTATGTGTGTGTGTGTGTGTGTGTGTGTGTGTGTGTGTGTGTGTTTTGTGTTTGCTCGTTCATATGTGTGTGTGAGTGTGTTAGTGTTTTGCTTTGTGTTTGCTTGTTTATGTGTGTGTGTGTGTGTGTGTGTGTTAGTGTTTTGTTTTGTGTTTGCTCGTTCATATGTGTGTGTGAGTGTGTTAGTGTTTTGCTTTGTGTTTGCTTGTTTATGTGTGTGTGTGTGTGTGTGTGTGTGTGTGTGTGTGTGTGTCCGCTTGCTGGACATCTCTGTTGTCTCGTAAAGCCAGTTGAGGCACTACACTCTGGGGACATAAACATGAGGGCTCACAAACATGCCCCCAGAGTGTAGCGCTGTAGCTGCCCCATGTTCATGCCCCCAGAGTGCAGCACCGTAGCTGCCCCATGTACATGCCCCCAGAGTGTAGCACTGTAGCTGCCCCATGTACATGCCCCCAGAGTGTAGCGCTGTAGCTGCCCCATGTACATGCCCCCAGAGTGTAGCACTGTAGCTGCCCCATGTACATGCCCCCAGAGTGTAGCGCTGTAGCTGCCTGGCTACGTTAGCAACTCGAGCAACTCGCTTCTTTTGCCGTACCGACTATACTCGGTGACCTCAACAAATGGAGATCTATGTGAAAAATCGCTGGATTTCTCCTTTAACATGTTTGTATTTGGGATAATGTAAATCCACCATAGAGAATGAACTACAGGTGTACAGGTGTAAAGAACTACAGGTGTACAGGTGTACTGCCTCCTCCACTCTCCTCCACTTACTGATTGCCAGTGTGGTTTAAAGTTCAGCATTCATGACATCACATGATGCAGACGTGCAGGTTACTCTTAAACCAAGCAGACAGTGTAAGATTTTTTGCCAGATTTCAGCCCAGGTTCAGTTGATAGGATTGGATTTCTTTTGACAGCATCCGATTATTTTCCGCAAAATCAGATTTTGTTGGTAACACTGGATTTGTGTCAGTAGGATTGAATTTCTGTCTGCAGAATGAAATTTCTGTTGGTAGGATCAGATTTCTGTCGGTATGATCGGATTTGTGTCGGTAGAATCGGATTTGTGTCTATAGGATCAGATTTCTATCAGTACTATTGGATTCCTGTGGGTAGGATTGGATTTCTGTCAGCAGGACTGGATTTCTGTCAGTATAATCAGATTTTTGTCAGTACTATTGGATTTCTGTCATTAGGATTGGATTTCTGTCGGTCATATCAGAATTTTTTGTCGGCTATCTTGCCGCCTGAGCAGTTTGAACGTACAATGTAAGCACATCAGTCACGAGTCCGACTGAAGAATGTAGTGTAAGGCTAGGACCTTAACTCTCCTCTACTTTCAAAAGGAGTCAGTAAACGTTTGATGTACAAATATGTGTTTAAATTCTATGCTGGTTAAGCCCCTTGCTAATCAAAAATGCCCAGACCAATATCTCAGTTGAGATGGGTCTGGTGACAGTCAGGCTATGATCAAAGCTCAAAAAGTATCAAATGGTGTTGCATGGTTTTGCATTAAAGCCTCACTTCCTCAGAAAGGCTCGAGGGACTCCTTAAGCTAGCTCACACACTAACAACAAAAACAATAACAACAACATATAGCACTTTTGTAGGTATCCAAAGTGCTTTACAGTGAATGAGGAGAAACTCACCTCAACCACCATCAATGTGTAGGACCCACCTGGGTGATGCACGGCAGCCATTCTGCGCTAGAACACCCATCATGCACCATACCACAAACCACACACACACACACACACACACACACACACACACACAAACCCATGCTACACATTGATAAACACACACACACAGACACACACACACACACACAAACCCATGCTACACATTGATAAACACACACACACACACACACTGAGACTGTATGAGGCCCATATGGGAGGCAGGCCTGTGGGTGGTGAGTAAGGAGCAGATGCCTCTCCTGCCCCAGACATCTGGCTCCATGCCTCGTGTGCTTTTGGTCTGTTCTGTTACACCACATGACCTTTCGCTCTCTCAGTACTCACAACATCGAGAGGGAGAGAGGCTTAACACACCTTTATTACTGTAAAACTATATTGTTATTTAAATAATACAAGCTAGCTGTGTGTGTGTGTGTGTGTGTGTGTGTGTGTGTGTGTGTGCTTAACACACCTTTATTACAGTAAAACAATATTGGGTATTTAAATAATACATTGTAGAAAACACTGACAAGTGCTAGAGCCTCAAATAAAACCATACCAATCACAATTCAGCACACACCTTCACATTTTAAAAACAACCAATCACAATTCAGCACACACCTTCATATTTTAAAAACAATCTGCCCCTCCTCACTCTCAAAAAAAAATGCATATCCAGTTTTAGTCCCCCCCTGCCCAACAAGAGGATTGGTTAAAACTCCCCCCAACATCTTGTACTTCCATGTCATCTAGATAGCCATTTTCACTGAGGATTTGAATTTGAGAGAGATGCAATTACACTAGCATAGCATTGACACAACACTGACTAGCCCACAGATGACCAGCATAGCATTCACACACACACTTGACTTTTTGTCATGTCTTCGTGTTACAGGTACGCTGGCGACCACGCCGCTCCGTCCGGCATCTTTATTTTTTAAGCGACCTTGGGTGTCTTGAAAGGCGCTTTATAAATAAAATGTATTATTATTATTATTATTATTATTATTATTATTATTATTATTATTATCATTTGGATCAGGGTGTGCATCACCACTGACATACACACACAACACAAACACAGACACTGTCAATTCAATTACAGTAAATTCAAGAAGGCGTTATTGGCATGAATGTTTTAGCAACATTATTGGCAAAGCTCAATTACATGTACAAGGACAAATATGACTCTCTCTCTCTCTCTCTCTCTCTGACGCGCACACACACACAAACACACAAACACACACACAAACACACACAGACACACACATACAAAGTTCACCACATAGACATGTGTGCAAACTCTAATGAAATAAACATCCAAATAAAACATCGATCAACACCGTAGATCAACATAAACTCTCAGAGAGGGCTTGGCTGTCAGCGTCAGTGAAGACCAGTGAGGGTAAATCAGCGATGTAGTTCCTGTCGTCGGAGGCCTACTGATGGAAGATGCATGAGTGGAGATGTTAGCTAATGGAGCTGCATTGATGGCACTGCAGAGAGTTTGGACGTGGGGCTGGGTGGGGGAGAGGAGGGTGGGGTGCAATGATTGACAGGAACACTGAGGAATCCCTCCCACACACACACACACACACACCCATACATAATCTAATCAAACACTGACCGCATCCTCCAGCTACACCACTTATATACCACACCCAACAGAACAGAACAGCACAGGACAGAACAGGGACACACACACACACACACACACACACACACATGCTTACACCTCAAACTTGCTGCCTTAAGATACATTTTTGGCTGGAGTTCAGGCCTTTGTACTCTGATTCTGTATTTTTTGGTGCGAATTTGTCAGCCAGGGGAAAGTAAATACAACATTATATTGTGTTATTTGCATTTGCACACAGACTCCAAAACTTTTATCCATCAAAAAACATTTCGGAATGGGTTCGATTTTTTCGGCTTCTTTTTTGTATGTGTGTAGTGAGGTTTTTGATGGAACAAAAATATACATGCAGAGTTATTCAATTTTTCAATTTATTGTGCTTATATAGCGCCAAAACATTACACATGTATCATGGCGCTTTACAGAATGTAGGCAATCAGAGAAAAAAGGAAAGAAAGGAAGAAAAGAAAAGAAAGAAGGAAGGCCCATGGGTAACAGGGGCGAGGAAAAACTCCCTAGAATTGGAGATACATATAGGAAGAAACCTCGAGCAGATCCACGACTCAAGGGCCTGACCCATCTGCCTCGGGTCAATACAGGACAGTAAGGTCTGTATACATGACAAATGCATATGATAGTCAGGTGTAGAGAATAAGACATGGTGTTGAAAGCACTTGAGCTGAAAGTTACAAGAGGTGGGGTGATTACATATCTGGTTTGATAAAGTGGGAACTTCTGAAACCGCCGGCTAGACCGTGCCGTGTAGACGTGTGAAGCCGGCAATCCTATGACGACATAGCCAGCCCCACCCCTAACCCAGCCACGGCACGACCTGACATGTTGCTTGTCAAAACAAACCGAACCATTTATTTATCATATTAAAATGTTTTTCTTTCTCCTGTCATGATTTATATGCCTATCAGCCTTTAGTGGCTAAGTTAGAAGCACACGTTAGCTTAACCTAGTCAGAGAATGTCTAATAAGGGGAGAACTGCCACTCTCGGGAAACTTCCGATTTCTGAACTGGTTGCAGTTCCTTTTCTGGTTCCACATGAGGGCGCTCACGAATAAGTGCAGAATGAATGGGGGTCTATGGAGCTATACCCCTCAAATCCACTTTTCTCGGGATATAATTTTTTGCCCAGAAATTTGAATGTTGCATGCGAAAGAGGGGACAGAGAAAATACACACCGCTGAGTATTATATTTTTTGAGTCACTTATTTGTTCTAAAAAGCCTTTCAAATGTGTCAATGACATTAGCAGAAAGCTAGTGTGTTGTGGGCAACAACGACCCAACCTGTAAGAAATCGAAAGGACGTAAATACTCGTTCATTCAACTTTTTACCTATAATCCATAGTGAGCTTGCAGAAACCACAATCAATTCTTCGATTTTTCAACAACAACCAGGTGAAAGAGACACATTTAGCCGTCTAGCTCCATAGACCCCCATTGTTTTTGCACTTATTCGTGATCGCCCCTAGCGGTACTGCAACAGATTGCAGGTACAATGGAGTTAAAGGAGAATTCCGGTGTGATATTGACCTAAAGTGTGTTGAAACATGATACCGAGTGTGAACGTATGTCTCATAGCCCATCTCGGCTTGTCCCCTGCACTCCAAAATCTGGTGCTAGTTAGCCGATGCTACCAACAGCTTGTTCAATGGTGGTGCTTCGGCATCGGGCTAGCCATGCAAATAAATCACTGTTTTACACCATTTACGAGGCTCAATGTATCTCCACACTTCATTGGTATACTACCGAAGGCCCTGACATTTAAAACGAGACATTGAGAACTTTGAAAAAGCACTGGTAGTTTACTTACAAGACGATTTATACAGACAGTATCTTCATGAAGTTTAGCGTTTGCAGCCATCTTGAATTTAGTCACGATAAGTCGAGCGACGAGTAAGAATGAACAGGTATGATAAGGGATCAGATTCCAAAAAGAATTCAGTGG
>NW_027468674.1:7436338-7438838 GCF_046254945.1 Alosa pseudoharengus | reverse complement strand
GGTTCAATACCCAGGTTCCACCGTTGTGCCCTTGGGCAAGGCACTTAACCCCAAGTTTCTCCAGGAACAATGGCCCTTGTAATATAATTGCCATACTGTATGTAAGTTGCTTTGGATAAAAGCGTTTTCCAAATGAATGAATGTAAATGTCTAATAATCTTGGGCTGTTTCAGAGGGATGACCAATATAGAGGAGTGTAGGTAGTGTAGTAAAGTATGACAGATTTGTTGTTGTCCTTTATGAAGTATATAGTTCTATATCGTAGACAATAGGTTTAGAGATCTGTGTCTCTGTCTTTAAATGTAAGAAGCTGCGTTATGTTGCTGGTCATGTTGTGCAACGGGTGAAGCTGTGATACTGTGATGGTGCTTAAACTGTGCTAGCAAGCTAATATAATATTATCTTACAAGTGGAGAAGGTATGCTAGCACACACAGAATGGACCATTAGCGACCCGGCTTACTAGCACAGCCTCATGCAATAGCTAATTAGCTATTTAGCGAGCAGTTTACTTTAGCATTAGGAAAATTGTAAGAGTACACACTAGCGGTAATGGCATGTTAGCATCTATCCTGTTATACGAGCTAGTTGGCAGCATGGCTTTGACATGACTGCAGATGCTGATGCAGTGCTTTTCAAGTTGTGTGTGCATTAGTGCAAAAACCACAACCCAACATGTGCCGGACCAAAGCCAGATGCTGCCCAGTGACACCCGGGATTTGGAGAGGCGTGTGTGTGTGTGTGTGTGTGTGTGTGTGTGTGTGTGTGTGTTTGTGTGTGTGTGTGTGCGCGTGTCTCGCCTCAAGACAGCCTCAAGACAGTCTGCAGTCTGTGGTTGTAAAAGTGTGTGTGTGTGTGTGTGTGTGTGTGTGTGTGTGTGTGCGTTTGTGAAAGGCAGGAGGAGGTGCATCACACCCTGGTCAATATTTAATGTCACTGCCCATGGCTGACTGACTAAGGCTCAGAGGACCAGGGGGAGGGGGGCATGGAGGCAGACTCTCGTCCCCTCCTCTCCCAGTTCATGTAGGCTATGTACAGATACCATGCTTCAGTAGCTTTCAGGTCACCCGGACAAGGATAGATATACAAGAACAGACTTTGAATGGGACATATAGGGAAATGATTTGGAACTATAGGCACCAGGGATGTAGTGGTGGCTAAACGCAAGTAAACACAGTTTATCCACCTCTGAAATTTCAGAAATATAGTTTATCCACTTTGAATGGGACATATAGGGAAATGATTAGGAAATATAGGCACTGATGAGATCAGTAATTATGTTTTTTTTAATTGATTTTAATCACAAATAAGTCATATATCAGCTTTGATTTCATTACAAGAATATACAGTACTGAAGGAGGTATACTGTATACACACACACACACACACACACACACACACACACACACACACACACACACATTTTAACCATTTATTTATGTCCACATGAAGAAAATGGTACAGGGACACATATTAAGAATGCAGTACAATACATATGCAAACCTATGGACCAGTAGCATGCACCAGGTCTTCACAATATCACTTAACTTAAGTGATATATAACTTAACAAGCACAATACTCAGTTCTTAAGGTTATGGGCCCTATCATGACATTCTAAAGTGCATCGTCACTCGTCAAAAGTCTATTCAAATTTAATAGGATGTCCAGTTCACATTGGGAGGGGTTCCGTTATCAAAAGTGGAGCGCATGCCGTAACAAGGTGTTCCTAGGTCTTTTAATCAGTCATATGGGTGTGTTTGGGGCGTAACATCATTTTAAACCAATGAGAATGACATCTGTCATTCCCTTTAGCGGCGCAACGCGCGATATGTCAAATAAATGCATCGGTATTTTGGCATTCAACGGCGCATTTGAAGGAGGCTGCTTGCGAGACCGTATGGAATAGTCATTCTTAAACCATGCTTTACTAAAACCTAGCATAGCCTTCACGCATTTGCACTCGTCTATTATTTGAACTCATTGGCAAAGTGAAACTAACTTCACCAAGGAGTCAGTCAACGACAAGACAGTTATATGCAGTTACTTTCACTATTGACTGACAGTGGGTTACCATCGAAAACATAGGCTGGAAAAAGCAACACTTACCCTAATGTTGCTCAAATGACTGAATAAAACAACATTTATCCTGCAGAGGAGTTGCTTATATCTCGTGACAGTGCGTCTTCAGCTGTGCTCCATACGTGTCTCTCGCCTCTCCCCTAATCACTTTTAACTGTCATTACCAATTTGCAAATGTTTCCCATTGTAATCGTGCAATTTAATGCTTTGCATGGACGTGCACTGGTGTGCGTTCATGAATGATAGAAGGATGGTGCGTGCACCTGCCAATATGACTGTTGACATGCGCTCTTAAAATAGCATATGAACAACTCGCCATTGACTTCTGACCAGGTTTAGGTGGTGTATGATAGCGATTTTTAGACAATGCGCGAGTCCCCTCCCTAGGTTGTTAATTGCCACACCCCTGGGCGCAATGCTT
>NW_027468674.1:7428838-7431338 GCF_046254945.1 Alosa pseudoharengus | reverse complement strand
ACAATACAATATGACTTAAGTTATTTGCTGTTTACATTGGAATTGACGTCCACAGTGTTATGGACCCATTTGTCTGCAACGCAACGTAGCCTACAACATTTTTTTTTAGAAATACAGGAACAGCTTGCTATGCTGACGAATGACGACTGCGCAACATGCGAGAATTTCCCCTACTCTCGGATGCGCATTAAAACGTATCTTTTCAGTAGTCATTTCCAACTTTTCACGCTGATGGTGCTCAAAATGCAACACAACCGTGTTCAAAGCAGGGATCCTATAGCATTGTATGGTTGGGGAGGCATAGAAAAGTTGGAGAACCTGTGGCCTAAAACAATATTGGTGGTTGCAGGGTAGATTTGAAGTGAAATGGGTCGCGATGGTCTGTCATTTTTAAAAAGTGGGTCGCCAGAAAAAAAGTTTGGGAAACACTGGCCTACTGGTTAGCGCTTCGGACTTGTAACCAGAGGGTTGCCGGTTCGAACCCCGACAAGTAGGCACCTAACCCCTCACTGCTCCCCGCCGCTGTTGTTGCAGGCAGCTCACTGCGCTGGGATTAGTGTGTGCTTCACCTCACTGTGTGTTCACTGTGTGCTGTGTGTGTTTCACTAATTCACAGATTGGGATAAATGCAGAGACCAAATTTCCCTCACGGGATCAAAAGAGTATATATACTTATATACTATACTTATACTTATACTTAAATACTCCTGTTATTGCCGTCGACGACGTCGCTGTAGGCTACTGCCTTTTCAGCGCCTTCTGCTTGATGATTTGGTGGTGAAAAGCCCTGTGGAGGACATGATGGGGGGGGGGGGGGTAGACATATACCATATGGGTCAAGATATAGAAACACATGGGAGAGAAACACAGAGAGAGAGAGAGAAAGAGTGAGAGATGGAGCGAAGAGGAGAGAGAAGGAGAGAGGGAGTTATGTCAAGATAGATCAACATGGGGGAGGGGTTAGCAAAGACATGAGAAAGAGGTAGAGAGAGAGAAAGAGAGAGAGAGAGAGAGAGAGAATGAAAGGGAGGAGTGCCACACCCAGTGCATCACTGAAATGTCACTTCAGCTGAAGATGTTGCTCAGTTGTGAGGGCTGCACAGAGGAGTAGTAAAGAGGTGTGTGTGTGTATGTGTGTGTATGTGTGCATGTATATGTGTGTGTGTGTGTGTGTGTGTGCGTGTGTGTGTGTGTGTTCCTTCTCATCTGTGAGGGCTGCAGAGAAGTAGTAAAGAGCTGTGTTTGTGTGTGTGTGTGTGTGTGTGTGTGTGTGCTCCTCCTACCGTAATTTCCCAACTATTAGCCGTGGTTTTGCAACATTTCTTCAGCTATGAGATTAATACACGGGGGCAGTTAATATGTAATTAATATGGTGTTGTTTTCTTAACTTGCATAAAACATTTTCCTGCGGTTTATACACAATGCGACTAATACACAGGGAATTACTGTAATCTGTGAGGGCTACTAGCAGGCGCACCGTTAGAGACAGTCAGCCTGTCTGAGGCAGCACAGCAGTGTAGGAGGCACGCAGCATGAACAGCATACATCTCCCAGAATGCCGAGCTGCCAGGGGGTGGGTGAGGGGTGCAGCTGGAGGGTGTGTGCTGAGGGAGAGGAGGGGAAAGGTGACCTTCTCTTCCCTCAGGGCTGGGTGAGACAGATGCGGAGTCATAAACATGCACACACACACACACACACATACACACATACACATGCAGACATGCACATGTACACACACACACACACACACACACACACATGCCCACACACACACATATACACATTCACATGCCCACACACACATACACACACACACACATACACACACAGTCACATGCCCACACACACACACACACACACACACACATACACACACAGTCACATGCCCACACACACACACACACACACACACACACACACACACACAGCTGGCTACGGTGTTGAAACAGCACATCTTGTCACGTGTATGTTGTGCATCCCGGTGGATCACTGACCTTGGGGGCGATGTGAGACCAAACCAACAGGAATGAGTAACAGTGTGAACATCACAGAACAGAGCCAAATTTGCTCAGTGTTCCACGATGCATTCATGCTATATGATATATATATTCATATACTTCATATAGAACACTCACGGGAGAGGTTATTTTATGTGTATGATCATTGTTTGTCATATGCTCAATTTAGTGATCGTTAAAGGTTCAGGTTCAGATTCAGGTATTTTTAGCGACTGTAGAGCTCCCCCTAGAATCGCAATATATTTATATTTTACTCTGCCGTTGTAAATAGCCTACTTCTCGTGGCTTGTTCCCCCTGTACACAATGGAAATGCTTTTGTTGTGGACGTGAAGGATTAAGAACAGGTAACAAGAACAAAAATCTCCAAAGATCTAATGACAAGGTAATGTTTTACGATTCCCGTGAGATGTCTTCGGGCAGCTATTCTCAAAGTTGCCTGCCTGGTTCTGTCGTTAGCGACTCGCTGAGGCTGTGCTGTATG
>NW_027468674.1:7421338-7423838 GCF_046254945.1 Alosa pseudoharengus | reverse complement strand
AGATCTGAATGAAGCCGTTCCAGAGACGGAACTGCTGGATAACAGCATACAGAAAGGCCGGGCCCAGCTGTCCGTCAAAACCAGAAGGCACCGCCCCTCCCGCTCCCACTTTCGCGACAGCATCAGCTCCACTGAGGGGGATGAGTTTGTGGAGAGGAAGGTGAGTGAGTGACAGCAGCCACAGCCAATCAGGGTGAGGAGTACAGAGAGTGACAGATCCCACAGCCAATCAAGGACATAATTATTCATTTATTTGGGCTGTAACTTTTGACATCAGGTCAATATTTTTACCAGTGTATCAAATGAGACAGAGCACTGCAGCTACTTTTGCCTTTTTAGCAAAACTTGTGTCATAACTTTTGAGAATTAGCCGTTACCATAGCTGTTACCATAGCTTTGCCATAGCTTGCAGCCTAGCTTGTGCTAAAGCTTTTCCCAAGCAGATCTGGTGCACACTGATTGGTTATTTCTCCAAGCATGCAAGTGCATCAGGTATGGAGTTTCCATGACTTTGCAGAGTGATGTGATCTTCTGGCTGGTCTCATCTCCTCAGAAACCCCTTACTAGGAGGGAGCGTCTCCGATGGCCTTCCCCTGGGTCTTAGTGCCACTGCTCACACTTGATTCAATCCTCCACCAACCTGCTGCCTCCTCTCATCACTCTCCTCCTCTCTTTCATTCATTCTTTACTATCATTTTCTTCATGATCATCTTCTTCTTCCTCTCCTTCCTTTTCCTCTTCAGCTCTGCCATACTTTCTTTCTTTCTTTCTTTCTTTCTTTCTTTCTTTCTTTCTTTCTCCCTCTCCTTCTCATCTCATCTTTCCTGCTGGTTTCTCCCATCTCTTCTAGTCTCACTCCCCCCTACTTACCATTTCCTTCTTTCTTTCTTTCTTTCTTTCTTTCTTTCTTTCTTTCTTTCCCTCTCCTCCTCTTCTCTTTCCTGCAGACTTCTCTCTTCTCTGTCAGCGTATTATAAATGACCTCACAGGTGCTTGGCTGTCATGTATAAACATGATAAACGGGGTTGTAATGGAGAAGCTATTTAATCCCATTTACGTATACATACATAATTCCTGTTTCTACGGAATCATCCTAGAGAGGCGTTTGATCAAGAGGCCCTTTTGTCAGGAGGAAAGATAAGTTAGATTAATATTGTACTACCAGAAATCATCAGTTCACAGATATAAATGGACTCAGTTTGGGACTGTATGTTTGCTGCAATGTGTAAGTTGTGTATATGTGTGTGTGTGTGGGCATGTGTGTGTGTGTGTGTATGTGTGTGTGTATGTGTGCGTGTTGCGGTTGCGTGTACGTGTACGTGTACATGTGTGTGTGTGTGTGTGTGCATGTGTGTGTAATATTTGTGTGTGGGTGTGTGTGTGTATAAAATGTGTGTGCGTGTGTGCGTATTGCAGTCTCTGGACAGCCCCTAATATTTGTGTGTATGTGTGTAAAATGTGTGTGTGTGTGTGTGTGTGTGTGTATAATATTTGTGTGTGTGTGTGTGTGTGTGTGTGTGTGTGTGTGTGTGTGTGTAATATTTGTGTGTGTGTGTGTGTGTATAATATTTGTGTGTGTGTGTGTGTGTATAATATTTGTGTGTGTGTGTGTAATATTTGTGTTTGTGTGTGTGTGTATTGCAGTCTCTGGACAGCCCCTAATATTTGTGTGTGTGTGTGTGTATAATATTTGTGTGTGTGTGTGTGTGTGTATAATATTTGTGTGTGTGTGTGTGTGTGTATAATATTTGTGTGTGTGTGTGTGTGTATTGCAGTCTCTGGACAGCCCCTAATATTTGTGTGTGTGTGTGTGTGTGTGTGTTTGTGTATAATATTTGTGTGTGTGTGTGTGTGTATTGCAGTCTCTGGACAGCCCCTTGCACTCTGTCCGCTCTCCACTTCACACCGCCCTTCGTGGCTCCTCCCCCTCTCCTGATTTGCTGCTGTCCTCCTCGCCTGCGCACCGAAGCTCCGCCTTCTCCTTCGACTCCTCCTCCCTGGTGCGGCGCTCCCCGGAGGATGGCGGTGGTGGTGGCGGCTCGTTCTCGCCCGCGCCCAAGGGCCGCTACCGCCAGCTCACCAACACCACGTCCCAGGAGGCCCTGGTGCCCACGCCGTCCAGCTCGCCCTCCAAGTCCTGCCCGAGCTCCGACGCATCGCCCGTCTACCTGCGGAGAGGCCGCCGGCCAGAGAGCGAAGGTACAAAGCACTCACACTTACAATGTGCAGCACTGACTTACACTGTGCAGCACTGACTTACACTGTGCAGCACTGACTTACACTGTGCAGCACTGAACTTACACTGTGCAGCACTGACTTACACTGTGCAGCACTGACTTAAACTTACACTGTGCAGCACTGACTTACACTGTGCAGCGCTGACTTACACTGTGCAGCACTGACTTACACTGTGCAGCACTGACTTACACTGTGCTGACTTACACTGTGCAGCGCTGTACTTACACTGTGCAGCACTGACTTACACTGTGCAGCACTGACT
>NW_027468674.1:7178838-7416338 GCF_046254945.1 Alosa pseudoharengus | reverse complement strand
CTCTCTCTCTCTCTCTCTCTCTCTCTCTCTCTCTCTCTCTCTCCTTATCAAGTCCAACTCACAGGTACCATCTCTCTCTCTCTCTCTCTCTCTCTCTCTCTGTCTCTCTCCTTATCAAGTCCAACTCACAGGTACCATCTCTCTCTCTCTCTCTCTCTCTCTCTCTCTCTCCTTATCAAGTCCAACTCACAGGTACCATCTCTCTCTCTCTCTCTCTCTCTCTCTCTCTCTCTCTCCTTATCAAGTCCAACTCACAGGTACCATCTCTCTCTCTCTCTCTCTCTCTCTCTCTCCTTATCAAGTCCAACTCACAGGTGCCATCCCTCCCTCTCCCTCTCTCCCTCTCTCTCTCTCTCTCCTTATCAAGTCTAACTCACAGGTACCATCCTTTACTCTCTCTCTCTCTCTCTCCCTCTCTCTCTCTCTCCTTCTCTTGCAGTATGGGGGGTGGGGGGGGGGGGGGGTTGCTGTGTGAGGGTGGGGAGGATGGGCAGGTTGTTTTCAGCATATGAATCTGCTCTGCAAGCTCTGTGATGTTTTTTTTTTACTTATAACTTGTAGGTGTTTTTATTGTGTAGTGGTTAAACACCTGATATTGTTTCAATAAAGGAGTGTTAAGCCTCTCTCCTTCTCTATCTATCTATCTATCTATCTCTCTCTCTCTCTCTCTCTCTCTCTCAGGGATTGCAACTTTTGCAATAACTTGTCCAAAGGATTGACATCTCATGAATAGATATAGCAGTGCTTTTATATTGGCCATACAGTCAGACTGACCAACAAGTCATACAAATGCATTCAAGCCAGGGTGCTTCAAGGTTCAAGCACTGTGGAGTTTTTAGACAGGTGTGGCATAAATGACTATAAAGACTACATCTCCCATGATGCATTGGATACTAACGCAGACAACATTTCATAATATCTGGCAGGAATTTGTTAGCCTGACGTAGTCATACTCAATTCTAGTCAAACGTTGTGGGCGGGACTAAGTTCGGAATGGCACCCAGGCTAGGAATTTGTTTGGCGGTGACTGTAAATTGACACTTCAGACATGTAGCTGAGAGTATTTCTGAACGTCTCGGAGGACCGGCGAGTAGCAGCGTGTTCATGGGGAGGATTTGAGTCGGTTCTCTGCACTCTATTTCTGGCCTCTCCTCCTCCCCTTCCTCCTGTGTGTGTGTGTGTGTGCGCGCGCGTGTGTGTGTGGGGGTGATCGCGTGTGTGTGTGTGTGTGTGTGTGTGTGTGTGTCTGTGTGTGTGTGTGTGTGTGTGTGTGTGTGTGTGTGTGTGTGTGTATTTCTGGCCTCTCCTCCTCCCCTTCCTCTTGCTGCCTGATGCTTAACAAATATATGACTCAGCAACCCATGGAGCTGTGTACGTGTGAGTGTGTGTGTGTGTGTGTGTGGGGGGGGGTGATCGCGCGTGCCCGTGTGTGTGTGTGTGTGTGTGGGGGGGGGGGTGATCGCGCATTCGCGCGCGCGCGCGTCTGTGTGTGTGTGTGTGGGGGGGGGGGGGGGGGGTGATCGCGCGTGCGTGCGTGTGTGTGTGTGTGTGTGTGGTATATTATTCATGGCATCCTCACCAAACTTATACTGTACAGTTTTTGTATAAAAAATGCTTGTGCCTTATGTATTTATAGTGAGGGGCTGTGAGGGCAGGGAGTGCAGGTCAGGCCTCCTAATGGTGGCCACTGGCCAGTCTAAATGGTACTCTCCCCAACCCACAGCCGTGTGCTGTTGCACACACGCACGCACACACGTACACACTACACACACACACACGCACACACACACGCACACACACTACACACACACACACACACACACACACGCACACATACGCACACACACACACACACACACACACACACACACACACGCACACACACACACACACACACTCACACACACACACACACACACTACACACACATACACATACACACACACACACACAAACGCACACACGCACATGCACGCACACACACAGACACTCACACACACACACACTCACACTCACACACACACACACACACACACACACACACACACACACACACACACACACACACACACACACACTCACGCACACGCACATGCACACACACAGTGCTGGAGCTGGAGATACATTATGTCCTCTACAGCCTTTTAAGCTGGGCATAATGGACCAGTAATAGGCTTAGTGTCTAGAGGGGATGTGGCTGCACTAACTCACACACACACACACACACACACACACACACACACACGCACACACACACGCCGTTTCCCATTCCTCTCTAAATGTAGGTCTCACACTGGGCTCTTGAGGGTTGTGTGAGGACAGTGTGATGTGTGTGTGTCTGTGTGATTGTGTGTGTAAGAAAGAGAGAGAGAGCAGTCAATGTGGGTGTTTGTGTGTGTAAGAGTGAGAGAAAATTATGAATTATGAAGGCAGCATACATATCTTACCTACATCTTTCACAATTCTACAGAAGTCAGAAGTTGGTTGATCTTTCCAACTGTGTCCCAAAAATGAATAAATAAAAGGAAGATACCATTCTGTGTGGTTATCCAAATAGCCTGTCTATATTCTAATAAATCGTTATTGAAACTGTGTAAACTGCACTTTCCCTACATTAACTGCATCCTTTCTTGTTCTCTTCACCTCCTCCTCCATCCCTTCTTTCTCTATCATCCCTCCATCCTGAAGGAGTCGGCGCTAAGCGATGAGTTCTCCCCACGGAGCCCTGTTGCCTCCAGTGAATCAGTGGCCGACTCGCGATCCTCGCACCCCTACCAGACCCTCTCCCAGTCCTCAGATGAGGTAAGTTACATTCCCTACCAGACCCTCTCCCAGTCCTCAGATGAGGTAAGTCACATTCCCTACCAGACCCTCTCCCAGTCCTCAGATGAGGTAAGTCACACCCACTACCAGACCCTCTCCCAGTCCTCAGATGAGGTAAGTCACATTCCCTACCAGACCCTCTCCCAGTCCTCAGATGAGGTAAGTCACATTCCCTACCAGACCCTCTCCCAGTCCTCAGATGAGGTAAGTCACATTCCCTACCAGACCCTCTCCCAATCCTCAGATGAGGTAAGTACAATACAAAATAAAATACAATAAATGAATAAGCAATAAGATAATGAAAATAAGCATCTAAGAGATTGTTCATCAGCTGTTCATCTGAGTTTCTCTTCAACAGCCCTGACTAAGTGGACTCCCCAAATCCCCTCTGTCTTTAAAAAAGTCTCCTACTACCAGTGTGCGGCGCTGTTTCTCATTTCAGTGATCTCTGATCTCTGGCTCTGCTTGCATGATCTGAGCCACTGTTGCCCCCTGCTGGGCATCCATCCTTACAACATGGAAACCAGAGTCAGTTCATGTAGAGTTCATGATGGAAACACTGATAAGGGAATTCAGTGTATAAGTAGTGCAAGGAAATTTAATAGTTTTTCATTAAAGACGAACTTCTATCTGTATATGTGCAGATTATCTTTTAGTTTTTGCCTGTGTCTGTGTTATAGCCACTGTGTGTATAGTACTGTCTTTCAAGAACTTAACTACTATGGTTGTCTCCCTTTTTCTCTCTCTCTCTCTCTCTTTATCTATCATCCACTCCAACCCCATCTCTCTCTCCCTCCCTCTCTCTCCCACTCACTCTCCCCTTTCCCCCTCTCCATCTCTCCCTCCCTCTCTCTCTGAAAGCATGGGGACGAGCCGCTGTGCCTGGTGTCGTCGTGGAGCACGCAGCAGGTGTGCCAGTGGCTGCGTGGGCTCAACATGGAGCAGTACGTCCCGGAGTTCACCGACCAGGACATAGACGGCGAGCAGCTGCTTCAGATGGACAGCACCAAGCTCAAGGTGAGCCCCGGGATGCCAGGGAGGGCCGTCTCTCCTGAATCTGGCCCCGGTCCGGCCCTGATTCGGCCCCGGCCAGGGCCAGTTAGCGGCTGGCTCTGCCAACAAACACGTGTAGCGCACAGGGAGCTAGGCTAGCTTGAATCCTGGGTTTTTGGTGATTTGGAACCATGATTTGGAGCGTGCAGAGCAAATTGAAATTTGTTAGAAGGTTCGTCTGAGTTCACAGGTTTTTTAGACCACCCTCCTCCTCCTCTTTTTTGTCTTCTTAATCTGAAGTTTCTCCTGTCCTCCTTTCAGTTAATTTCTCTCTCTTCGCATCTCCTCTCCTCTTCTCCTCTCCTCTTCTCCTCTCCTTTCATCTCAGCTCCTCCTTTCAGTTAATTTCTCTCTCTTCTCACCTCCTCTCCTCCTCTCTCTTCTCCTCTTCTCTCCTCTTTCATCTTGTCTTCTCTCTCCTCTTCTCTGCTCTCACCAGAGGCGTCGTCAGCCGATTTTGCTGGGGCTTCAAACCAAATGTTAAGTCCAGCAGCCAAATGCCATAATTTAGGTTGTTTTTTTTTTTTTGCTGTTTCTTGTTGCCAAGGGGTAACTCAACAAGATTAGAGAGGGTGCCCATTGATATCCCTTGAGCAATTAAGCCTTCAATCGATATTGAGCCTTTCTTGTTCAATGTGTTGCATATAAGGCGAGGCACCACAGGTGAATTGGGTAAAACAAATTAACTAGTAGATATCACTATGAAACTTCCCCAGTTGATTACTTACATTAATATGAAAAAATGTATTAAAGTTTTCTGTAATTTAATGTTTAAATATGCAAATTAGGCATGATCTTATTAAATATGTGCTGATTTGCATAAAGTAAAAAAAAAACGAAATAAAAAAACGAAATCTGAACATTGGATAAAGTCAGGTTCAAATTGACTTTTTCATTGTGTTGACATGCGTTACATTACCTTATTATACGGCTCTTCATTGTGTAGATAAGTGTTACCTTACCGTATTAAACAGCACTTCACAAGGCTAGTAAAACGCTCCATTGACTTGAATGGGATTTCCCAAAACATAATTTGGAACGGCTACTTAGAGCGCACATGAGAGGGGGGGGGGGCATATCATTGTTTGCATGGAGTTATGCTGTTCTTGTCATTTAGGCCTACAAGTTCAGGTTGGTTATCAGCCTGTCCTGCACTCACTAGCCTACAGTTTGGAGCTGGCCAAACAGTTCTGGCCTATTCTTAGTTTGCCATTGTAGGATCAAATTAGTGAGTCTTCAAGTCAAGTCAAGTTTATTTATATACAACAACAAAAACATGTTACATTTATATAGCACTTTTTTTTTTCAACACTCAAAGCACTTCACATGGAAGAAAAGTTTACAAAGTACAGATCATAATAAAAAAGAAAACATAAAACACACAAGGAAAAATCATTTAAAAATAAAGAATAATTAAAAAGACAACATAAAAGACGAGGTAGAATAATTAAGACAGATTCAGAATTTGTAACTCAGTGCAGTTAGCAGAAGGCATCTGAGAACAGTTTGGTCTTAAGTCTAGATTTAAAACTGGTTACAGATGGGCCTTTTTGATGTCATCTGAAAGTTGGTTCCAGAGCTGAACCCCATAGCCGCTAAAAGCTGCTTCACCATGTTTAGTTCTAACAGCAGGTTTTACTAACAGGTTTTTCTCCTGAGACCTGAGAGGTCGAGCAGGTGTGTACTGGTGAAGCAAGTCTGATATGTTTTTAGGTCCTGCTCCATTTACTGATTTATACATAATCAGTATCAGTGCTTTAAAGTCAATTATGTGAGACTTAAAGCAACACCAAATAACTTTTCCTCTGTCGCGCTATTTGTTTATCCAGCACTGGCTTTGCAAATAACGATGTCCACAGACAAGGTAGAGAAAGTTGCATGATTTTACGAAAGTATGATGTATTGTGACATCAAATGCAAGTCAAATTTGCAGTTTCTTATGTCTCAATCCATCGAACTACAGATCTGCTACCCGATCTTGCAAACTTACATAGTGCAGTTATAGCCGTTAGAGGGCCGCGAAGCGAATGCAGAAGTGATGTTCACCCTGTTACAAGTTGATGAACCACTGAAACGATTTTGGAAACATTATTTTAAGGTACAAAAAACTCTTTGGTGTTGCTTTAAGAATTGGAGTAATGTGGTCAGTTCTTTTAGTTTTAATGAGAACCCTAGCTGCTGCGACTTGTATTGCCTGAAGCTGTTTGATCTTTTTAGGAAGGTCTGTGAAAAGCCCATTGCTGGAGATAAATGCATGAATGAGTTTTCCTAAATCATGTTTTGACATTGGCCCTCTAAGTTTAGCAATGTTTTTGAGGTGGTAAAAAGCTGATTTAGTTATTGCTTTCATGTGGCGGATGAAATTTAGATCACTGTCAATTAATACAACAACATTTTTAACAGTATCCTTTGCTTTCAACCCTTTTGTGTCAACCATAAGTCTTTCCTCCTTTTTATGAAGTATAATTAGGGACTGTACGATATTTACCGGGGGGGGAGGGCCGGTCGTCAGGGGGGGGAGGGCCTAAGAGAATTTTTTAAGCCTTAGGGGAAGGCCCAGGAGAAATGTTTTGGCCTGGGGGGAGGGCCGAGGAAAATTATTTTTTCCTGATCCATGATATTTTTTCCCCTTATCAATGATCCGTTTTCGATATTTTAAAAGGTTTGTAGGCCAAAACATCATTCACGTCTCTTTGACAGAGTGGGCGAGTCCAAAAAGTCGCAACCCTACCTGAATCTCCCACAACTCTCCTCGTAAGCTTGCAGGTCACCCGCGGTTATGAGTCATAAACCAAATATTTTAATGATATTCGGGTCATTTGCGGGCGGGTCAGTTAAAATTAATTAAATATATATTTTCTACAAATAGGCCTACTTAAAATATCACGAGAAGGCTAGCATCAATACAGTAAAGCATCAATACAGTAAGTCAACAGTAAAGAAGCTGAAGACGCGAGTTAAAATAATAAAGACATCCCTTCAGGAAAAGCGATATGGCTATGGAAAATATTGGGAAAAGTTCTTAAAGAAGATGACAGTAGTACAAGTTATGGTCTATGTAGGCCTACTTCTTGCGAAGCCATTTAAAAGTATGACAGCCGAAACGGGCAGCCTGCAGGAATAAATCTTATGGCACAGACTACACAGCCATATACTACCGGTATGTATAGGTTCGCGCATGCATAAAAGTTAGTTCGTTGTGTTTGTGGCTTTAAACAGTGGATGTGCTTTAGTAAAGCTTTGTGCTTCATTCAGCATTTTAAACCAGTTCTTACGCTAACGTTTTGACCAGCAATGTATCTCTCTTGCCTAGGCTACCTTGCCTCTCCATTTCTATTTTCGAAAGAAGTATGTCCATGGCCAAATCTTATCTAGTGTTCTAAATCCTTGGTGGTTGCGTGCGTGCTTGCGCTCTTATTCTCATTCTCTTTCCTGCGCAAACATTATGTCCTGCATGCCTGCGTGTAGTTCTACTGCATAAAGTTTCGCAAATAAATTAGTTTGTTTTACAGAAATGGACTACTGCATGCAGGCTATAACCAAAAGCACACATTTTGTAAATAAGCGGGTCGGATCGCGGGTCGGGTATAATTTTGTCCTAATTAATATTCGCGGTCCGAGTTGCGGTCGGGTTGATTAAAATATCGGGCGACCGCGGGCCGCTTGTGACCAAACCCGCGCAACACTGGTTTGTAGCCCCGTGTGTGTGTATGTGTGCTTATGACATTTGCTGGCCGTTTTAACCTTGTAAACGTCATTTTTCGACCATTTGATTCACATAGGGGGGAGGGCCTAGGAGAATTTTTTTGAGCCGGGGGGAGGCCCCTGGAAAAAAAAATTGACCAGGGGGGAGGGCCAGGCAGAACATTTTTAACCCGATCGTCTGGCGACCGGCCCTCCCCCCCCGCTAAATATCGTACAGTCCCTTACTACAGTTTTTTATTTGTTTAGCTGAAGAAAACATTGAGACATCCAGTTGTTGATTTGGTCAATACACTGACAAAGAGATTCAAGGAGAGCATAGTCATTTGGCGACAGAGCTAGTAGAGCTAAGTAAATTTGGGTGTCATCTGCATAGCTATGATATGAAATCAAATGATTTTTGACGATTTGTCCAAGTGGGAGCAAATAGAGGTTGGATAATAGTGGCCCCAAGATCGACCCCTGGGGAACACCACAGGTCGTAGGTGTTGAGATACAGTACACAGATACAGTACAAAGAAGCTCCTTTCTTGTAGATATGATCTGAGCCAGTTGATAACTATACCTGTGTAAATCCAACCCAGTGGTCTAATCTTTTTTATTTGGTTTGGGTTTTTGAGTTTGTTTTTTAATTTCTCTCTCTCTCTTTCTCTCTTTCTCTCTCTCGTCGTAGGGGCTGGGTGTGGTGAATTCGTCAGACCGCAACACTCTGAAGCGGCGAATCAAAGACATCCATGCAGCGGCCGAGAAAGAGCGCAAGGCCCTGGGCAAACTGGAGCGGCAGAGGGAGAAACAGCGCAAGAAGGAGCAGGAGCAGCGCAAGAGCTAGACTCCACACCCCTCGCCTTCCTGTCATCACCGCCCCATGAGCAGCGCAAGAGCTAGACTCCACACCCCTCGCCTTCCTGTCATCACCGCCCCATGAGCAGCGCAAGAGCTCCACTCAACAGCCCTCACCTTTCCTCAGATTCATCCTGTCATCACCGCCCCATGAGCAGCGCAAGAGCTCCACTCAACAGCCCTCACCTTTCCTCAGATTCATCCTGTCATCACCGCCCCATGAGCAGCGCAAGAGCTCCACTCAACAGCCCTCACCTTTCCTCAGATTCATCCTGTCATCACCGCCCCAGGAGCAGCGCAAGAGCTCGACTCCACACCCCTCACCTTTCCTCAGATTCATCCTGTCATTACTAACCCCAGAGCAGCTCAAAAAAGACCAGGAACAGCGCCTTCCTGCCATCACCACCGGCCCCAGGAGCCACACCTCTCGTCTTTCCTCAGATTCATCCTGTCATCATCCCCCTGGGAGCGACGAGAGAAAGACCAGGAGCGGCGCAGGAAACTATCCACCACTCTCCTCGCCTCACCACTATCCTCGCCGGCCCAGGAGCAACGAAAGAGCTAGACTTTATAACTTCATTACTCACCCAGGAACAGCTCAAGAAAGACCAGGAGCAGTGAGCACACCCCTCACTTTCCTGTCATCACCGCCCCAGGAGGTAATGCAAGAGCTCAACTTCCCCCGTCCCAGCTCAGATTTATCCCGTCATTACCGATACCCCTCTCTCCACCAGCTCACTGAGAGTCTACAAGTACGGATCCCCATAAGGGTCATTGGTGGTGATTTTTTTTTTCTGGGCTCCTTTTGAGCTTATTTTGTATCCTTCTGTTCCTTCTCGATACTTTTGCATTCCGCCTTAATAGTTTGGCACAATGCTTTTGACTTTGCGAGGCAATGCAAAAATAATGACAAGGGAAACGCAAAAGTACTCTCGGGGAATGCAAAACTTATTGCGAGGGAATGGAAAAGTATTGTAAGGAAATGCAAAAGTAGCTAAAACAATGTCATTTTCACATAAAAATAAATCCTGTCTTGACCCTTAGAGGGCTCTGTATACAAGAGAGAAACAGCTGAAGAAAGATCAGCACTACCAAGAACAAGATGGCTCCTATGACCTGTCCACACTTATAGATATTAGAAAGCTAGATACCGCATTGGGCTCCCGAACGTACGTAAATAGCGTCGCCATCTTGGTGGGGGCAACAATAACTGGAGGCCTCTAACTGGAAATCAAACAGGTGTCTCTGATTGCAGCAAGTGTTGCTGTCACTCCCCCATAGACAGTAAACGTGCTGCCCCCACCAATATGGCGGCCACGTTTACGACGATCTAGCTTTCTAATATCTATGTCCACACCTGCCCCTTTGACCTTTGACTCTGCCTTACCCGCCATGTTTCCTTCAGTTCATCCAGAGCAGGGAAGAGAGAAGGGTGGCAGTAGTCTAGTGGTCTAGTGGTGAGGAAGTCTGTCCCTGTAGTCAGTTCACTGTAGGTTACTCTGGAGAAGCCAGTTTGGCTGAATGATGAACAATAATGTAACATAAAAGAAAACAGTAGAGGGAAGACCAGGAGCCATGCTGCAGGAACCAGATGCCTCCAGATGGCTGTTTCTTTCCTCTTCCCACCCACCCAGGCTGGGGAGTTAAATGAGCACTATGGAGCAAGTCCCTTTTTCCTAAATGGTCATGTACTGGGACCATTTAACGCTAAGGGGGTGCGTCGGCAATAAGGGCCATGCTCCGACCCGCGACGGCAACGGTACATAGTGAAATACCACGTGTTCCAGGTCCAGCAATGCCAGAGACTCCATTCTCCTTAGTGTAAGTCAGTGTGGCAGTAGCATGGCATTAGATTGGCATCAGAATGGCGCCACCTTTTGGAGCGGCGCAGGAAGCGGCTGGGCTAGACTGTGGTATTTGGGACACGTTGCACGTCATGTCGCATGTCAGTGTGATGAAGTTGAAGACAAAGCAGCAAAGAGGAAGATCCCTGCCAAATCTGAAGCTCCAATCATGTCAAAGAAAAGAAGAGTGACTGACTTTTTTCATTATAACTGAATTGCTTAATGTGCTTGATTTGGCAAATTCCCCATCTTTGATTCTCTGTGGGTCTCTGTGTTGTTTGGTGGATGAGATTTTGTTTATTTGTGAGACTATGTGTTGTTGTTTCAAACAAGCTAAAGAGGTGAAGATGGTTGGAAGGTGTTGTGATTCTTCTGTTTTTCCATGTTATGTACAAGGACAAGTAAAGGTCATTAGGTGAATTATGTTTATGAAGGACAAGTAAAGGTCATTAGGTGAATTATGTTTATGAAGGACAAGTAAAGGTCATTAGGTGACTTATGTTTATAAAGGACAAGTAAAGGTTATTAGGTGGCTTATGTTTATGAAGATAGGTGACTTGTGTTTGTGAAGGGCAAGTAAAGGTCATTAGGTGACTTATGTTTGTGAAGGGCAAGTAAAGGTCATTAGGTGACTTATGTTTATGAAGGACAAGTAAAGGTCATTAGGTGGCTTATGTTTATGAAGGACAAGGAAAGGTCATTAGGTGGCTTATGTTTATGAAGTTAGGTGACTTGTGTTTGTGAAGGGCAAGTAAAGGTCATTAGGTGACTTATGTTTGTGAAGGGCAAGTAAAGGTCATTAGGTGACTTATGTTTATGAAGGACAAGTAAAGGTCATTAGGTGGCTTATGTTTATGAAGGACAAGGAAAGGTCATTAGGTGAATTATGTTTATGACATGATAAGTGCCATGTTCGGTTGATTTTAATTTAATGTTCGGTGTGGTCATATTGGTCATATCTTTTACCAGGACATGAACTGTTAAGTCTTAAGAGAAACACCTTTAAAAAAAGGTGTTCTAGTAAAGGCCGACACAAACACACACATAAAGACATTTAAATTTTACAAAATGTTCTTTTTTTTGCTAGTAACCAATATGCCCACACATGACCCATTTTGGCTAATCTGCTTTACTTTGTACACAGTCACATAAGCACAACACAGTTATACTTGATAACACACTTAATCCGTTTTGCCAGCGCGTCTTGTTGCCGTTGAAAGGTGTCTAATATCTAATAATATCTTTCATTCAAAGCCATGATGTACATACAGAGGAAAAGATGAGTCAAAGTGCACATGTATGGGCCTGGAATTATTAATGTAGGAATTTTCTCTATGATGCTGTGTGTGTGTGGGGGGGGGGGGGGGGGGGGTATATGTGTGAGTAGGCATGCATGAGTGAGTGTTTAAGAGAAAGACAGAGCGTGTGTGTGTGTGTGTGTGGGTGTATATGTGTGAGTAAGTGAGTGTTTAAGAGAAAGACAGAGTGTGTGTGTGTGTGTGAGTGTGGGTGTGTGAGCATGTTGGCCTATATAAAAGCTCTGTTCGCTGCCAAGGACGTGTACATGATATTTATTGGTGTGCTTGTCGTCTGGGCTCAATGAAAATAAACTCCACTCCGGAAATAAGGCCTGAGGACACCATTGAAGGAGAGTTCCAGTTCTCACATCATTTCCTGTACCCACAATGCCCTGCTCTTTCACGCTCCCCCTCTCTCTTGTCACACACGGGCTGCCTCCGGACACCTCGCCTCAATGAGCGGAGCCTCGACAAACCTCGCCGTTATCCCCTCCTCCTTTCTGACAATCAGAAGGATCTGGACGACTGTTTCACTTCCCTCCACTCAGATGAGAAAGACATGGCTGCCGCCGTCGGGACCGCATCTGCTTCCTGGTTCTGCTGCACCGTTGCTAGGGTTTCTGTTTTTCACGGCTGTGTTGGGTTAACGAATAAAGGATGCATTTACGTGCGGTTGATATGCTGCATGCATGTCAACAGTCTGATTAGATGACTCTTGTTGTCTTTTGCTTCCTGAAAGAGTCAGTTCAACATTGAATCAAGATTTAGCATTAGTTATGCATTGAAGGAACATTTATCAGACACTAACTTTTATCGGACATATACATTTATCGGACATCTAAAGCAACTCAAATTGGGCCTAAAAGTAAAGTGAATCGCAGAGTTGCAATGGCTGGTTCAGGACTTGTTTTTTTCTCTGATCTAAATGACAAATCAAGAAATGTTGACTAATCACTTGTAGACCCTATACACAGTGTAGTGTTCTGCAATTTGGCTTTCACCAAAAATGTTTATTTCGTCTCAATGCCGTAAACATTATATACTTTGAGGGGGAATATTATGTTGTGCTCTTACCAGCATTACACAATATGTTTTCTACATCTCTGAGACCAGTTGGAGCAGTTTTATGTCTCTGTGGCTAATATAGTGTCAGGGGTCAGGCAAGATTGCCTGAAGCTATTTGAACAGGAAAAACCTTCCAAAAATGAAAAATCATCATTTGGTTCACACCTTTCACATGCCTCCCTGTTTTACAGCGCAAGGAAATAAATATGATCCTTATGGAACATGACCTTCCACTTCCTCTATATCATGACCTCTACTTTCATGTTCTCTATTCTCTTCTCATCTCACAACTGCACTCTCGCTGCTCTCCTCTCATGCTCTCCATCTCATCTCATCTCACAACTGCACCCTCTCATCTCACAACTGCACCCTCTGTTCTCTCCTCTCATGTTCTCTATTCCCACCTCACAACTGCACCCTCTCTTCTCTCCTCTCATGTTCTCTATTCCCACCTCACAACTGCACCCTCTCTTCTCTCCTCTCATGTTCTCTATTATCACCTCATCTCACAACTGCACCCTCTCTTCTCTCCTCTCATGTTCTCTATTATCACCTCATCTCACAACTGCACCCTCTCTTCTCTCCTCTCATGTTCTCTATTATCACCTCATCTCACAACTGCACCCTCTCTGCTTGTCTCTCCTCTCTATAGTAAATGGATATTATGGTCAATCAGTCTTGTGAAAATGCCACTACGGCGTGTCATGAGTTTGCCCCCCCCCCCCCCTAGACTCAGGTTTGAGGCCGGGTTTGGTGACTGCTCTCTCCCTTCACTAGTTGACACCTTTACAGTCTTCTCTGAGAATGGAACTGGGAGTGTGTTTGTCAGGGAATGAATGTCAGTGTAAGAAATATTCCAAATATCATTTTTGTGACACCTGACTCCCAATATCACGCCATTTGCACCGTAAGAGAAAAAACTTTTCATTATCACAAACCATCATTTAGTTCACATTTCACATGCCTCCTTGTTTTGTACCTTAAGTAAGAGGAAAAACTTTCCATAAATCACAAACCATCATATAGTTTTATATGTTTCACATGCCTACTTGTTTTGCAGGTACAAGACAATAAATATGACCCTTATGGAACATGATCTCCTTCTTCCTCAGCTTATCTCATGACCTCTCCTCTAGCTCATGTTCTCTGCTCTCACCTCACAACTGCACTCCCACGTCTCAAGGACATGCATGGCATGAGATTTGGGGCCTCATTTGTAAGCATTTTGCGTAGAAACCATCCTTCATTTGATCTAAGATCATTTGTGAAATGAACGCAAGTGTGGTTCAGAGAAAACGAGTGTGCATATGCTAATGATATTGATGAGGGGGTGCTTACAAGGCGGAGACCCAAAACCATCCGGCTGCGCACAAGTTGACATTCATTTGTGATTTATAATGGGCATATCTGGAAGAGTGGCGGACGCACGTTTTTGTGTGTACATTCCTTTTCTCTGAATCCCACATACGATCATTTCAGAAATGACCTAAGATCAAATGAAGGATGGGTTCTATGCAACACTTTTCTAAATGAGTTCTGGTGAGCAGGCACATGCACACATAGGCATGTTAGCTCACTCCTTCAGTCCTATTATGGAAATTAAAGTTCTCAAACATCATTATTTACCGTTAGTCTGAGCGAATTAGGGTTGAAGGTGGAAGTAAATACAGCAAAAGGATATTTGGTATTAATCGAACCGTAATTTCATGTAGATTAAGAATTTCAGGTGCCTACAGCGCAGATTTGTACCAGAAAAAAGATATACAGCTTTGAATGGACCATGGTATAATGATTATTGGGCCAAAAACGTATATTATCACATATAGATATTAGCTGATATCTCCATACCATACTGGTAAAAGGATCTTTACCAAACTTGGTGTACTTACTCACCATAAGTTCTTGATTAAAATTAGTAGGTGTTTAATGTCTTGGGGTCAAAGGTCAAGGTCACATGAGGTCATACTTGACATGCAATGTTTGTTTTATACCTCTCAAGCAGATTGAAGGATCCTCATTAAACCCAACACAGTTAATTAAGCCTAAATTAACTGATAAGGCATTAAAGATCATGGGGTCACAGGTAGAGGTTAAAGGTCATGAGTATAGCTGGCTGAGGCATAGAATCAACTATCTGAATTGACATTAAAAAAGATTAAGACATTTATTAAAGCAAAACAAACTTTATTTTCTGTATAAAAACAGTTGTTTCAACCTCCACATCTTATTTTAGTATTGTAGTAATAGCCTCTCTGAAATCAGGGGAAATCTAAATAATTTGCTGTTTTAAAAATGCAAACATCTGTGTGAATACTGTTTTAAAATAACTGTTTTAGTTCATAAATGATATTGGAGTAAAAACAAAGTACTATTACATAACATTCAGTACATCAATAACAACATTGTAGTTCATTTAGACAAGCTGAATAGCAGAACTTTTAGATTAAATCCAAACCATTTCTGTCAAACTTCTGATAAACATTGTCATCTTGAGCTATTTCCTTCAACTTAAATTATAACGCCAGACAATCAATGTTAATGTCTATCTTGATAGAATAGTGTTAGAAATAAAAACTACCCTTGCATCGCATTGCAATAGTTATACTTTGTTCCCTGAAGTTGGTAGTAGGCATATAAGCAACGGCAGCAGCGGACTGATATTACCTTGGATTCTACTAAGTATTATGGGTTTTCAGGATGTGAATGGATGTAATCATGGGTTTCATAAGGGTTTATACTATTGCATGGGTTTTCATGTTTTAGAAGAATGTAGTCATGAGTGTCATAAGTCAGCGGAGTGGGGTGAGTGGAAAAGTACTGGGGGTACCAGGATGAGAGGATCTCCTCCTTATATGGTTAAGGGAGAGGGGGTGTTATCAAGCTGGTAAGGACTGGACAGGACAGGGATGAGGAGGCCACTGTGCCTTATGAGTTAGGGCCTGTCTAGCTAGGAAAAGAATAAGATAAGAAGGCCTTATTTCACCAAACTGGAAGGAAACAGAAAAACTTAGGGTTACACTATTTTACATATGTTACCTATGCATTACATAGGTTTGCATATAGTTGTATGCATGATGGGAAGATGGTTTCCACCAATGTAAGCGATCCTGCTTGGTACTGATTGGTGAAGGGTGTTGAGGGAGAGGGGGTGTTATCAAGCTGGTGAGGACTGGGCAGGACAGGGATGAGGAGGCCACTGTGCCTTATGAGTTAGGGCCTGTCCAGCTAGGAAGAGAATAAGATAAGAAGGCCTTAGGGTTACACAATAAGATAAGAAGGCCTTATTTCACCAAACTGGAAGGAAACAGAACTTAGGGTTACACTATTTTACATATGTTATCTATGAATTACATAGGATGCATGATGGGAAGATGGTTTCCACCAATGTAAGCGACCCTGCTTGATACTGATTGGTGAAGGGTGTTGATGGAGATGGCGTGAGAGGGTGGCACTTCTCAAGGGCTGAGGAGTATAAAATATAGTGTACAGTATAGCCATCCGTAGGGGAGATCTTGTCGGGGGCCCCAGCTGATGACATCTCCTCCCTATTGCTTTGATGGTTGGTCTGGACTTTGGTTGGGCTGTACCATCATTGCAATACGGTGAATAAAGATCAACAGTCTTCGGAAAATCTTCTATCTACATTGTCTCCTTCGGACGCCTTGTTCCAGAGTGCTAAATTACTAAATAGTCAAGTGGTAATTGTTAATTGGACAATTGGATTTGGAAGTGGACATTTTCTAGCCTGGAAAATCCAGACCCTGGTAATCTAAAAAAGATTAAGGGTCTGGCCACGAACAATGTAATGGCCCAACTCGAGGGGCGGCACCAAGCATGCATTTAAAAATCTCACTGCACGCAATTGGATAACACTAGACCAATGTTTACTCCACTCACATCCATCTGGGATCGCTTCCGTTGAGAGTGATTTCGGCACCAGATTTTATGGTAGAGCCAATCAGGACGCAGGGCCGGAGTTTCATAGATGTGACGTAGTGTAGAAGCGACTGTGAGACTGTTCTCAGCGTCACGGGTTGGCTTCAATGTAAGTGGTTGAAGTAGCATGTTAATAGAGGACGGAGAAGTGGCTTATCTAATCATATGCAAGGATTTTTTGATAAGGCCCAGCCTTCTGAAACTCCACTCCAATGGATCGATCCCAGATGGATTAGTGGAGCTAGGCGGAACGAAATTCATCTGGCGAGAGTCAGGTTAGTCTCATCATCCATTGCAGTGAAATTGAAAATAATGAATCAAGACAGTACTGAGCACAACTAAATACTGATATTCATCCCAGGGGAAAATATTGCTTATTACAAAACTTTCAGAAACAAAATTTAGAAAATGAACTGCTATCCTAATACTTTGTGTCCCTTAATGTGCTTTGTAAGAAATTATAAGGTGGCTTGTAACAAATTCATATTTAATTATATTATTGATATCTACCGTCAAAATCTTCCAAAATATTTAGATAATATTTTTTGCCCACCCCTAACTTCAACTGAACAGATAACAACGGACATGCCACATTAGTAACATCAAAACTGGAAGACAATGCTAGTCTTCAGGGTCACAGAAATTGCCAGGAGAAAGTGGACAACACCTTGTCCATGAAGGGAAAAATAGCAAGGGCCACAGTTAACAGTCAAACTAACTTATGGAAAGTCACAACAGCAGAGAAAGCTATAATTTACAGCTGGAAGTAGCACTGCTTGTACTGTGGAAAGGACTGCATGGGCAATATTGAAAGAGATATTGGTCAGGTCATGACTATGCTAGTGGAAGTATTCCACTGTTATGTAACTGATAAGCACATTTGCATACAGTAATTGCAATCAGATTATTGATTCTTCTATACAAAGGAGGGGTATTAAACTCATTGTGCTGTAGATAAGGACTCCCCATGTCAAAAACAACCAAGTCTATGTTGTGCAACATAAAAAAGTTCACTATATTTACAGTAATTGAATTGAACATGGCATGTTGATTAGCATGTCTCCACCGTCTATAACCTTGTATGCCAGGGGATGAAACTGACCTTAACCTTTGACCCCATGGCCCTGAGTCCCTAGGTTCATCTAACTTGTATAGACAATAAATGTACTAGAGTTAATGAAGATCCATCAGTCTGCTTTGGAGATATGAACCAAATACTGCATGTGAGTTATTTGTGTGACCTCTTGTAACCTTGACCTTTGACCTCAAGACCTAAATTGTCTTGCCAGCTCTTTGACAACTTGTAGTGGGTAAATAGACCAAGTTTGATGAATATCTTTCAATTGGCTTAAGAGATATCAGCTAATATCAAGATGTACTAACATACGTTTTTGGCCCAAAAATCATTGTGCCATGCTCCATTCAAAGCCCTATATATTTTTTTCGGTACAAATCTGCGCTGTAGGCACCACAAATTCTTAATCTACAGAAAATTACGACTCAAATGATACCAAATATGCTTTTGCTGTATTTACTTCCACCTTTGACCCTTTTCTAGGCTAATTCGCTCAGACTACGTGGTAGATAAAGAGGTTCATTTACAGAACTTAAAGGGAAATACAACAGGTGAATACTGTCACATTTGTACAGTGATGGCCAAAAGTATTTGCACCCATGCTGAACTGAACTTTTGGAAATTGATCTTAATGCCTTAAAGGAGAATTCCGGTGTGATATTGACCTAAAGTGTGTTGAAACATGATACCGAGTGTGAACGTATGTCTCATAGCCCATCTCGGCTTGTCCCCTGCACTCCAAAATCTGGCATTAGTTAGCCAATGCTATCAACAGCTTTTTCAATGGTGGTGCTTCGGCATCGGGCTAGCCATGCAAATAAATCACTGTTTTACACATTTACGAGGCTCAATGTATCTCCACACTTCATTGGTAGACTTCCGAGGGCCCTGACATTTAAAACGAGAAATTGAGAACTTTGAAAAAGCACTGGTAGTTTACTTACAACACGATTTATGCAGACAGTATCTTCACGAAGTTTAGCGTTTGCAGCCATCTTGAATTTAGTCACGATAAGTCGAGCGACGAGTAAGAATGAACAGGTATGATAAGGGATCAGATTCCAAAAATAATTCAGTGGAAATGCATGGATTCCATTTTTTTCCAGTAGCAGCAACTGGAATCCATGCATTTCCACGGAATTATTTTTGATCTGATCCCTTATCATACCTGTTCATTCTTACTCGTCGCTCAACTTATCGTGACTGAATTCAAGATGGCGTCGAACGGTAAAATTCCTTAAGGTACTGTCTGTAGAAATCGTCTTGTAAATAAACTACCAGTGCTTTTTCAAAGTTCTCTATCTCTCGTTTTAAATGTCAAGGCCTTCGGAAGTCTACCAATGAAGTATGGAGCTACTTTGAGCCTCGTAAATGGTGTAAAACAGTGATTTATTTGCATGACTAGGCCGATGCCCGAGACACCACAACGAAACACTGTGTTGGTAGCATTGGCTAACTAGCGCCAGATTTCTGAGTGCAGGGGACAAGCCGAGGTGAGCTATGAGACATACGTTCACACTCGGTATCATGTTTCAACACACTTTAGGTAAATATCACACCGGAATTATCCTGAGGAAAAATGAGGAAATATCTAACCTTTAAGGCGAGACACGGCAGGTGAAAACATCGTTTTTTCATGCACTGGTCAATTTCGAGATTTTGGGCTAGTCTGTTACCTTAGCATGTATTCTATCACACTACTACAACAAAAAAGTCCGATTTACACATTTAGGTGTTTATTTCATTATATTGTGTCTACTCGCGCCTGTATATTTCTCCTAAATTCAGCAAAAGTTAGCATTCTAACCTTGCATGCACTCCCGCGACCGTGGTCCAAAACATAACATGTGTACTACCGTTGGAAAGCTCTGTTTTTCCTGTATCACGCTATGTGATCCATATATGGACACTTACTTTGTATCAGCAACCAATCGCGAAAGTTCAAAGGCGAGTCTAGGCTGAGAACGGAATCTCATTGGCTGTCTTTCAAGGCTGTTTTCTCAAAGTGAGTTTCCGCTCACACTCTGAGCTCAAAAACTCCACTTCAGAAGCACGTACATACACCAAACTTTCTAGACTTATGCCTAACTATATGTCGAAGATTTCTACAGAGGGGTTTGTTGATATATTATTCCTAGCCTGACTTACATGACATTTTATGCCTAAAAACATGGACATTTTTTAGGGCTAGTGACATAATTATGACCGCCGCGCAGCGAAGCTTCGCTATCTGTAAAAAGATAGCTATCTGTAGTGCTCTGCCTTAAAGAGTACAAGTGGATCATTTTGATTGTAGGCTCCTTATTTATTTATTTGTATTTGTGTAAAAAACACCATGTAAATATGCCAGAATTAGTAAAAATACTGTGCTTTTCATCTGCAGTCCCTAGGCAGGTGACATAGGACAAAACATATAGATAGCCAGCAGTCATACAGCACTCACATACTGTAGAATTAAACACATAATGGTAACTAATAACTAGCCCTATTTGTTCTACGTAGTTTGTTCTTTGCCAATAGATCTTCATCAGTACAGATGATACAGACAGCCTTCCCTTTTATGTGAACGGGGGGATGTTTACATGTAATAGCCTACTAAAGAAGACCTTTGTGTCTTTTGAGAATTAAACATTTGCATGGGTGTGAGGGTATTTTGATAAATCAGTAAGTCAGAGATTATGTATGTCTATGTTTCTTAGCAGATGCTTTTGTCCAAAGCAACTTATATTATAGTTGAACCAAAGACCAAACAAAACCACCATGGGTGAGAGGAGTCATCACACACCCCTCCCTGCAGTGCAGTGCAGTGCTCCTGGAGAAACTCCAGTGTGTTGTTGTTAGAGAGCCAGGCTGCTCCCACTTTTTCTTATTTCCTGTTCACAGAGCCAGGGCATTGTAAGAAGACTGGGTTTCTTACAGTGTAGGCTACTCAGACAATGAAAAACTAGCGAGAGCACATAATTGCTAAATGCTACATGTTAGAAATCGCTTACCCTACCGTGAATGTTTCATGATGGATTGTAAATGGTGGCTGTCTTGGGTATACATGGATATCGAAATGCGATTAACTTAGTTGTAATGTAGTTGATTAACAATGTTAGTAACATTGTTGAAGTAAAAAAAAGTCAAGTTTCAAGTATTTATTTCCGAAAATATTGAGCACACAAATAGGTCCATAACAAATACTGTCTTCATCATCCCAATCACACATACAAAATCATTTTAGCATAGGCCAAATCAATTATATCTGAACATAACAGTAAACATTGCTTGTCAAAAATCCATATAGTATTCATCTACAGTATTCAAAATACATGATGTTACAAAATGAAGATGAATGAATGAATTATTGACTGAATACAAATCTGCATTCCACTGTAGTAAACAGACATGTGTAGGCTACCTACAACTGCACATAGGCTCTGTAAATGCCTGCTCCTCTCCTCAAACGTTACTAGCCCATAGGGCACAACAGGTTACTCCTCTTATAAAGAAGAGCCTTTCCACACTACTGGATTACTAAGCTCCCTACTCACCCCTCCGTCCTTATGTTTTGTGCGTGTGTGTGAGTGTGTGAGAGAGAGATAGAGAGAAAGAGAGAGAGACAGAGAAAAAGAGACAGTGTGTGTGTGTGTGTGAGTGAGAGAGACAGAGAGAAAGAGACAGTGTGTATGTGTATGTGTGTGTGTATGTATGTGTGTGTGTGTGTGTGCGTGTGTGTGTGCGTGTGCGTGTGCGTGTGCGTGTGCGTGCGTGCGTGTGTGTGTGTGTGGCTAGTGTGCGATTACGACTGAAACTGCTGTTAACAAAGATGGCTAGATGATGACAAAGAGCATACTACTTACATAAACATGAGACATAGTCCCTTACAAAGACAGGGTTTCAGGACATCACGTTCGGGTATCACGTATACTACCCAAAGGATATTCCAGACATTATCAAAGCATAAAAAACACAACTGTGTTTCCTTTCATATGGCATTAATCACCAAAACAAACGGTCTCAGGAAGTGAAGAGGGCAGCTCTGACACGGCTTTGAGTCAGCAGCTTCCACTACCACATTGCTCAATAGGAGAGTGTTCTTGTGGCGTGAACAGGCTAATGACATCAACAGTCTTGGCGCCACGCCTTGTTGACTCTGCGTGAGCATGTTGCTCAATTGCACCAAGCGAGTTGCACCAGAGACTTGGTGAGTGAGCGAGATTGTATGACTCCCACAAGGACTTTTACTTCAGTAAGCAATAAATAAAAATGTTTGACAATAAATAAAATATTATAATAAAATATCAGAAATAGCATAAATATTCTAAAATATTAGAATGCATTAAATAGTGTATAAATAAACATGTAAATAAATTAAGCACATTTTAAAAATTCTCTTGGTAGGGCTGAGGAATACTGGGGCAGGAAGTAGGGGCTGGCGGAGAGTGAAAAAGTGATGTTTGAGCTGAAGAGGGGCAAAAGGGGCAATTCTTCATGAAAGACTCCTCTTGCCCTTAGATAGTGCAACTTTCAGCCATAGACCTTGACGGGGGCGTTTGATCAACAGACAAGCCCCCAGCAAGAGCCGTCCTCTCGGCTAGTGTCAAATTCTTCTGTTGAGCCCCATTCAGACCGCAAGCGATAAAGTTCAAATAATTTCAACTTTTGAGACGACAAGCGACGAGTGAATTGTGGAATGTGTGAATGGGGCTTTAGGGCATGATCTCCTCCTCCAGGTCAAGAGGCGACTCTCATGAGCCTGCTGGGATTGCATATCTTCCTTCTTCTCTGAAACTGACACGCACTTCAAAAATAGCAGCCTGCAGTATTCTGTTAAATGTTATTCTGGGAGGGCACCAATTGGGAAAAACAAAAATGAAATCTCCAAAATATTGATATTCTTCTTTCCAAAACGTTCTGCTTCTGGAACACCATTCCTCTGCGTAAAACAGTATCAAAAATAAAATGGAGGTCTCAGTGTTAATCGAGTCCTCAAATGACCATTCTCCACTGCAGCAGCAACAGCAACATCAGTTTAGAGCCTGAGTCTTAACTCCAGCTGTGTTGCCTGCCCCCACCAGTGGGGGGCAGCAGTGGTGAGATTGCACCCCGGGGGGGGGGGGGGGGCGACTTCAGCTACTGGTGTGTGCGATGTTGCGGAGGCTGCGGAATGTGTCCTGGGAGAAGCTGCGCAGGTGGGCCAGGATGACGTGGGTGGCCACCTGCACCTCGTAGTCACTGGTCAGCCGAGACGACAGGCCAGAGACGTCGGTCTGGGCTTCCACGGACGAGACATGGGACAGCGCCTGAATCTACATCAAACACACACAAAAACACAAAAAATAAATATAACATTACATACTGTACTGCATATATACTGGTCATACATACATACATACATACATACATACATAACATAACATACTGTACTGCATATATACTGGTCATACATACATACGTATACATACATATATTACATGCATATACATACATACATGCACATACATACATGCATACAGACATACAGGTTTGGGACTACGGGATTATGTTATCTATATAGTAAACTTATAGATAACATAAGATAGATAACATAGATAACATAACATAGATAACATACAGTATGTATCAGCCAATTCCGACAAATGCGTTGGCCAAATACCTTTACTAATACTGTACACATTTCTACAGCCACATATTTACATAGAGCTAAGGGCTCTAGATGCCATCTTTGTAGGAGCGGACACGATTCTCACCTTCTGCACCTGAGCCTGCAGGTCGTTGATGTCGGCCCGGAGGTCAGCGACGGTCTGCGAGGAGGCCACACGCCCCGACACCACCTGCAGCAGCCCACTGTACATGCGCAGGCCCTCTGCCATGTGGTTCAGGCTCATCTCCTGCAGGGGGCAGCAAAGAGAAGAACATCAGCCAGGGTCTAGAAGTCACTGATATACTAGTAGCAGGGTTGTGCAAAATTCCAGAATTGAATTGAAACTGGCTCTTAAATTCCAATTCAATTCTTGAATTTCACTTGCATTTCGATTAAGGTAGCAAACAGGAAGCGGAATTGCAATTTGAATTTTGCACAACCCTGACTAGTAGGGCTACTCACTATTATGTACTGTACTATACCATACTATACTATAATAATTATTAATTACGTAAAAAAGAAAGATACTGAAATAGAAATGTGAAAAAGAAAGAAAAAAAGAAAGACCAGAAACACAAAGGAACACATTTCTGTATTCAATGGAGTCTACATGTACCTAATTAAGCAGAATTGCAAACACAGTGGTTCACACATATGACCTACCAAAGTGAAGTCTGCAGCAAGGGCCTTGAGTTTGGGTGCAGAGGGGATCTCCAGTAGGTTGACCATATACTCCAGATTCATGGAATCTCCAGAGGGATCAAGGGTCAAGCCCTGTAATGGGTGGGGACAAAAGCATAAACCTCTCTGGATCAGATAAGGCCTGGAGTAACACACACACACACCTCTCTGGATCAGATAAGGCCTGGAGTAAATCACTAAACCAAATCTAGAAAGCCTTTAATGAGTTCTGCTCTAGGAAAGGCTCTGGCTATGCCCCCTTGCAACCCCAAATCATTATGGGCCTCGTTTCAGTGCTTTAAGGAAAAGCCAAACATTCCTGCGTTTGCAAGCGTGCCGAGACCTGCCTTGCGCATAAACAAAAACAGGAGTTGTTCAAAGGCTCAAAAATCAAGCCAGCGCTTGGGGATGGAAAACAAAATATTAAGTAGGCAAACTGAAAACATTCAGCCTACAAGAAATGAATTGACAAGTTATTAGGAGTTCTTTTACGCATTTACGCTTTTTTTCGGAGTGATCAGAGTTTTAGAAATGGCAAACGTTTGCAACACTTTTAAAAATGCATTTGATGTAAGATTAGTCAGATCACTTTAATGCAAAGGCCAATGACGTGACTGTGAGAAAGACGCCGCTTACCTGAGTAGAGACGCAAGATTCGTGAACCACTGGAATGTCGCTCAGAACCTTCCGCACCAAACTCTTCGCTCCTTCCATGACGCGTGATAACTCCGAGTCGCTCATCAGACCTTGTCCGACGGGAGCTGCGCGAGTGACGCATACCAAAGCCAACTGCAAAGTGAAAACTGCGGGGAGCACCAGAACATTAGACAACAGTGCAAACTGAGGCAAACATCCTAGAATTGGCGCGGTCCATACTGGCAGCCCAGATGAGGATAACAGTGTAATGAGCGTTCTCATGTCTCCTCCCACAGAACTTTCTGGAGAACATTCTGCATAGCGGCGCACCACATTCATTACACCGTAACCCAATACAGACCGCATATCTGCATTGTTACAACATTGCGCTCATTGCATATAGGCTTACACTCAATTTAGTTAAAAAGCAACATTCATTAATAAATTAGACTGAATAGACCTATACAAATGTCTAAAAAGCTTAGGCTACAGTTTCATAGTCAGAGAGAAACATAAGGCTCCAACTTACAGATAAAGTGTTTCATTATTTCGGTCTTGAAGTTTGGGGTGAATGAATTGTCTTGTCTTTTTCGATTTAAATGACTGAATGACTGATGAGGCAGGTGAACTATCCTTATAGTCTTATGTGGGAAATTCCAATTGATTTCATGGGCCCTAGCATAATGACTAAGAGTATGCTACTATTTCCTGGACACACACTCCCTCACACACACATAGCCTACACACACAACGGCCCACACGTTTTATATCATTATCATTATTGCACACACAATCAATGCAAACCACAAATCTCCATATTGGTCTGTTAAAAACGTCAATCACATAGTGTAAACTTTTCCAATCATAGAGTTTGAAATCTAGGAGCCTACTAGGCTACCTGAAATAAAGTGAAGGAAAAGTGCCAAGACCAATGTGGACTGTGTAGGCTAACTGTGTAGGCTAATGACTAAAGTTTAAGTTTTCCTTTGTTTGGATCAACACATGAGATGGTTTGGATCTTTGGATTTCAGATGGTGAGGGATTGCTCTTTAAGAGACAGCTTTCAGCAATTGTGTGACATGTTTAGATTTTGCATTTAAGCGATACAAAAAACCCTGTAATAACAGATGCAAGGCACATTGAATTAGGCTCTCCCTGTGTGTGAAATGCGCTAAATAAACTTGCATTGCTTTGCTTAACCAGACTTTAAAAATTAACCATTTGGTCTACAGTTAAAATATGTAAATGTGTATGAGGGTATTTCAAAGATTCTATGTAGACTAAACGCCGATGGAGTAATTCAGATGTTCCCAGGCTATGACACAGCCAAGGTATAATTATGAAGAAACGGACTCTTGAAAAGACGCAATCTGTTGCGGTGTTAGGGAAAGTTCTGGGAAGTGCGCTTGCGCCTAAGGTTTGCTTGGGTGCAGCCTGGGTTTATCAGCGTGAAGTCTAAATCTATAGAACTCCATAAGTAGGGTAAATGCGCTATAATCTGTTATCGAGACAGCAAAAACCTCTGAAAAAATTAACCAGGTTGAAAGACCCGGTGATGATATCAATTTAGCTGTCACCAGTATTTTTTAAACCTATATTGCCTTTTCGCCAGCAGCAGAATGCGTCATCGTCCATTGCTGTTGCTTAACACAAGGCTACGCACTCAGTGATTTTTGAGTACAGGACAGACCACAGATCTACTTTTCTGCGTCCCATCATGATTCACAAAATCATGGCCTAATTAAAAGAATGCACGGATGCATGAATCTGCCCGCTGTTAGCTAACCCTGGAAACTGGACATGAAATAATTGGGTTTAGACAAAACAATGCAGGTTACACCAGATTCCTGTTAGCGAAAGGATGAAAGAAGAAAACAGCTTGGGGATTTTTTTTTGCTTAAGGCTGTCGGGCAGGTATCTATGACGTATAGGCCTACACCTTAATAGGCAAGGGATGGAAATTCAGACACCAGCCAAATGATGCGAAAAGAATGTCAAGTCAAGTCAAGTCAACTTTATTTCTATAGCACATTTAAAAACAACTGAGTTGAACCAAAGTGCTTACAAACAAACATAAAACAATGACAATGGTACAACAACAATAATCATATAACATGGGGGGGAAATAAATAAATAATTGAAATAATAAACAAATTGGTCAAAAATAAAATAAAGAATAAAGAGTGTGTGTGTGTGGGGGGGTATTAAGGTAGATTAAAAGCTTGGGAGAAAATGAAAGTCTTTAAGTTAGACTTAAAGCAGTCAATGGTTGGAGAGGACTTAATATGTACAGGTAGACTATTCCAGAGTTGGGGGGCAACAACAGAGAAGGCTCTATCACCCTTAGTTTTAAGGCGTGTTTTGGGGATATAGAGAAGATTCTGAGATGAAGACCTAAGTGATCTTGGAGTGCTGTAAGGAATTAGTAGGTCACCTATGTAACTAGGTGCCAAACCACTGAGGGCTTTGAAGACAAAAAGTAAAATTTTAAACTTAACTCTGTGCTCCACAGGTAACCAGTGCAGCTTAGCCAACACAGGAGTTATATGCTCACGTTTCTTAGAGCCACTTAATAATCTAGCTGCTGCATTTTGAACTAGCTGAAGTCTGTTGAGAGTGGAGTGGGTCAGGCCTGCATATAAGGAATTACAATAATCTAGTCTACATGTTATGAAAGCATGTATAAGAGTTTCAAGATCGGAGAAGGACAAAAAGGGCTTCAGTTTTGCAATGGTTCTTAACTGGAAAAAGCTGCCTTTGACCACTCTATTTACTTGCTTATGAAAATTTAAAGAGGAGTCAAAGAAAACCCCAAGATTCTTTACTTCACTGTGGCAGTTTGCAGAGAGAGCATTTTTCAAGATAGAAACATCGCTTGGAGGGCCCAAAATAATTATATCAGTTTTACTTTCGTTCAGTTGAAGAAAATTTCTTGCCATCCATTTGAACAAATGCCATTAGTGTTAACAGGCAGGTAAAACTGAGTGTCATCTGCATAGCAGTGATACTGAATGTTATACTTTTTAAAAATTGAGCCAAGGGGTAGCATATAAAGAGAGAATAAAAGAGGGCCCAAAATGGAACCCTGAGGAACACCACACTTTATAAGGGCAGAGGAAGAGGAGAAATTGCCTAAACTAACTGAAAATGATCCATCACTAAGATAAGAAGAGAACCATTGCAAAACAGAACCCTGGAGACCAACTTCATCCTCCAAGCGTTTTAATAGGATGTTATGGTCAATGGTGTCAAATGCTGCACTCAGATCAAGAAGCACCAAGAGGGCACAAGATCCAGAATCAACTGCTAAGAGAATGTCGTTTTGGACTTTAAGCAAGGCCGATTCAGTGCTGTGCAGAGATCTAAAACCTGATTGGAATTTATCACATATATTGAACTCACTCAACTCAATGTGGCTGTAGTTAGTTGACAGACACAAAATACTAAATACGTTCACCATTTACTTGTCAATGGGTGGTCACATTTTACATTTAAAACGTTAATTTCCACCCCTGCTTGATAGGTCTACTCAAACTAGCCTCCTTAGCCATTCCATTAGCCTACGGCCGATGGGCGGGATAATCAGTTGTCTTTCAAATTCCCTCTGCATGCAATAGGACAGCGGCAGCGCTATGTCCATGCGTTTCCCACCAGCGGAGCTAGTTGGCTAGTTCAAACGTTTGCCAACTTAATAAAAGCTTAACTCGTGTCACACTGTTCGCCAACAGCAACATTCATCTTATTTGTTTTCAAGTAGCAGGGAATTCAAGCCAAACCGTTGCAACTCTGCCATCAATCATTATGTTAAGCCCACCTAACGACTCTATACACGATTTCATTGGCCTGATTGAGTTTCGATTTCTGGAGCTCACAAGCCAACGGAAAGTTGCTAGACTTTGCTGCCGCTAGGGGCGCGTCTAGATTTCTAGGCTATGCGGCAAGGTCATATCACATGCAATTTGCAAATTAAGTTTCTAACATGTTACGGTTAACTTTTTGCAATGTTGCAGCACATTTGCAGCAATGCCATATGCACAACGTTTCATTTACAAATTCACATCTACAAGTAAAAATCAACATGCTAGTTGCAAATAGGATTTTTTTATTTGTGGATATCAAAACACGCATGCAAATCAAGAAATATTTGTGGATCACTCCTTCTAGGCCTACTGGATTGGAAAGTCTGTGTGCAGGTGAATGGCTGTGAAAACTGGAAAGCGAGGAATGCGTGTGCTGGTGATCCACAAATGCGGAATCACATTTCACAAAGGCAATTTTCAGTTTTACAAATGCCATATAATTTACAAATACACCTCTATATTTGTAAAAAAATAAATAAATCAATATACAAGTTACAAATGGGATTTTTTTATTTGTGGATGTCAAAACACGCATTCAAATCAAGAAATACTTGTGGATCACCCTCTGCACATTTACAAATATTATTGAGACACAATTAATTCCAACAAATGAGTTCAAATATTGCCAGAAGAAGTTTGGCAATGTTGGCCGCTAGAGGTAGCTGGGTTTTCCCATGCTGCCTTACGCGTGCGATTGAGGTTTGGCGTTAGTCAGGCACACAGCGACGACAACACCGCACATTTTCTCTTATGTCTCTCTCCATTCCATGCCAGTAAAATCTTTGTCTGGATAGGTAGTGTCCGCCTTTGGCCCTGATGACCAGCCTCAAACTTCCAGCAAAATTCTGGCAACAATGAAGTGCCTACGCCAGTGTTTTGCCACCACACACTTAGCCGATCATTTCAGTGAACTTCTGGTGACAAAAGTTCACTTAAATTATTGGCTAAGTGTGGTGGCATTCCTTCACCCAGGAAGTGGGAGCTGAATATCAGTGCCCTGACCAAAAAGGCACAGCAGAGGATGTACTTCCTGCGACAGGTGAATAAATACAACTTGCATGGTTATCTCTTCCACCATGTAACTTATGGTTGGCTGTCTCGTCCTAACATGTTGTACAGTGCATGCGGAAAGTATTCACAGCACTTCACTTTTTGTTTTAAATGGATTCAATACTCCAACACTCCACAAAAAACAGGTGTTTGGAGTGTATTGTAAATTTATGAAAAAATAAAACACTGAAGTATTCCATTTACATAAGTAAAGAGCACAGCCTCCATCATTCTCAATTGGAAAAGTTTATGAATGTCTCATTCATAGTGATTTGGGGAAAATATCTAATTGCGATTTTTCTGTCAGATTTGTGATTTGCGATGATTTTTGAAAGTCAATGAATTGACTCAGTTCAACATTTGAAATGTCTCTTTAATTTGTGCCACCCCTGATTGGTGCACGCACGCCCGGAGCACAAGAATCACAGCACCCCCGACGGACTGTGAAGCTCACCAATCAGAATTGCTGTGCCCCTCACACACTCACCAAGCAGAAGTGCCATAGTTAATGAGGATGACATTATATTAATTAATGAAAGTCAGAAATGTGACAAAATTAACTGTGCACAATTATTTGTAGCTTTTGCGATCGGGTAATTGTGTTGGTTCATATTGCGATTTCGATTGCGATAATCGTGCAGCCCTTCATAGTGACCACTGGGTCATTGGTTACCGTTCTGACCAAGGCCCTTCATTCCAGATTACTCACTTTGGCTGAGCGGCCAGATGTCGGAAGTTGGTTATTCCAAACTTTTCCATTTGAGAATGCTGGAGGCTACTGTGCTCTTGGTCACTTCCAATGCTGCACTAATTTTCTTGTATCCTTCCCCAGATGTGTCTTCACACAACCCTGTCTCGCAGGTCTACGGACGATTCTCTCAACCTTGTGTAGAAGCATCTCAAGGACCATTGATAGAAGTAGGCTGCACCAGAGCTCAATTACAAGCGTCATAGCAAAGGGGGTGAATACTTATGTAAATGGAATATTTCAGTCTTTCATTTGTATATACATTTACTAAACACTCCACACACCTGTTTTTTGTGGAGTGTTTGGAGTTTTGTGTGTAGATTGATGAGAAAAAAAAATCAATTTTAAGGTGAGTCTGAAACATAGGCCTAACAAAATGTGGAAAAAGTAAAGCACTGTGAATAGTTTCCGTATGCACTGTATATGCACCTTGAGACCAAAGCAAATTCCTGGTTTGTGGAAATATATCACCTAGCAATAATCCTGATTCTGATAAGACTGGATTTGCGCCTTGCTATCTTAATTCAATGATCAAGATGTATACTACATCCCCAACCTCCCACTTCGGTCTTCTAATGAGCGTCTGTTGTGTTGACCAGCCATAAACGCAGGGTCAAATTCAAGACTCTTTTCCTCAGTGGTTCCATGTTGGTGGAATGAGTTGCCCAGTGCTCTCCATTCCCGTCATAGTTTTGGGTCTTTCAAGAGGGATCTGAAGGCATATCTGTTCAACATGCACTCAGTTTATTAAGGGTGTCTTATGCATTATGGTTTGTATATCATAGTATTTTTTTTTTCATTAGGCTATTGATTGAATTGACATTGTTCTTGATCATTGCTATTCTCATGAACGTCTTACAAACTCAAATTGTTCACTGTTAAATGTAACTATTGTATCGTTGTTATTTGTATGTCGCTTTGGACAAGTGTCTGCCAAATCCCATAACCATATTAATGAACCAACTAACATTATGCCAACACTGCTTGGCCCCCATGGTTTGGATTGACCACTGTACTGTACAGGTTAAACAGACTATTTAGGAAGTATAGATGCTGTTATCATTTGTGTTGGCCATGAGGCTCTTCAGTCTAAAGTTAAAAAAATATCGATATGCGTTTACATGCACTTTAGAATCCTGGTTATAAGGCATATCCCGGTTATCTTATGTGTTTACAGAGTCTGGGATGAGGTGTACACATGTAATATCCCGGTTTCTTTCAGAGTACTCCAGCTAGCATAATCGGATTTCTCAAAAGCAGAACAAGGACTCATCTGGGGTTTTGAAATCAGGATATGATGCTCACATGCGCAAAACCAGGATACTTCAAAATCCCCAGGACACTGAAGTTGTGAAATAATTGTTTGGCAGTTTTAAAAACAAAAAGCGGTCTACTTTTGTCTACACACACACACACACACACAAAAGACAAGCTACAAAGCATTTTATAGAAAAAAAAAACTGTTTTAATTACACAACTGATAAGCCCCTTGAGAATCCATCACAAACAGTTTACACATTGCCAATATCAACCTGGTGTCCAGACCATCTGTTCTACGGTAAATATGCTCCATAAGGAAGAAACTCCATACGTATAACACTTCTTTATCATTTGATCTTGGCCATCCTGCCTTAAGAACACAGTGGACAATTGTACTAACATGTCTGGAATTCCTTTAGTGTTTCTTAAGCAATCAGGTTTCAAGAGCACATTTGTTTTTTTCAATTCGTTTTTCACTCACAGGTTAGCCAGGAGCTTGTTGAGTAAATATGACTTATAGTTAATTATTATTGATGCTGGCCTTCTCAGACACCTCTACATGCCAGGGCCACATAGTCAAAGTATTAAGCATTAAACCAAACAAGTTTCAGCCTCTGCCAAGCGCAAGGTGAAGACATTGCGTGTCGGTCAGCTAGAGATTTTAATCATATTTGGCTGTTGATGAGGACACATCTAGCAGCAGAAAGAGGCCAAAACTGAGGATGAGAGACTACTTCGACTTTAAATTAGGGAGGTGGCAATCTGTTTGGGACCCCTCTCAGGAGGGAAAAAAACAAAACCATACAAAGAATGCTTAAAAAAAAAAAAGAGAAAAGACTATATAGAGGCGCAAAACATGGAGGTGGTGGGTTTGGGGGGAGGACTGGGCGGCCATGTTGTTGCTCTTGTCGTTGTGAAGGATTATGGGAAGCCGTCGTCATCATCCTCTGCCATCTCTTTGGCAAACTCCAGATCCTGCTGCTCCCTCTCTCTCCGCTCCTGCACACACCACATCATCAAATGTTATTCACACACACACACACACACACACACACACACACACACCTCTCTCCGCTCCTGCACAAACCCAAACATCAAATGTTATTCACACACACACACACACACCTCTCTCCGCTCCTGCACACACCACATCATCAAATGTTATTTACACACACACACACACACACACACACACACACACACACACACACACACACACACACCTCTCTCCGCTCCTGCACAAACCCAAACATCAAATGTTATTTACACACACACACACACACACACACACACACACACCTCTCTCCGCTCCTGCACAAACCCAAACATCAAATGTTATTTACACACACACACACACACACACACACACCTCTCTCCGCTCCTGCACACACCACATCATCAAATGTTATTTACACACACACACACACACACACACACACACACACACACACACACACACACACCTCTCTCCGCTCCTGCACAAACCCAAACATCAAATGTTATTTACACACACACACACACACACACACACCTCTCTCCGCTCCTGCACAAACCCAAACATCAAATGTTATTCACACACACACACACACACACACACACACACACACACACCTCTCTCCGCTCCTGCACAAACCCAAACATCAAATGTTATTTACACACACACACACACACACACACACACACACACACCTCTCCGCTCCTGCACAAACCCAAACATCAAATGTTATTTACACACACACACACACACACACCTCTCTCCGCTCCTGCACAAACCCAAACATCAAATGTTATTTACACACACACACACACACACCTCTCTCCGCTCCTGCACAAACCCAAACATCAAATGTTATTTACACACACACACACCTCTCTCCGCTCCTGCACAAACCCAAACATCAAATGTTATTTACACACACACACACACACACACCTCTCTCCGCTCCTGCACAAACCCAAACATCAAATGTTATTTACACACACACACACACACACACACACACACCTCTCTCCGCTCCTGCACAAACCCAAACATCAAATGTTATTTACACACACACACACACACACACACACACACACACACACACACACCTCTCTCCGCTCCTGCACAAACCCAAACATCAAATGTTATTTACACACACACACACACACACCTCTCTCCGCTCCTGCACAAACCCAAACATCAAATGTTATTTACACACACACACACCTCTCTCTCCGCTCCTGCACAAACCCAAACATCAAATGTTATTTACACACACACACACACCTCTCTGCTCCTGCACAAACCCAAACATCAAATGTTATTTACACACACACACGCACACACACACACACACGCACACACACCTCTCCGCTCCTGCACAAACCCAAACATCAAATGTTATTTACACACACACACCTCTCTCTGCTCCTGCACAAACCCAAACATCAAATGTTATTTACACACACACACCTCTCTCTGCTCCTGCACAAACCCAAACATCAAATGTTATTTACACACACACGCACACACACACACCTCTCTGCTCCTGCACAAACCCAAACATCAAATGTTATTTACATACACACGCACGCACACACACCTCTCTGCTCCTGCACAAACCCAAACATCAAATGTTATTTACACACACACACACACACACACACACACACACACACACCTCTCTACGCTCCTGCACAAACCGAAACATCAAATGTTATTTACACACACACACACACACACACACACACACACACACACACACCTCTCTCCGCTCCTGCACAAACCAAAACATCAAATGTTATTTACACACACACACACACACACACACACACACACACACAAACACACACACCTCTCTCCGCTCCTGCACAAACCAAAACATCAAATGTTATTTACACACGCACACACACACCTCTCTCCGCTCCTGCACAAACCAAAACATAAAATGTTATTTACGTACGCACGCACGCACGCACACGCACACACACACACCTCTCCGCTCCTGCACAAACCAAAACATCAAATGTTATTTACAAACACACACACACACGCACACACACCTCTCTCCGCTCCTGCACAAACCAAAACATCAAATGTTATTTACAAACGCACACACACACACACGCACACACACCTCTCTCCGCTCCTGCACAAACCAAAAAATCAAATGTTATTTACACACACGCACGCACGCACACACACACACCTCTCCGCTCCTGCACAAACCAAAACATCACACACCTCTCCGCTCCTGCACAAACCAAAACATCACACACACACACACACACACACACACACACACACACACACACACACACACACACAGTTGATAAATCTAACATTTATGGGTGAACATATTCCATCCGAACCTACTCTACAAAATACAAATCATGCACCATGTCATCACACGTTTAAGGCAAGCGGACAGCATGTTTATTTTAATGTATAGAATATAATATAATGTATAGAATAGAATACATTTTATTGTCACTATACACATGCACAATGAGATTAAAAGCACCTCCTTTTTCAGTGCCGACAAAAAAGGGGAGGGGGGGGGTAACGTGCACAGTTCTGAGACGCCATATAAAATATGGTTTTATATACAGTGTGATAATGGGTGGGTTATTGCCAACTGGACTAAATTAACATGAGTTTTTTTTTTTAAATGTCTTAATTATTTATTTTATTAATTGTTTTTGTTTGTTTGTCCGTCTTGTATGTTTCACATGTTGTATGTTTCACGTGTCACGGGTACGCTGGCAATTACGCCGCTCCGTTAGGCATTTTTGTTATTTGTTTGTTGGTGTGTTGTGTGTGAAGCCCTTTTGCTGCACTTTGTGCATAGAAAAAATGCTCTTCATGTTTGTCTGTAAGCACTTTGTGCTCAATGCTTGAAAAGTGCTATATAAATAAATATTATTATTATTGCATATTATTAGAATATCGCCCAGCATTGGTGATTTGCAATAAACTTGACTTGAATTATGCCGTCACTTCTCCACAAGTAGTGAGAGCCAGAAAGCCTTTCTGTTGGGGGGCATAAAAGGACAAAGTTTTTTTTACAATGTCTTCTTTCTTTGTCTCCTCAATGCCCCAGTTACTGCCTTTTGCCTTTGCACGACTCCTTATTTTTAGTACATAATACAAAGGCAGAGTACAGTATCTGACAAAAAAAAGGTCAAAGGTCAACTTTGAGCACATCAGGGCAACAAGTCACCAGATTTTCATTGCTCTACTCTATAATACATTTGTGTAGACAAAGTCATTTGTCTCAGTTTGACACTCTGGTCAGTTACTGCCTTTTGCCTTTGTAGGGCAGAATGGATAGTAGAGTAATGTGATTCCCAAAGCATCACAACAGACAACTGTACCTCTGCCGACTCCAGGTCCTTGTTGTAGGCTTTTGGCGGGAATCTCATGGCCTGTGAGTAAAAGGAAATGAGAAACGTTTTACCAGTCTGTCATCTAAACAGTCACCAATTATTTGCAATGACGAAATTCACCCACACAGAGTCAACATCTTAAAGGCTTTATTTCATAGTTCTGTAGTTTTCCAGAGCTGTGCAAGCACTCTGGTATTACCTAACCCATATGTACACAAGGCATACCTGACCTTGATGTGTCACTAGGAGTAAGACTATCCATAGCATGGGATAGACACGCACCAGTCCGCTACACCAATAGCTCCAAATACAATTTTATGTAACGTTTCGGGTGTTAGCCATTCATAACACTTGTCTGATGAAGGGCTAATGGCCAAAAATTATATTTGGAGCTATTGGTGTAGCATGGCTAAAGCCCGAAATGTTACATAAAATTATATTTGGAGCTATTGGTGTACTGGCCTTTCTTCACTTCTTCACAATTTCGTCCAGTACCCAATTCTAGAGTTTGGATGTGCAAAGATGTGCTGAGACACACACCTTGACAGACATGTTGTGGATGTGCGTGCTTTATTGCTATTTTTACTGAGACACGCACCTTGACAGACATGTTGTGGATGTGCGTGCTTTATTGCTATTTTTACTGAGACACGCACCTTGACAGACATGTTGTGGATGTCCAGGCAGAAGGAGATGCGCTGGTGGAAGGCGAGTTGCGGCTCCCGCGTGCCGTAGATGTCCATGGTTTCCTTGGACTGCACGTAGCCCTTCTCGTGGTTGATGTTGGCCTCGATCACGCCATCTCGGATGGCCTGGGGAAAGGGGTGTTTAAGTTAACAAGCTAGTCAGCTTCGGTCGTCAGATATTTTTTATTTTTGTAATACATTTATATTTTGGTCATGAATGCATGTGCCATGTATACAAAGATGATTTTATAAACATCAATGCATATCTTACAGACTCTTCAGTTGTGCCCTAACCACTGGTCAAATTGATTATTAATGGCATTTACAAACAGAAGTTCGGGAGGAGCATGATCGAATTTGCCACGCCTCCTTCATATGCCAGGTAATTTATCCGCAGTCTACCTGCCGAAGCAGCAGCATCGGCTTAACTTTGCTAACAACCCACCACCTTCCCTCCCCCCTCCAGTCTTCCTTAGTTAAGAATAAAGGAGTGTTACTTGCACGATCCCACAAAACACTTCAGGACCCTGGTCAGAGACCTCACCAAAAAAGTTTTTCTATCGCATGTCTTGATGCAAATGCAAATTTCGTGTTGTGAACTAGTGAACTGTCGGTTACCTTTGCCACAATGAACTCGGCGTCCTCGGGGCTGTCCAGCTGCAGCTTCTGGGCAATGTCGGCTAGAGAGATGCGCGAGTAGGACAGGCTGATCATACGCACGCCTGCAGGCAAAACACACAAAAGGGGGAAAACAGTCATGTCCCACAATCCCTTGATCCATCTGCTGTTAGATAGTTATACTTTATCAGTCCTAGGAGGACATTTGTTCTCTGCATTTTATCCATGAAGGGGTAGCGTACAAACCTCACCAGGAGCACACACACACCCAGCGATGTGGGCAGCCTTTAAGGCCTATTCACACCAAGAACGATAACTATAACTATAACCAGAACGATAAAAATTTAAATTCGATGGGTTCTGATTGGCTATTAGCTTTTTATCGCTCTGAAAGTGATCCCCCAACGATATCGTTCTTCATGTCGTTATCGTTATAGTTTATGTGTGAACTTTGTCATTCATATTAACGAGAACGATATTTACTTATAGTTATCGTTCTTGGTGTGAATGGGCCTTTGATCCGGCGTCCGGATTGCTCAAGGGCAAGGGTTCATTCATGGATGTGGATGTGGCAGAGCGCTTACCGGTTTTAATGACGTTGTGTCGTAGGCGGATGATGAGGGTGTAGGTGCCATCAGTCTGGAACTTTTCTCCAAACTGGTCCAGGGCTTGATTGAACTTGGCCAGATTCCCTGTTCTCACGGCTGAGGAGGGGACACGGGGGGAATAAAAGAACAAAAGGCAGGAATTAGTTTTGCTTTCGGAGGTTGCATCAAAGACCAAAACCATATTAATACCATATTAAAGCTGCAGTAGGCAAGTCTGACAGATTGAGGGGACTTAGCCAAAATGTTTAATGTTTACAACTCTCATGCCCCTCCCCCACTACCACCGAGCACCCTCTCATCTCTGTTTGTGCTCGTCAGTGCGCACCAGACTGCACCAGACTGTGATTGACAGTCAGATCACACACCAGAATTGGTGTCATTGGACCGGAAGAACCGGGAGCTGTGGATTTTTGCAAAACAAATAACAGTCTCTAGGTGGAGGTAGAAGTGCAGGGTTTTTTTTCTAAAACCGGCTGATTTATGTTGTTCTGTCGGAGCATAGTGTCGGTTTCAGTGAATATGATCAAAAAAATCTTGCCAACTGCATCTTTAACTGCTCCTATGTATTAGCTTCATAGCTGAAGAAATTTAGCAAAATCGATGTATAAACCGCGGTTAATAGTTGGGAAATTACAGTACTTCATCAAATCTAATATCACAGCAGAGGAGTTGCCAGGCCTCTGTAACACTATGGCTGCCCAGGTGGAAGCTCTGCAGAGCCCATGAGACCGGAGTGTCTACGTGTCTGCGTGATGATTTGAAATGACTGTTTGATGATCAATGTTCCTCGTATCCACACTGAGTTGGGAAAGTCGGCCTTTTGTTATGGTGCCCCTACTTCCTGGAATAATCTCCAATGCAACATAGAAATTAACTCTCTACTTTCCTATAATCAATTCAGATATGTAATCACAAACCTTCCTATGTCAAATTGTACTTGTTTTATGTAAATGTTATTTTATGATGAATATTTTCTGTATTTTTGTTTTTCCCTTCTTTTATAATGTTATGTAGGTTACCTTATTATGTTATATTTTGTTTTATTTTCCACAATTATTATACTATATCTCTTGTTATTCAATTGTTACTGTGTAATCTTGGCTTCACTGAAAATGAGGACTACCCTCAATGAATGAATGAATGAATGATTACCCTGAGTGAGCAGGAAGTAAGGCATGAGAGACCTCTTCAGAGAGGGCTGGCGGAACTGCAGACGGTCCGGGATCTCTCCCAGCAGAAGCTCCACCACAATCAACAACTTATGCACCTGAGAGAGAGAGAGAGAGAGAGAGAGAGGTGAGAACAAGCTTCAGCCAGGAAGCAAATTATGCATCCGAGAAAGACACACACATACACACAGAGAATAGACATCAGGAGTGCAGCCTCACAACATGTGTGAAATTCCCACAGATACTATAATTAGTTAGCAGGTTTGTTGCCTGAATTGCCTGTTATTCACATTGTGTGAAGACCTGTGTGCATGCCTGATACCAAAATGTGTTCAGACAGAGAAATAGAAATGCTAAGTCATGTGTTCATCAAGTCATTATTGGTAAACTGTAATATGCAGGTTTAAACAGTTAGCATATTGCTAAACAGCAATTATCAGCCATATGGGTAACTGAATAACAATTGTTACTGTTTTTGTCAGTAGCAAGAGTGCATGTATCCTGTCTTACTAAATGTATTTTCAAATAAAATATAAAATATAATTTTACATGTATCAAAATAAACTACAAAATACAGTAACCACGCCATGTATCAAAAACAAAATACTGTCTTTTTTTATTCTGAAAATACTAAAAATACTTTTTAAAGTGTAACTTTAAACTTTAGTGTAAACTACCTAGGGTCTATTTACAGTAGTTAACGACTTCAAACTTTTGATTGAGAGCAAAACGACGTTAATTGGTGGCGTTTTTGAGCAAGATCGCTGGACGGACAGCGATGGAGATGTAGATTGAGACAGAGCAGGAACTCACTGTCTGCTTGAAGCCCACGGCAGTGTGCTGGGGGGCCTTCCTCAGGGCGTTCGTCAGCGTCCTCCTGGCCTCAGAGTACTCCAGCTGAATGGCCTTAATGCGCCCTAAAGAAGAGAAGAAAGGAGAGATAGAGAGAGAGAGACAGAGACAAAGAGAGAGAGAGTTAGAGATGTTACAGTGCCATTTGCTCTGCTTTTTACCATAACTTTGGATATAAATACAGAAAAGCCTATAATTGCTGCATTGCAGTGGTATGTCTATGCCTGGCCATGAGTTTGTGGTTGACATACACTTGTGTGGCGAAGCATGTTAGATTATAGAGTTAAAAGGAATCTAACCAACTTTAATTTCAAATTCAAATTTCATACCAAATTTGATGAACTCGGGACATTCTAGAGATATCGTATTCACAAGACGGTATTCACATACAGTAAATATGGTCACAGTGACCTTGACCTTTGACCTCCAAAATCAAGTCCGCTCATCTTAAAAGTCCAAGGCAGAGGCCGCCGTTCCTCGCTCACCTGTGTAGTAGAGGTAACGCGCCCACTCGTTCCTCGCTCACCTGTGTAGTAGAGGTAACGCGCCCACTCGTTGTTGTTGGCCAGCTCCGGAAAGACAGACTTGGACACGAGCTTCTCGGCCTGGTCGTACAGGTTGTACTGCAGGTAGTTCCTCAGCAGCAGGTTCAGCAAGGTGGCCTGGCCATCGGCGTCATGGCGCAGGGTTGCCGTCCGCAGGCGAGTGTGCAGGAAACTAAGAGAGAGGGACAGAGAGAGAGAGAGAGAGAGAGAGAGGGAGAGAGAGAAGAGATAGAGAGGGGACAGGATTCATGAAAAAGTCCAATGTCCATGAATGATGACACAATCAATAATAAGACATAACAAGAAAAAGGAGGAAAATGTAACTTTTCATAAATAGATAGATAGATAGAGGGCACCTATGCAATATGGTACATATCACTTTAGCTGAACAACGATGCCCACACCACATACTAGAACGATAATGTGAGGAACGATATTGATGAGGATGACTTTTATTTCAGTGTTTTTTTCAGAATGATAAAAAAAAACCTGATGAAAGTCGAAATTTGAATAAAAAATTGTCGCATCATAGTGCAGAACTCGGTTTGCGAACATTCTAATCACATATTTGTGACCGCTCTCTTCAACAGGCCTTAAGCAGTGGTGATCTGGAGGCAGGCGGGGGCAGGAAGGAGTGGATACCTGCGTACAACGTCCAGCTGGTTGAGGAACTCGTAGACACGGGAGTGGTAGTAGTAACACTTGGCAGCCACCAGGTCCAGAGCTCGGCGGTTCTGGGAGCCGATCTTCTGCAGCAGGTCGTCAGACACCTTCTGAGCCTGCAAGGGTGGTGCATGGGAATGACGAAGAGAGAAAAGAAGGAGAAGAAGAAAAGTATTAGGACAAAGTTTTTAAATAAAAGGTAAGCCATAGTCAAGCAGCCATACCCAGTCCTAGCTCAACTTTGCCACATATACCGAAAACTAGGATTCCCCAAAAACACTGTATGGCTGTTAAAGCCAAGTGGCTAAAGTGTCTACAGCAAGCGGCATGCTCCTTATGCACATTTACTGCACGCTGAAGACGTGCGTCATTGACGCGTGGTCCCCGATGTTGGGAGGCACACGACACCCCCACATGCCGCATTGGTGGCTCAATTCTTGTGACGCGCCGCGTGCGTGGGATTATATAGAGATGCGGGACTATATTTGGGTATAGACTTGTCAACTGCAAGATTTCTCTTTTTTTTATGGATTCCTATGGAAAAAAGTGAACCAAGTACCCTGAACAAATCCCTAATTTGCCTAATCAATTCTATTCTCAAAGTCTGTGTCTGGTTTAGACGTTTTTAGGTCAGTCAAATTGTTTGGGTGGGATGGACAGATGAGCAACAGTGAAGCAGTCACCCAGGTCACCTGAGTGTGCTTGAGTAGATTCTGTTAGAACACAATGGCTGCCTCTGAAGAAGTGAGACGTTTACATTGCATTATCGTGTCTGTTATACAAGACATTGACCGAGCAATAACTTTGAAAGATTAACTATGGGGCAGCTGTGGCCTACTGGTTAGCGCTTCAGACTTGTAACCGGAGGGTTGCCGGTTCGAACCCCGACCAGTAGGCACGGCTGAAGTGCCCTTGAGCAAGGCACCTAACCCCTCACTGCTCCCCGAGCGCCGCTGTTGTTGCAGGCAGCTCACTGCGCCGGGATTAGTGTGTGCTTCACCTCACTGTGTGTTCACTGTGTGCTGAGTGTGTTTCACTAATTCATGGATTGGGATAAATGCAGAGACCAAATTTCCCTCACGGGATCAAAAGAGTATATATATTTATACTAACTAAAAACAGCGATAAAGCATTTGACATCCTCAAATTTTGTGGCCAGGGTATATCCGGGCTTACTTCCAGGTTAGGTTGAAACACCAATCCATATGGCGCAAGAATTTGAGTCTGGCAACGCTTAGTAAAATAGGATGGCTAAATGCTGTTTTAAAAGAAAAGTGCCAGTCCTTCTTCATTTAAGTGAATGAGAATTGTTTATGCTAAGGTTAGGAAAATGTTTGATGTTGCCAAAGACTTGATAATGATAAAGCTAGTTAGCTGTTATGTTTTATGATCATGACAACTGCTAAGTGCTAAGATTGCCATCTTCCACTAAAATAAATCCTCTGGCAGGGCTTGCCTCTGGGTAGCGCTTGTTGTTGGTGAGGTAGACCACCAGGAGCAGCTGCAGATAGGCCTCGACCTCGGGCAGCAGAGGAGTCGCCGCAGCTTTCCCTGTGCGAGGCCTGAACTGCACATCGCCCTCCATGTCCATGGGCTGAGAGAGGAGACAGGAAAAGGAGATCAATGAGCGGATCAAAACAAACCCAACAACAAACAACAACAACAAATCAATTCATCCCCATCTACTCTAGTCCAGTCAGCCTAGGGCTAGTACTGATGACCATCCCAAGGGCCATCCTCCTGAGACCCATGCGGTGTTGGCATAGGCCTACCTCTTCCAGGAAGCCCAGAAGGAAGTCCTTGCCGGCAGCGTTGGAGGTGAAGAAGCCGGTGACAGCCTTGTGGAGGACATTGGGGTTGAGGCGTCGACTGGTGGAGGGCAGAGCGCGCAGGGCCCGCAGAACGAAGCGAGGCTCTTTCCCCGACACAGCCTTCTCAATCTGCTTCACATGCTCCTTGATGTCTGGTACGGGTTAAACAGGGCATGTGTACACTTACCACAGGGATGCATTTACACAGGATAATTAAATGTTTAAGTAAATAATAAAATGCAGTGAAAGCCAATTAAACCTCAGAATTGCATGCAAAATGCACTGTTTGTATTAGGCAAATCATTTACAATATTTCAATACCCCATGTTGTTGGTTTTCAGTGCATGGTTTAAGCCTAATCCTAGCCTAAAATCTCCATTGAAATTCTCAATTAGTCCAGCAGTACGGGAAACTAACTGTGTGTGTTTAGAATTGTAATTACTGCCACTCACAAACAAAGTCATTCATTGGTCTCTATACAGAGTCAAATGATGCTCTTGTTCCACAATGATGTACTTATGCTAATCCCATGCAGTAATATTTCTATAAATGGTGCATGTTTAGAAGGCCGGGTGGAGGATGACAACACAGATTTGAATAACTGTTAACGTTGCGAGTTTAAAGCATGGAATATTTAACGTTAACGGACATGAAACGTTGCTAAGAACAAACTCAACAGAAAGTACTCCAATGTAGCAGTAGTTCCACTTAAAAATATGTATGCTAACGTTAACCTTAACAACAACATTTAGTACTTACACATCATTACTATAGCGTGACGTTACATTAGCAAGTAGACTGACTCAGGTATTTACTGAATCCCTGTCTACACATAACAAATTAAAACAAATCTGGGTATTTAAACTCACAAAACAGAAATTCCTATTACAATGAAGACACGAACACAGAAAACATCAACAATGATTAACGGACATTATTATGACAGATTACTAGTACTAGCTCGCTAAGTGTTAGCTACATTGCTAACATTAGCAATTTCTACAACCTAGGGTCGTGGTCGGAATAGCACTTTTCTGTTCTGTGGGTAGTTCTAGCCAATGTCAGGGTGCTGTTAGCTATTAGCGAACGTTAACTTGCTAGCTACCTAGCTAATAGCATGCTAAACACCGTACATTTACAGTTGAAGGATTATGAACGCCACACACAGAAACACAACGTTCATTACTTAGACAACATTAACCAGTTGTGACTAAATAAGTTACCCTCTAACGTAAGGCTGTCGATTTCCTTTGGAGGCTTTGCCGAGCCGGCGGCGTCCTCCTCGGGCATCTCAACATCCTGAGGTTCGGGGCCTGCCTCCTTCTGCTTGTCAGCTTTTGAATCTTTGGGCTTTTCACGTCTCTTAGCTGTTTGTTCCTTCATATTTTCTCTACAAGTAGAAAACACTATTTAGCACAGAGCAAAATCGCAAAAAGATGTAAACAACAATCAAGGAGCCACTGATAATCGAGTCAATGAACAACAACACTCACTTCAGTTTATCTCAGCAGAATGACTGGCAACTATTGCGGCGCGCAAAGAACTCTGGGAAACAGATAGTGATGTGCCCAATGAAGTGAGGCTTCGGAGCTTGTGTCGAGCAGAAAGGGGCGTGCCAGATGAAGCCCCGGTTCGAGGCTTGTGTCGTTTCCATAAAAATCACGTGACTGATGACAAACGAGGCCTCGGTTTGTGAGTGTGACGTCTGAAGCTTCGTTTGGGACACACACCCACGTGACTGCTTCGGAATCTGATTCAAAGGCTTTGAATTGCGCGAACCAGGGCACCCGCTCTAGTGTCGGAATGAGTTGTGTTGTATTGCAAGAGCCAGGCGAAATTTGTGGGTAGCCCTGATTTATATAGGATGCTTTCTCTGTTTGGGAATTTACGTTCTTTTCTTTCCGGAAAATGTCCATAATCCATAATATCATGCACATATAGAAATAAAGAAGAAATAGCCTAGGCCTAGCCTAAAGCTTTGCCATTTAGAACAATGACATTAAAACGTGTCTGCGTTGCAATCTTGTCTCAACTTCAATCATGTCATTTAAAAGCAATACAGGCTAATCATTTCTATGTAGGCCTAACAATAATGGCTGACATAATATTTTCCTTTTATTGAAAGTTTGATTCATGAAACGTCAAACTATGTCAGGCCATGTAGGGTTTGGTTTAATTAGGCGCCTGGTCGTTTCCTTTTCACTCTCGTCCATAGCGTGTTGAGGTTGATAATACTTCGTCCTGGTTCAGAAGCTAAGTAGTGTCTACTGCGGTCGTTAAGTGGATGGGAGACCGATTGGATCATTGACTGGGATAACACATGATTTCACGCCTCCACGGAAACACCAATCTTCACGTGATAACGAGTGACGGGATTATGTTGCCTAATCATATTTTATTGTATTGAATTGAGACAAACAGAAATGCAAATTTCTTGCAACACTTTTAATGTAATGAATGAGAACATTTCGAAGCTTTGGCATTGTGTTGAACGTTGTAGGTATTCTTTTCACTAGTCCGTGACTGCGGGGCTTTATGCAAACCACCAGATGTCGCTGTGTATTCCTTATCTTCCATGTTTCGAAACTTCGACACATTACTCGGCACATTAGGGAAATGTGCCGAGTAGCGCTCGAGGCTTCATTTACCCATCACTAGAAACAGACATAACTAGTTAAGAAACACAACAACAGGAAAACTCAAAGATATCAGAAAATATCGTTCAGGGACATGTTTGTGTGCATTGGACATATTGTTGTTTTTGTTTAGGCCTATTTAAATTCGATATTGGAAATGTTCAACATTCGAATTGACCCTTCAAGTAGCCTAATTTTGAATGTGTAGGCCTAATATAAAATTAGTGTCTCATGAGTTGCAAACAGGGACTGACAAGGATGGTTATGAGCTGGCAAAACCTTCGGCTACATTAAAGAGTTTTCAACTCAAAAGAGAATACTGTGTAGGCACATTATGGACAATATCAAAAATTACTTTTGTTGTTAAATGCTATTGTTATCCTTTATATGTAGGCTGGCAAGGGGAAGTTAAGTGGATTTCGGGTCTGGCTTGCACTAACAGGAGGGTCTCCCAGAACATACAGTAGGCTACTGGTAGGCCTACCAAAATTATTATTGTTGGGAGGCCCATATTATCATCTTACGGCCTCAAATGTCTGGCAGGACCTCTGAGAGTCACTTATGCCTAAAGTGACACTCTGGTGTGGATTTCAAAATGAGTTTCCAAGGCCACATGAAGGCCCTCAAAGTCATTGGAACTATAGAAAAAAACAGTTAAATTCTGAATATATGGAATAAAAAGAAGACCTTTTAGGCCCTATATAGGCTATGCACCTGCCACTTCTGTTATGTGTGACTACAGGAAAACATTTGCACCTGGCAACCAGAGAGGGGCTCTCTCTGCAAGGGATTCCTTTTCCCCAAACCTTTAGAGTCAAGTGCCATAACTCACCCAAACACAGAGAGAGTGAGAGAGAGAGAGAGAGAGAGAGAGAGAGAGAGAGAGAGAGAGACTGCCTCTTTCTTGAGTGTCTGGATGACACCGTGTAGTTCATTTTTGTCAGTGCCGAATCTGCCATTTCAGCATCAACAGCAATCAACCTCTGCACCTTATCTTAAGGGACCACCGCTGCGCTTCTCAGGATGAAACCGGATCCTGAATAGATGAGAGGCGGTGGGTGGCAAGGTTTTGTTAGATTGAATGTGTCACCCTATCCACGGTGACTTGTGTCTTGTTACCAGGTGATGGTATCACTAACGCTTGAGTAACATAGCAGTGAGGGTGATGAGTGTGTGTGTGTGTGTGTGTGTGTGTCTGTAGGGTGTGTGTGTGTGTGGGGGGGGGGTGGGGGGGTTTTGATGGCGGTGGGTTATTTGGCCTTGCTGACATCTGGATGAACACGAGCTCACTGAGAAGAACAAGAGCTCTGTCACAAAGCAGACAACCTGTACATGTATCAAGAACATCAAACAGTCGTCATGCACTCTTACCTGTCAGAAAAATTCTCACAAACGTTTTGTAATCAAATATGTACACGCTGTGTGGGGGCATTCCTGAATTGGAAGTGCAATTCCTGGAGTCTACGATACGAGTCAGCCGCAGGATGTTATGGTGTGGCTCTCTCATCTGAACCCAGCCTCTGACTGCATCATGCACAAAGAGCTTGATTGCTGTGCCAAATCACAGTCGATGCACAGGGCAGTTAGCTGATTGAGCCGGCAGAGTGAGACCAAATCAGCCACTGCTCTAATCAAGAGGCTGCAGGCTAATCTCTATTTCAGGAGACACCTTCCCATTTGGCATGCTGGCGTACAATCTGTGTAGTTGACAAAGATGCCTGCTGAGCCTTGTGAAAAGGCACTGATTGTAGCAACCAGGAATAGGAGAAAATGGTGTTCTGTCATGTTTTCTGATGACAGTCATCTGAGTTGACCAGGTAGATCAGGCATTATTTGTTCTTTGTTAGACCCCCCCCCCCCCCTCTCTCATTATGGCATATAAATATGTTGTGCATATGAATGTTGTGCTTTATTGGTCCTAACAAACAATATTGGCTAAAGGGCATAAAGAGAGAAATTCAAATATGCATGAAATTGCAAAGAGCAATCACTGCAATATCCCAGGACCTTGATAGCATTAGGAATTTGATTAGCATTCTGATTTGTTTAGTTAAGACTCACAAGACTCAGTATTTCATTAAAGATCAGCAGTAAACACTCAATCATTCAGGCAATAATGGCAGACATAATTCTTTATTATTTTAGTGGAATAGAGAAGATACAGTTTCATTTAAATGTATAGCTCAATTTCAATATAAAGTTTGTCAACCTCATGTTGAACCGTGACTAATGTCTTTGCCAGTTTTTCATACAGAGATGATATGATATGGCTGCTTGTTGGTCTACTGCGTGCACCAGGAGTATTGTATTGTATCATGTGCCACATTTCACATGAATGACTGACACTCAGATCACCTCGCCACGCCTGATGCTATCAAGCACAACACTTTGTCAGCTTGTCATTTGATAAAAGAGCAAACTCAGGCCCACCTCGGGTCAGATTTCAAACACAATATTTACTTACCTGCCCTGGGCCGAGGCTAGGTCTCCACGGGGAGTCATGTGCCCGGTGCCAGAGGGGAGAGACAAACTACCGTTGTGGCAGTGTTACAGGCACCCATGAACAAGCTAGCAACAGGACCAGCCCAGCAGTGATACAAACCTGGCAACGCTGCTGAGACCTTGCATTCTCCAAGGGAGGATCTGGGGAAGACAAAGGTGTATAGCACTGCCAACCTGGCAACCCTGGAATGACCTTGCACTCTCCAAGGGAGGATCTGGGGAAGACAAAGGTGTATAGCACTGCCAACCTGGCAACCCTGGAATGACCTTGCCTTCTCAAAAAACAGCTGATATACTGTAAACCTGGATAGCCCGGGGGTCACATTCACCAAGGGAATAACATTTACGCCGCTGCAAACCATCCGACCATCATGTGGTTTTGCATTTGCCATTTGCAAGACCAAAACATTTTAATGGTTTCAAAACCACAGGTTTGCATGAAACCATGTTTAAATGACATGTGGCTGTGGTTGAGCATTCCTACATACTGAGCATGGGCATAGTCCCATTTCCCTCTGGGCCCCAGTAAATAAGGTAAGGTTTATTATCATTAGATTGGACTGTACCCCAGTAGTGTTGGTCTGATACTGAGTAGAGGATTGGGGATGAAGGCAACAGACAGACCTTGGGCTTTGTGGAATTAGTCTCTTCTGTAAAAAAAAATCCAGTAAAAAAATGCTCTCATTTCTTGATCTCATCTCAGTCACAGAGACATATTTGGGTTGCAATGGACTGTAGTCAGAAAGAGAGTCACAGATATTAAAACAAGAATATAGTGAAATCACAAAATGAAAAATATATATATAAAAAATATATATTCAATAAAAGCCAAACTGTAGGCCTATTTTCTAGCAAAAGCTAGCGAACAAGAAGTGAAGTGAAGTGAAATAGAGGCTCTAAGAAAAAAGAGTAAACATCAATGAAAGCTGCCCCATCTTGGGACATGTAACTGAGTAGTCCAGTTCTGGTTTCAAAGGCCGTGCACGTTGACAGAACCGTGTCCTGACACCCAGGACTGATTGAGTGCCTCTGAAGTAGATCGCATCCTTGTGAAACGAGAGGTGCAAACCTCACAGCGCACACAAAAGAAGCGGGACAGTCAAACACAAACAAACCCACGCAAAGGTCGCCACGCTAGGTGCTTAGCATTCCCACACAAAGACGAATGACATTCTCACATACGGGCACAGAAACACGAGACGGAGAGATGTTCACGTCCCAGCCCACAATGAGGTCAAGACATTCCACACACACAGTGGCATGTTATGGCAAATGCCAATGGTCTGGGAAACACATTTAGTCCAATCTACTAATTGAGGGCAAGACTGTTGACAAATGAGTCTAAAGCAGGGGTGTCAAACATAAGGCCCGGGGGCCAGATCAGGCCCGCCAGCAGGTTTCATACGGCCCCCAAGAAGTTTTGGGTGGGAAGGAAAAATTAGAAAGAAAAGATATTCACATCCACAATTTGTAATAAGCAATTTCTGTGATAAATTGATTAAACCTAGCACTACAAATCTTCAAGAGAGAAAGAGCAGGATATAACGAGTAAATGATTTGTACTTGTTTGCTCATGAGTGGGTATAGTAAATGAGTATATAATCAAACAACACTCTGATACCAAAATGAAAATGACCATGAGAATGACGGCCCCTGTGAGGTCTCATTCCAACAAATCCGGCCCACTGCCTGTATGAGTTTGACACCCCTGGCAAAGTAACAGGAACACGGATATGAAACAGCGGAATGGATGCAATTACTGTAAAAATGACTTTAATTATTCATCATCACTGAAATGGCTTAGGAAAAATGTAAATGGTTCCATGGGTTTCTGCTGTATAAGAATGTGTGTGTGTGTGTGTATCTGTGTGTGTAAGAGTGTGTGTGCAGACCCATTAATGGGTATCATTAAGCGATATGTCATAGGTTCTGCAGGTTTAAGAGGCCAGTCTGTGATGACACTAATGAGATTGTCCACTCTGCAAAGAGCCATGACTGTGCATGGCAAAACCTGGAAAAAGATCTTCATTTCATTTGACTTCAACTCACCCATTAAAAGAAAAGGACATCTTAGAAAGAGAGAAGCACATTGAAAGCATTATGCACCAATTTGTTCTGGGTTGAATCAGGACCCTGGTGCACATCAATGCCACGTTAAACAGAGTGTGATTGTCTGAAAATGACGTTGAAATGTCACCAATATTCAAACTGAACAGGACAACTGTTTTTATTTGTGCAGTTATGCTTATATCAAAGGGTATACACTATACAGACATATATATCATGTGGCTTAAATGCTTTATTTGTTCATTTGTTTGCTTATGTCTTGGTGTCACGGGTACGCTGGCGACTACGTCGCTCCATCCGGCATCTTTTGTGTTGTGTGTCAATGTCTTGTGTGTGGAGCACTTTGGGTTGCCTACAAAAAGGCCCTATATAAATAAAAGTGGTTTCACTTGACTTTATAAATCCCTTCATTATGTTTCATGGATGCTAGACTCAAAGTGTTTCTGTTTACCTTACATATTTCAGATACAGTACTAACTTGAATTCCATTTCAGCTAAGCCTTCTGAAATGTCTATGGAAGTGGGTCCAAGTGCAGCTGTGCTCTCTAGATATCTACTATCAGTCACCCCATACTCAAGTATCTTGCTAGCCTGGGCTCCGCCTGCCTACGTGCTTCCACTTGGTTTCTTTTCCCTACAGTACTCCAGAGAGTCTGGTATCCAGGCTAGTATTTTGCCACAATCTAGAAGAAAAAAATGGTACCCATATAGTTTAAAGTGTTGTTTGGACAAGGCGTTCAGTTTAATCTGAATGCATGATATCCTGTGAATGGCACACTCTTACTCTGTTATAATAAAAGGTTTATTGACCCCCTTCATATTAGACTTATAGTCGTATCCATTACTTAAAAGACATTTACAGTGACACTGCTCTAGGTTCATTTCAAGTAGACACAGTAGTCTCCATGAGAGCCATGCGCTTTGAATGCGGTGTGTGTAAGATCTCTGGGCAGCACTCTTGCACTGCGCTTTTCTCGGCACAATAACAGAAGTGTTTTGGAGCTGGGCAAGCCATTGAACATCATGAGTGCTGCAGTGTCATTTTCCCGTTGTATGTGAAGGCCGCTTCACAATGCCTGGTCAAAAGGACTGAAAAAGTTGTACTGTGGAATGTGCTTTCACAGCGAAGCATACGGCTGTCATCTTCTGTTACATGACAGAAAGTACGTGGTAGAGGGAGAACATGAAAAAATGAGTGCTTTACTGACATACGGTGCAATTGCAAAGAGTCCATGTACAGCAATAGGCAGCATCTCATCACACCCCATACCCCATGTTCAGTACGACTTTACTTGACAGTATCGACATAAGAGTGACATGACACTGTCATGACCGTGTCATAAACAAGTCATAACCGTTTATGATATAACGCTTCTGTTATTAAGTGACATTCGGTTTTTGTCATAACAAGTTAAGGTTAGTGTTAGAGTTAGGGTTAAGGTTAGGTTTAGGATTAGGGTTAGAGGTTAGGATTAGGTAGGGTTATGATGTGTCATGACAGTGTCATGTGTTCACAACTTGCATTGTATTGAAATAACACATCTTTTGTCCAGATAGGGACAACACAGTTTGTGTTGTTTCCAACATCGCTTTTTTATGTGTTGAAAATAACACAACTTGCATTGGTTTGTTTTTTTAACACATCTTTTGTACAGATTGGGACAACACAGTTCACTCCCTGCACTCCCCGTTTGTCCCTTTCATGTCCTGACCACTCTCCACCGTCCTATCAATAAAATCTAGAAAAAATAAATACTGTAAATAAAAAACAATATTCAGTGAAATGTTACAAGTGTGGCGTGGTGATTAAGGGACACCACAGCACCTCTCCTCAACCTCTTCAGTGTTCCAGAGCAGTACTGGGCCTGAGTCAGTACTTAGAAGACTGGAGTGTCTCACGGCAGGTTTTTGAATGAAGCTTTTTCCCCCGTTTGTTTGCTTCGAGTTTCCTGCTTACATTTCAACGTTCAATGCTCTCAAATGGACTGAGGAGGTAGTTCTCTGCAAACATACATGGGCGCTGGATGAAGGGCTTTTGTTGTTTTTGTTGCAATTGAAGAAGTTAAGAATGTTTATGCAAAAATTTTCAAATGCAACAGATCAAAAGAAAACATGTTCATCTCAAATGTTTCAAAGAATTTCAATGCACCTCAGGTTTCCAGTCTTTTTTCCATTGCCCCTTTCTCCTACATCCCTTAGCGGCCTTGTCTGCTTTCCTTAAGGCCGTTCTGGATACAAAGTGGTTTGTGCAGCATTGGCAACTGGGTTCAGTGCAAAAGAGCAGTCGCCACTTCGTACCGCTGCCTAAGCTTACTGCGCTGTGCCTTGGTCGACACTGCGGCAAACGGTTCTTGCACGAGCCATTGGAAGTTAAGGTTTTCACTGGGAGTTAAGGTGCCGTTATGGCGTTGCTAGACCATGGTACTGGTGGTGATGGAGGTCTCCTCAGGAGTGGTCTGCTTGTTGAGTTAAGGTGCCGTTATGGCGTTGCTAGACCATGGTACTGGTGGTGATGGAGGTTTCCTCAGGAGTGGTCTGCTTGTTGAGTTAAGGTGCCGTTATGGCGTTGCTAGACCATGGTACTGGTGGTGATGGAGGTTTCCTCAGGAGTGGTCTGCTTGTTGAGTTAAGGTGCCGTTATGGCGTTGCTAGACCATGGTACTGGTGGTGATGGAGGTTTCCTCAGGAGTGGTCTGCTTGTTGAGTTAAGGTGCCGTTATGGCGTTGCTAGACCATGGTACTGGTGGTGATGGAGGTTTCCTCAGGAGTGGTCTGCTTGTTGAGTTAAGGTGCCGTTATGGCGTTGCTAGACCATGGTACTGGTGGTGATGGAGGTCTCCTCAGGAGTGGTCTGCTTGTTAGGCAACGACTTGAGGTACTCCAGGTGCCGACGCGCGTCCTCCTGGTTGGCGCGCACGTAGTAGACCAGGTAGGAGATGACCATGGCGAACCAGCCGAACATGGTCACCAGCATGGCCACGTCGGTGGTCCGTTTGAGTCCGGCGCACAGGTCGAGCTCTTGGGCCACCATGACGAAGGACTTTCCCGTGGCGCCGGCGTCCTCCGGCACGGTGGAGTGGCACACCACGCTGGCCAGCGAGGCCGGCTCCAGCTCCAGCTTTGGCATGGCTTCCTGCAGAGCGCAGTCGCAGCGCCAGGGGTTGTCGGTCAAGTTGGTCTTGGACCGCAGGCCGCCCAGCGCCTCGGGGTCCAGCTCCTGCAGCTGATTGGAGGACAGGTCCAAGCTCTGCAGCGACGGGCCGAGCGCCGCGAGGGAGCCGGGCTCCAGGCGGGCCAGCTTGTTGTGGGAGAGGTCCAGCTCCGCCAGTAGGGGGAGTCCCAGGAAGGCGTCGGCCGGGATGCTGGCCAGCTGGTTGTAGTCCAGGTAGAGGCGGCGGGTGGCGTTGGGGATGTTCCTCGGCACCTCGGTGAGGAGCATGCCGCTGCAGCGCACCACCAGCTCCCCGCCGTCGCCGCCGCCGTCATCGCTCAGGGAGCAATAGCAGCTCTCAAAGCAGCCGGTGGCCTTCAGCTCCTGGAGAGCTGTGGCCGCCGAGGAGAGCACCAGGGCACTGAGGAGCACTTGTGCCGCGGCGGTGCGGCGGAGCAGCCAAACTGCAGAGAAAGGCATTATGGGATGCCGGCATTCCCACCTATAGAGAGACAGAGACAGCAGCAGCAAGTCTAGCTTTGTCTAAAGGAGAGAGTGGGAGAAGAGAGAGAGAGAGAGAGAGAGTTTCCTTTATTATCAATAAATACGGAAACCCAACATTAGTAAAAACAACATGCACTAAAAGACAAAACAATAAGAGATTGAAAAAAAAATTGCTATGTATCAATCAGCTCATGTCCTTCTTTATACGTACAGTACTGAGGTCTCAGGTGTATCTGTCTATGTTGGCCGACACTTGTAATGACTTCTTGATCCTGATTAATGAAAGAGTAAAAAGCAGACTACATTGACATTAGCGATGTCCCTGCATGGTATCATTAAATGCTGCAACTAACAATTAATCTGTTGATTATTTTCTCTATTAATCATGGAGTTGTTTATTCAATAAAATGCCAGAAAAAAGTCAAAAAAATAGTGAGTCAGTGAGTGTTTCCCAAAGCCAAATAATATGTCCTTAGAAGCTTTGTTTAGTCCACATGCCAATAATACTTACTTAGCTAACTGAAGAGCAAGTAAGGCAGAAAATATTTCAGTGTAAGGAGGTAAAAATTCATACAAACTGATTAACAATTACCAAAATAATTGGCAACTTTAAACAGATGACAGCTCATTGATGGTTAATTATTGCATTAATTATAGTAGTGGTATAGTTGCTAGTTAGCATGCTAAGTCAAAGTTGTATTGCTTGTCATTCTTTTGATCCCTTCTAAGAATTGCCTACAAACATCAAAGAAATAGGACTTACTATGTAAAATAGGCTACTGGATGTATCTTTTAAGTGAAAGGGAGAGGGGGAAGACAGAGAGGAAGAGAGGCAAGGAGTGAGATGGAGAGGGACAGATAGAAAAGAAGAGGGGGAGGACAAGAAGAGCCAATTATAAGTGGCATCCTACCATCAATGTGAGAGCTCCTAAATGAATCCCTACAATATACCCCATGGTGTTTGGTGCCAAAATAGGATCCATGCTGAGGCAATTACCCTCAATGGGCGGCCTGCCAATCATGCCGGAAACAAAAGCTATGCTCTGAGAACATACAGCTGTGGATGAACACGATCACACACACACAGATACACACACACACACACACACACACACACATGAACTGAGCACTCACACTAATGTGCAAGACAGTAGCCTTTGGAGCCCATTTGGCCTTGGTTTACTACAATGTAGTTCTCCTTAAAACAACACGACATGCATATAATGCTTTACCATGACATCCAAAGCACATGACAGTGAAGGGGGAACATCACTAACCACCACCAATTTGTAACCCTCAGCTGGGTGATGCGTGGCAGTCACCACCAGAACGCTCACCACACACCAGCTTGAGGTGGAGAGTGAGGGAATGAATGTGCCAATTACACAGGGGGATGATTAAGGGCCAGATTGAATGTTCATTTATCCAGGACACTAGGAGAACCCTCTGCAATAATAATAATAATAATAATAATAATAATAATAATAATAATAATAATAATAATAAACTTTATTTGTAGCAACTTTCAAACCCAGAATGCAGCTCAAAGTGCTTTACATTTGGAACATGTAACACAATAATAGAGAAGAATCAGTGATTATCAGTCATTCATCTTTGTTGCTGTGGCCGTTTATGATCCAATCATCAGCAACATATATATATATATTTGTGTGGGAATTATATATATATATATATATATATATATATATGTAACCTGCGTTGGGTTGAACCTGCGCGATTCAGCCCTGCACACGCTCGGACTCGAACCCGCGAACAGCAGGGTTCGAGTTCGGATCAGTGGTTTACCAACGTTCCACAAGCACAGCTAAGCTAGCTGGCATCCGTTACATATATATATATATATATATATATATATATATATCTATGCTAACAAGTGCTTAGGCCCTGTTGATGTGGACTCGCGGTTAGCCTTAGTATGTTCTTATGTGACAAGGGGAAGGGGGCAGCCGTGGCCTACTGGTTAGCGCTTCGGACTTGTAACCGGAGGGTTGCCGGTTCGAACCCAGTAGGCACGGCTGAAGTGCCCTTGAGCAAGGCACCTAACCCCTCACTGCTCCCCGAGCGCCGCTGTAGCAGGCAGCTCACTGCGTTGGGATTAGTGTGTGCTTCACCTCACTGTGTTCACTGTGTGCTGAGTGTGTTTCACTAATTCACAGATTGGGATAAATGCAGAGACCAAATTTCCCTCACAGGATCAAAAGAGTATATACTTATACTTATACAATAAGTGCCATGCAATCTTGTATGACCACAGTGAATCAGGACCCTGGTTGAACTTCTCATCCAAAAGGACAGCTTCTCCTACAGTACAGTGTCCTCGACACTGCACTGGGGCATTGGAATTGCCCCCCCCCCCTCCTTCAAGTACTAACTAAGCCCACACCTGCTTAGCTTTAGTATCTCAGCAGAGACAAATCCATTGGTCAGGTTGCTAACAGAGCCAGTATTGGACTGGGTTGGATACTAATAATTTAATAATAATAATAATACATGTTATTTGTATTGCACCCCCCTCAAGCCCAGGGCCCCTTTATAGGAAAACAAACATGAATCTTGGATGTCATTCAGACAACATAGAGGGTCGTTGCTGCAATCACATAAAACACCCACATGTTGGGGGGAAAACAGAGATGATAGTATTTTCCTTTACTCAGAGTGGTAACAGCGTAAGTAAAACAATCCAATGCTTCCTTCCGGATCGTAGTCAGTGACCCAAATTCTACGTTGCTACAATTCCCAGGTGAGTGAGTGGTAACTGAGCATTGTCTAAAGCAAGCCACAAATGGGGTTTCCTATTACTAATCCCATTTGAAAAACACTACTGATGTGCCTGTAGGCATAAACAACCATGGGAACGACTATGATTGGCCACTACAAATCTTCAGAGAGAATCTACAGTTCAAAAACATCTCCAAGGCCCAACAAGATGACACACATGCACGCACACACACACTTATGTCACCTTGAGAATGTTTATTGTTTTCTTGTTCATTGTTCTTGACCACTCAATGGTATGTTTTGTCCGAGTGCTGATTGTTAAATAACACATGTAATTACACCAGAGTTTTAAACCTACAAATCACATGTATTACACGTGAGTGTTCAGATCAGCCATGAATGTGCTCTTAGCCCTGTTCATCAACCTATCTTTCCTCAAACGTGTGACTGCCCTCTGCTACGAACATTCAGAATGGATAGTGTGGTGTGTGTCTGTGTGTGTGTGTGTGAGTGAGTGTGTGTGTGTGAGTGAGTGAGTGAGTGAGTGAGTGTGTGTGAGTGAATGAGTGTGTGTGTGTGTGTGTGTGTGTGTGAGTGAGTGAGTGAGTGAGTGAGTGAGTGAGTGTGTGTGTGTGTGTGTGTGTGTGTGTGTGTGTGTGTGAGTGAGTGAGTGAGTGAGTGTGTGTGTGTGTGTGTGTGTGTGTGTGTGTGTGTGTGTGTGTGTGTGCATGCATTTTTTATGCGAGTTATGTGCACTTTGTGAGAGCAGTTCTCTGTCCATCCAGGCCACACTAATGCAGATGGCTCCAGACAGGACCACACCATGTAGGTCGCTGACCCACGGTCTCTATCATTGATTGCTGATAAGTGATAAGCATTAGTGGAATGGCAGCCTGGTGGGGCGGGAAGGCATTCCCTCTCTCTCTCTCTCTCTTTCTCTCTCTCTCTCTCTCACACACACACACACACATACACACACACAGACACACACACATACACACTTATCTCTGTCAATCTCTCTGTTTCTCATGTTTCTCTCTCCTGAATTAAGAGTGTCCATCCAAAAGACATTTTTTCAGAGGCTGTCTAGCTTGTGGCACAGTCATACGCTAGCGCACCGCTCAGCAGCCAAATCCTCTTTGGGTTTCACTGAAGCCCGTACACCTAAACTGGCATGACATAGTAAACAGACATGTGCATCACTGGTTGTCAAATGAAGCCAAGACTCAGACTGGAAGACCCCCCCCACACACACACACACAGGATGCATTCCATGCCTAAACAGTTCTGACTTAGCATGTGTCTGTTGCACTTGCACCCTAAAGAAATAACTACCTTGCATATAGGCTATCGTATCATACTCATGTGGCACTGAGGGTGGAAATAGGGCATTAATGGGTTAATTCTGAGTTCCAATTTTGAACTTCACAGTTACTAACATTTCTTCATGCGACAGCAATAATTTGGTTATTTTTTCATAATTTTCGACTAACTGGATGCAGCCTACACTGATATTTACAAAATGATAAAAGTTAATCGGTATGAAAACCTATACTGTCAAATTATCCTAGGCCTACAACTCCCCTTCAAACAATTAGGCCAACTATGAAAAACAATCTAATTTATAGGCTACAAGTTATTTTGGTTTGCAAAATGACGTTGGTAGGCCACTATAGAGTTATTTTAAACCACGTAATTAAACCAGAAACAAAACAATAGATTACAAGGGCGTAGCTCTGCATTGATTGCCTTTGAAAATATCATTGTTACACCTGTTGTGATTTTCTTACGGACATTCGTTTGTAGTCCAGCCTATAACTTTATGCTGAAGCTTGGATATCTACATTCTAAAATCGACCTGCCGACAATCAATTTTCAAAAACAGGTTTCCCGTTAATATATAGCTTTTTATAAACGAGGAGTCCAAGTTGGTTGCATAGGTTATACTCTCATATTTTCTGTCTAAGTTCAAAATAACTTTTAGCCTAAACAAAAGATGTATCATGGAACTTACCTGGCTTGGACGGAAAAGCCTTCTTAACAGTAGGCTATGTCCATTTGTTTAGATCACACTGCCATGTTCTGAATTCGATAACGTTTAGAAAATATATTTGCCTTGACAGAAGACCCATGCGAATCATTTGTGTACCAAAAAACGAGCGTTACGTTAGCCTACTTGTGTGCGGTAATTGCTACATGCCTCTCCTCATGTCGGCAACTTGCGCTCAGTTCACTGCGTCCGCGCCGGTAGTCTGACACTATTAAATCCCGGGTGTCAACGGCGCGCGCACCCTGCTTTTTCAGCTCTCAATACGAAGCAAACCGCAAGAAGGCGGTGTGTGTGTGTGTGTGTGTGTGTGTGTAACCGCGGTTAGTTTACTCAAAATTTAGCCTATCATTTCGAAATGTAAACAACAAGTTGTGCAGCATGCAGACTAATGCTCGTGTGGTAGCCTACAGGTCTTGTTTTTCTTTCACCGTTTTTGTTTTCGTTTCATTTCGTTTCCCCCCCCCCCCAATATGGAATATACTCATACTACCTTTCAGCAAATTTGGGATTTCCTCTGCAGGTCAGTCTGGCGAAGAGGTCATTGAAGCATTTCCAATATCCCTAAAACACAAGCATGCAAATAGCCTACAAGGCATGGATCTGTATTTCTGTGGAATTGTAAACAACTGCATTTAAAACCTCAGTTTACAAGATTGCTACACTATTGACGATTTGGTAGGAGTTTAATGTACCAATGTACGTAGGCTAAGTTTAATTTCACTGCTATAGTCACCCCTGTTGTAAGTTGTAAATCAATGAATCTTTTCCAGACCCACTCTTGGGTGTTACCTAGACTTCAAGATGCCCCTCATTTGCCACAACTTTGCTGGAGGCGATTGCATTGGTGTATCCGGGGAGTGCTGTGATCGGGGGCAGACTCCAGTGGACTGGTGGGTACTACTAACCAAGTTGCTAACCAAGGGCTGGTGATGTTGTGCTTGACCTGGCAGACACCAACCCCAAGGTCACTGGCTGAAGCACAATGGATTGGCCAACTCCCGCACATGGGTAGGACTGAAAGCCTCCACACATTGGCCAAATCCCGCACATGGGTAGGACTTAAAGCCTCCACACAGAGCCGCCAACTTAAAAGCACCCTTAAGAGTGTTTTACCTTAACATAACAGATAACGTTTCTAAAATCATTTTGATGGCACATAACCTCAAAACATGACAAACGGTACTTCTGCCATGGTCTGAGCAGCCCTGTATAGGCAATTACTTTCTGTTTTCGGGTAGGGACACTGCCACCCCCCCCCCCCCCGAAATCAAAATGGAAAAGAGATCTCTTTCCATTAACTATTATATCAGAGTTATGTTGATACTTTGTTGCAAGACGCATTTTGTTTATCATTGGGCTACTCAACTGTAGGGAGACCCCGAGAGCAAATGTCTTTAAAGCGGTCCACACATAGGTGCTGATATACACTACGAAACGTAATGTTAAATGTAAATGTAAATCAGGTTTCTAGGCCAAGTATACTTGCGTATACAAGGAATTTGGTCTCTGCATTTATCCCATCTGTGAATTAGAGAACCTACAGAGCACACAGTGAACACACAGTGAGGTGAAGCACACACTAACACGGAGCAGTGAGCTGCTTTGCTACAGCGGCACTAGCGGAGCCGTGAGGGGTTAGGTGCCTTGCTCGAGGGCACTTCAGCTGTTCCTACTGGTCGGGGATCGAAAGGGCAACCCTTCGGTTCCAAGCCCGAAGTCCTAACCAGTATTCCATGACTGCTCCACTGTACTCAAATTTACCTTAAATTACCCGTGAAAACCACCAAAACCACAAATTTATATCAAGGGGCCCTTAATTCGTAAAACAGGCCCTTAATTTGACCTTTTATTGCAATTTTAAGGTGTCTGGCAATAAAGGTGATTATGATGATGATGATGATGATGAAGATGGCGATGCCACTTGCCTATAGGCTAGATTTCAACCCCGCTTTCCCCTACACACCGGTGCCAGTTTGTAATTTGTCATTTTCGTGCAGCTTAAAGGAACACGCCAGCGTTTTATGAAATTGGGTTATTCACTGTCTCCCGAAGAGTTAGATAAGTGGGCAAAAGCATGTTTTTCTCCGTGCATGCATTGTCTTAGTCCGGCAGCACCACCGCTAGCTTAGCTTAGCATAGTGAATGGAATCTTCTGTCGCCTGATTGCATGTCGTGAGTAAAAGTGAGCCAAAAAAAACAAACAAACAAAAAAAATTACTTCTTGTGGCCTACGTAGTCATAACGAGTACAAATGGCAATACAGATTAAGACAAGGTGATTTCCTAGGCAGATATTGACTTGGTACTATATCGGGGTGAAGCACTGCTACTTGGGCGCAGAGATATCACACAACACATGAGTACCTTGTTTCACTCGCCACAGCACACACTCTCTGACTCACAGCATCTCTGCAGTTGGTATGTGCGCTCATGCAATGTCTGTGCGCCCTGCACAAGTGAAATTTAACACATAACGTGGGCTAGAAGCAACACAATTTTAAACAACAAATGACGTGGATTCCTGTAGCTATCCACGGAAACAGCATAGAAACTGCATAGCCTAATCCTAGTCTTTAAATTGACATTTGATGGTAGGCTATAAACAACACAATTTATTTATATTCCCTTTGCATACGTTTTCAAACATGCTTTGGGTAGACTTCAAAGGTTTTTGAATTTGATCTTACAGTTCTGTCATTAGTCTGTGTCTTTTACATTTACTAAATAGATATTATAGTTAGGCCTAATAGCCCAGTGATACCTCGAAATTAGGCTGTTGTCTGTTAGGCAATTTATTGCAGCCTAACAGAGGTAGCCTAATGTGGTGTTCTGAACACAGAAATAACTAAAGGTATTAGTTTTGTAGTATAAATATGATTATCCACCTCCGGGGCGGCCTCTTGGTACTGTGATGTTGGCTAGATAAGTGGCTGTCTTAATAAAAACAATCTTTCCTACTGTACACTGGCCTGCCGTGTGCCGTTGTCTACTTAAACAAGTTTTAGGACATTTTATTAGTGTGCAATACACGACACCTATATCATAGCAAATATCAAAGCCTTGTGATGACAGCTTTAAAAACATTCACTTGTCTTGCTGGAGCGAACGCAGACCATGAGCTTGCACAAGTAAAGTAATTAGTGAGATCAGCATCTCCGTTCCGGTTGTGCTAACCCATTTGCACAAAATATAATTTCTGAAATGTTTTCTTCTTTGATAACATGAGATATGTCTCCATGTAAGGTAGTGTCAAGCAGTGAAGTGATAGCAGGTAGGCTAGATAATGTATGCCTACATGTCCCATGATCCACACAGAAGCAGTGAAGTGATAGCAGGTAGGCTAGATAATGAATGCCTACATGTCCCATGATCCACACAGAAGAGAGGCTCAGTATATTCTGTCCCTCCCAAACAGTGTTGGGCAAGTTACTTCAAAATCGTAATGTACTATGCATTACTTATTACTGTCATTTCAAAGTAATTTGTTACATTATAATATTACTGTCTCTGAATTGTAAGGCATTACACTACTATTGCATTACTTTTAAGTTACTTTCACCAAAATATCTAGAAATATGGATTTGCCATTCTAAATGCAGTTGATTACGCTCAATGCAGCTTGCTCTTCCAATGGAGGGAGATGTGGTATAGCATAATGACTGAGCTAGGCTTAAGGCAACAGTAGAATGCAATAGGCGCAGTGCTCATAATGCAATACAAGGAACAATCATAGTCAGAATTTTGTTAAAAACCGACAAAAGGTCAAAGTCTGGTAAATTGTGATAGAAATACTGTAACTTTAAGGCCTAGGCCTACTCATTAAAATCAATAGAGAGCCTACTATATTGTAAATCAAAGCTTAAAGGAACCATATGTAAGATTGTGGCCAAAACGGGTACTACAATCACTTTCAAATTACTGTAGAGCAGTGTATCCCCTTCCCCTCCCCTCTGACTGGCAGAGTTGGCAACCGGATGACGAAACACTACTGACTTTGTGATTAGTAGATAGGTGGAGGGTGGCGCATTAGGCCAAAACACAACATGACAACATCAACATCAGTTGAGGGCTGCAACTTCACTTTTTAAATGACAATATCCTGGCCAGACTACTGTTGTCAGTGATATAAGTATTTGAAATGAACATGATTTCTTAATGTCTAGTGACATATCAGGGCAATTTTATGATTAATTGAAATACAATTTTTACATACGGTTCCTTTAATAAAGACATGTCAAGATGGTGGCCTGCTGGCCATTTCGGTGCCCTAAGTGAGTGGCTTTGAGTGAGTGACATTTAAATGATAACCCAAACACCTAAAGTAAAATAAAAGGCCTATTATTTACAGACCATTACTGTGTATTTTTAAACATTAATTTCTGAAGAAATGCTGTTTTACTTATAAATGGTGCACTGTCACTTTAAGAGCATTGATCTTTACGTTGTCATAATGCCCTTTTGCTAGCTCTTGTTTAGGCCTACAAGCCTTATTTGTTTGAGTTACATTGATAGCACAATATTAACAATAATATGCACAATGTTAAGTTGTTTTAAGCAACCTTCATTGCTTTGGAAATGGAAGTATGCAATGACATGTTGCTTCACATTTCGTTTTGCGAATAAAAGTGAATTATGAGCCTGGTATCCACCTAGCTATCTGAATGGAATGCGTTTCAGTCGACTCAGCATATCATGTGCTTCGTGTAGCCTAAATGCTTGGAAAACGAATGATTGAAGACCCACCAATTCTAGTACTACGTGGTGATTGAGAGAACCCAAAAGGTATCAAACTTGCATGTAACATCGTGTTAGTGCATTTTGACATTGTAAACGTGATGAAGAGTGAAACGCAGTTTGCAGTAAAGCTACTATTCATTGGTTACATTTGGGTGCCCCCTCTGTCCTTTGGTGCCCAACGCCCAAGTGCGTGGTGGGAGCGGTGGCACTGCCAGGCTACCCAATCTTTTTCTGCATTTCTATCCCCTTATTCTCTTCAATTTAAGTTCACAGCACAAAGCTTACATGCACAACAGCATAGTTTGTGTTTTATCAAGAATCAAAAAGATTAGCGTGGCACTACTTTAGATGTTTCATTAATTTACTTGTGCTATTTCGCGAGCTGAGATCTTTCGGTTTCGCACACAAAGTGCACTAACTATTATGTTCTTCATAGCCTTGTCTCTGACAAGCTGAAAATAATGAGCGTAGGTTTATGTCCATCCCGCATAGAGTCCGCCTGCGAGTCTGCTGCAGCCACAGTCATATTCAACCATCAGGAGATAACGTTCTACTATTTTGCGCGGATTTTTTCTCCTCTGTTGTTCTCGCGTGGTGTTTGCGAATATGTATCAAAACAAAACAAGCGCTTAATTTTGGGTTAAACTGCATTGTAACGCGCGTTACTGAAGTTTGTACCGAGTAAATATTACCCACATTTTTTTTTGTAATGCCTTACATTACCGCGTTACCGCAAACAGCAATATATTACAGTAATTACATTACTTTTGTAACGCATTACTCCCAACACTGCTCCCAAACTGCATTAAAGTGGTATGTTTAGCAACCAGAATTTAAAAAATGAAATTGGGCGAGGAACTCGCGGACATCCGCCAATATCGTCAGCACCCCCTCTCAGAAAATTCTTCCAACGCCCCTGCAGGGAGTTATTTATAATTTGGCTGGATTGTTTCACTTGCCTATAACCCCCCCACACACACACATACATACACACACACACACCACCCTCTTTTAAAAAGCTTGATACGCCTCTGTGTAAGTCCCTTACACATAAAGTAGAATTCACAGTTAAGATGGTAGCACCATCTTCTGGTCAGCAAGCAGTGTTGCATTTTTTCGGTTTCCTTGTCATCATAATTTAGACACAAACATGGTAGAAGTTAAATAAAATGGTTGTTGGAAGTTGTTTTACGTAAAAACTATCATTGTCTTCTTTAGATGCAATGACTTGCTGATCAAGACAGATCACAGAATTATTTCTTTATCTTCTGTGTGGAGTGACTACAGACCTGCTAGTTTACTTCACACACTCTTGGAACATGGATTTGATCATTTGATCATTAAAGGCACAATCCGTCAGGATTTCGTTTTATTTAATTCACACTCCACATGCCAATCCAGTTGGGGGCAGCATGTAGGAAAACAATGATGTCACAATGATTTGCTAGTGGTAGAAACGACGAAACGCACATTGCCCATGCCCTCCTCTCCTCTCCCGTCTCCGTTTTCGCTACTGTCTATCCCTATAGTCCAGGCAAAGTAGCGTTTTACGACAGACTAATTGTAAAAGAATTTTTTGCAGCTTAGATCATTTCTATGAGGTGTCCAGAACAACATACTAAAAGTCCTAAGAAATCCTAGTTGAGGAAATATGTTAAATTCTCATCAATCCAAGATGTGTGCCAAGAAGACCAGGCAACAATAGGCCTACACCATCAATGGGGCTATTTTTTTCCTTTACTCCTATCAAAATTAAACTTTACACAATGAAAGTAGCCATGAAAAGTATTTTTTTTTGTATTACAAGTTTTTTTGAAAATTTATTTTAATATGCAAATGAGCTATACACTAATCGAATATGCCCAAAATACACCCAAATAGGCTTAATTTTTCCTTTACTCTTACCACATAAACTGATTTAACTATATAAACCATATATTTTCTGGAAGGTTAGACCCTCAGGATGTGATCTAACATAGGTTTTGACCTTTCTCACCCTCCCCTTTACTTTGCTGCCCATTCATAATAGATAGGGTATGAGTAAATTGGGTATATGGCTCATACCTTTGGGTCTGTGCCATTTAGGAAAAACTGTTTCAACCATATAAACCATATATTTTCTGAAAGCTTATACCCTCAGGATGTGATCTAACATGACATGAAACATGTCCCATCCTCCTCATTAGTATGCTGCCCATGCATAACACATGGGGTATTGGTAAATTAAGTGTGTTCTGATACATTTTGGGCTGTACCATGAAGAGAAAACTAATTAAACCACCTAAACCATATATTGTCTGAAAGCATATACCCTCAAAATGTGAACTAACATGGATTTTGACATTTGTCACCCTCCTCATGACATGACAGCCCAAAAAGGTATTAGCCATATACACTATTTACCAATACCCAATGTATTATGCATGGACAGCATACTAATGAGGAGGGTGGGGCATGTCTCATTGTACCCATTGTAAAAAAAAATGTTACCTTCCATATATATTTTCACTGCGAGGATTGATTGTGATAGGAGTAAAGGAAAAAATAAGCCCATTAGGGTGTATTTTGGGCATATGCGATTAGTATGTTGCTCATTTGCATATTCAAATTAATTTTCAAACAAACTTCTAATACAAAATGTTTTACTTTTCATGTAGACTTTCATTGTGTAAAGTTTTATTGTGGTAGGAGTAAAGGGAAAAAATAAGCCTATGGGGGCCTATATTTGATTAGTGTACAGCTCATTTGCATATTCAAATTCATTTTCAAAGAAACTTGTGATACAAAAAAATTTACTTTTCATGGATACTTTCATTGTGTAAAGTTTTTTTTTGATAGACGTAAAGGGAGAAAAATAGTCCCATAGGGGTGTATTGTTGTGTGGCCTTATACTGGCACACATCTTGGATTGATGAGAATTAAACATATTTCCTCAACTAGGATTTCTTAGGACTTTTAGTATGTTGTTCTGGACACCTCATAGAAATGATCTATGCTGAAAAAAATTCTTTTACAATTAGTTCTATTTTTGGCTCCAAAATGGGTTACTTTGCCTGGACTACTATGTGTCTATCAGAGAATGTCTCTGTGTCTATGGTCGCCGCCTAGAAAAAAAAAAACTCCTAAATCCGGAAAATGTCTTCTTCAAGCGGCTTACCCGATCACTACATATACGTTTTTATTAACGTTTGGCTTTTCACACTGGTATTGTTGGTAATGAGACATTTGAGAAATAAATACAAATTTGCTAGCGGCATTTGGCAAGCGAGTCTTAGCAAAGGCTAGGCCTAGCCTGCGTGTAGCGATTGTATGGATGGATAAAACTGAAAAAAAATTTCGGGTGGAGACTGACGACGAAGATTACATCCCCCCTGCATCGAGTCAGACAAGAGTGGGCAAACGTAAGGGCCAGGCAAAGAAGAAAAGTCCTGGGTGTCTAGTGTCAGTCCCAGAGAACAGTACAGGGACGGCTCGAGCTGTCAGAGCAGCCAGAGAGCGCGCTGACCAGCAGAGCGTTTGGAGAACAGTCACCGTGAGAGTCTGGCAGCAACACAGGTGTTCTTGCTACGTAGCCAGTAACTAAAATGCTCCATGTAGTCAGTGGTTACAGACAATCGTTCTGTTTACTATTAGAGGTCATTATTATTACCATTTATTACACGGCTCTTTATAATGCTGTAGAATGCTCCATTCACTCCGATGGGACTTCCCAACGTCCTACGGTCTGATCATTTTTAATACCGGACCGTTGCTAAGTATAACCAGAGAATGTCAAGGAAAGTGAAACTCGGCAGGCCACGGCCAGCGCTGCATCACTGTCGGGAGATATGCCACGATAATGACCGCCTTACAGAACGTTATTCCTTACACAATCATCCTCTACAACAGGGGTCGGCAAATAGTGGCCCGCGGGCCAATTTTGGCCCGCCATCTATTCTATCTGGCCCGCGAGATGACGTTAATTTGCTGTTTAAATAATAAAAAATAAAAAAAATGAAATTTTTTTTAACCCCATGTTTTTAAAAAGAAAAAAAGGCCTACAGCAATCCCATCAATTTCAAAACATTTATTGAGGTATAGATGATAGTCCTACTAAAGTGACAAAACAACAGGTGGAACATCCTTGCAGTTATCCATGACGCACAGGTCGGAACGGTATTGGCACGCGAGTGCGCGTAATCTTGTGCAAAAAAAAAAAAAAAAAGTGTCCTGTCTCCCTCTTCCAGTGGGCAAGGTCAAAAATAGCCTATGTTTCGTTAAATTAATAGGCTTGGCATTAATAAATGCAGGCAGGCTCAACACATACCTCTGCTTCCATTCTTCTTTGTAGGTCCTGCATTCTGAATCAATTTTTCTTTTCAAGGCTTTTGACAACGACATTTTGCATCGATAACTAGCATATAGCAATGTTCAGCTAATCATTTACACGTCATCCAAAAGAATAATATTTGTACACATTAGTTACGGCAAGTTGCTAGGCAAGTCGCCTGTTTCATGAGAGACGACAGGAGATGCAGCAGGCGGCATAAAAACAGCGCACATAAGCAAATAAACGTTTTTAATGGAATTAAATTAAATGCATTTTAAAAGTTAGATGATGTTTATTTTAATATAATATAATAATTCATAATTTAAATAGTAGGCCTATGAACCCCCCCCCCCCCCCCCCCCATTACAAAAGCTATGGCCCGCGATGCCATTGTCTGAAAAAAAATTGGCCCGGGTCCAAACGTAATTGCCGACCCCTGCTCTACAACGAACAATAAAACCTCCCATTCTAAGAGCACAGTGGCTACATTTTATGTAACATAAAGAATAACTGAATTATGACTAAAATGGTATGTTCATCTTTTCCTTTGCACCTTTAGGCTATGAGTTCATATTTAAAACTATGGGCACAAATGTCAAGAGCCAAAGCTACCACTTGAAATTACATTAGTTTAAACAACTCTTTAACAACAAATAGATTCTAAGAAGTCAGGAACAGGAGAGAAAAGCATGATGTTAGTATACCAATCTTGATCAAAGAACACTTTCAGGCACAACCAATGTTTCACCAATCCGGATTCTTGGTATTTATTATAAAACTACAAGACAGGAATAAACTTTACATCTACCAAGTGCAACAACATGAATAGAAATGTAACTTTTGGACTATATGAGGCAGGAGGGAAGCAGCTGGGCACATGGATAGTCCTTAGCAGTCTTCAACATTCAGAATCGAACTGCATCTCCTTGCTATCCAAGCTGTCTCCATCGGTGGAAAGCACTCCCTAGACTCTTCGGTCTCTTCCTAGAACTTTCGGCCATTCTCGCAGTACACTTCACTGTAGAACTTGAACTCCGTGGGGGAGGGAGGAGCAGGAGGGGGTGGGAGCAGAGCGTGCGTAATTGCGTTCTCTTTCTCGACTGCTCTGGGCTGCACTGAAGACGGTTTGGCCGGTATGTTACTCCCTGTCGCCACCTCAGACATAAACTGGTATTGCAAGACTGGACGACCCGGGGCTAGTCGGTTAGCACGCTAATTCTGGAGGAGATCTCTGCAATGCTATGCATATTCTTCGATTAGAAAATGTCAGTAGTGTTATTTCTTCACATTCTATTGATATGTATAGTTGATTTTTGAATGCATTACACTTCAAAAGTTCACAAAAAAGACACATTGTGCCTTTAAAAAGTTGGTTCAAGTGTGGCATCTGCACCTCGTGTTCAAATCGGCACGTGTAAAGGTGTTTGTGTGCAACAACAGGTCAAGGAATTCAATGAAGGCAGGCTTTGCCCGAAAGGTTTCATGATTGAATTATCATATGAATGTTCATTTCTTCAAAGCTTTGGTGTCCTTTTTGTACACCTGTTAGCTTCCACCAGATATGCTCACAACCTGCTTTTTTTCTGTTCATAATGGCAGTTCATTTGTGAGGACACCAGTAGGCCTACTATTGAACTCAATTGCTTTTTTACAACTTGCTAGTCTTATTTAAAGAAGCTGCTGAGTAGGGGGTTGGGAAAAAAAATTCAGATGACTCGGCAGCAGTTCTGCTGGTGATTAAGTTATCAATACATTGACATCAAGTTTCTATACATTCTATACAAATGCATTATTTTAACTTACACATTCCAATGCAAAAATAAAATAACATTATTAAACAATTGATAAACTAAGGAAACACACATCTCCTTTTCGTAACCTTCTTTAATTAAACACGACAGCTGGATAAACTATAACATTCAAATTAAGATCTGATATCGATATAGATATAGATAACAACTATACAAAGTAAGTATAATGCAATCAAATGCACTACAATGCAAATCCAAGTAGTCCATAGGCCCTAGGGCAGTAATTCCAAGCAGTCTGCAGAAATCTGCTGATCTGCTTAAGATACATGCTAACGCTGTGCTATAGAGTAACTCTAACATAAGTAGCTTTACGTCATGAAAGCAGAGGACTGAACAAAGAATGGGACACGGTTTGTGATGTAACAGTTGGACATCCAAGAGTCCATGTGCCTACAATTAATAATGCTATGAAATGTAGGTTCACATTATGTGCATTTATTTGGTGTAATAATAATACCAAATAACTCATATGAATGGGCATGTCAGATAGACCTTGTTAATTCTCAGGTGGCAAGTTTCACTTCATCAGGTCCAGTGGCGTAACTATAGTAGGTGCAGCAAGTGCAGTCGCACCAGGGCCCGTGACCTCCCGGGGCCCGTCGCTACCCCCGCCCTGCCTCCTTTTTTTTAAATTTTTTTTAGAACTTTAGAATGTTAGAGCACGGAGAGTGAATCGTCACTTTGACGATCTATCGGAAGATGAGCGCTTAACCGATGCAGCGAGATACTTCAAAGTGCAGGTATTTAATGCAACTCTGGACATCATAATCAGTCAGCTCTCCCAAAGATGTGCAAGTATGCGGGAAACTTGTCATGTGTTTGAGTCTTTACGTCCTATGACCCTTCAACTCGCAGGTGATGATGAACTGCTTGAAAAGGCAAGACGTTTGTCAGACCATTATAGCAGGAACATTGCACCGACATTCCCAACACAACTCCTCTCATTCAGGTCTTGCTTTAAAGCAGAGATTTCACAGAAGTCATCTATTTTTCAACTTGCCAAAATGCTGGTGGTAGATTATGACAGTGTAACATCCACATTCGGGGAAGTGTGTACTCATGTTGTTTCTGACATTGCCTGTGACTGTGGCAACAGCTAAGCGATCTTTTTCCAAACTCAAATTTATTAAGACCTATAGGCCTACCTAAGGAGCAGCATGGGGCAGGAGAGGCTCCGTGGGTTAGCTATCCTGTCCATTGAAAATACGAGAGCCAGAGCATTAAATATTGGGAACATCGTTGACGATTTTGCTCAACGAAAGGCTCGTAAGATGGCCTTCTTTTAATGGCCTAATTCACGCAAATTGGGGATTGTATGCATATGAATGATTTTATTTGGTTTCTGGACGGTTAAATAAGTTAGGCTACATTAAGTTTTGTTTCTGCGCAGTGCGAGTTTATAAGCAAGCAATTTACGCTTGCAGTTTCAGCAGAGGGTTGAAGAAGCGCATTGAGTGTTCCCATAATTCCATGCGAGTTGATGTTAATGCAGTAATATTAGATTACCCTGGCCTGCAGGCTGTTAATAAAATTATTTTTTAATGTTTTTACATGTAATGGATATGTAGTAGTGTGTTTTTTATTTGAAATTGTAATCTGTAACTACTAAACTACTTCGGTGCCTCAGGCCATTTGCATAAACAATTGAAGTCACCCTTAATGTGTATTGCATGTATCAGAGCTAATTCATCCTGGGCCAAAGTTCGTCGGTATGGGGCCCGCTTATCGCTCTCGCACCTGGGCCCACCATAGGCTTGTTACGCCACTGATCAGGTCCTTGAAACTGCCCAGGTTCCCCAGGTAGTACAGGGGCATGATGGTGCTCCTGAGGTTCCCCTGGTAGTACAGGGGCATGATGATGGTGCTCCTGAGGTTCCCCAGGTAGTACAGGGGCATGATGGTGCTCCTGAGGGAGGGGGCCATAAAGATGGAGTAGGTGGCGTACCACAGCACTTCCTGCAGGCTCAGAGGCACCTGGGGTGTGTGTGTTCCAGTTTATAAGTGTGTGAATGTGTCTTCCACTTTATGAGCAGGTGTGTGTGAGCCTGTCATCTTCTGGCCGACGTGTAAAAAGACAAAATCCAAAGGGATTTTTTCAGTCACAATGTACACATATTCATACATTGCATGGTCCCACATGGACAGAATTTCACGAAACTTGGCATGTACCCAAAGGTTGTCACGCTGATCATACACATCAAATTTGATGGTGTTCATCTCAGCAGAAGATAGTTGCAATAAAAGCAGCTTGTTTTCGCATTTTCATTTTTACTGTGGTTGCTACACCAGGTTGCTACTGTAGGTTGATGCGGCCCCTTGAGAAAAACACACCGCAAAGATTTTGTCATCTCGGGTGCAACGCTTCTCTAGCCTGACGAGCCAGACCCACATAACTCATATGAATGTGGGTCATAAATGTAGGGTCTGGGCACTCACCGTTGGCAGTGCTCAGTCCGAGGGGCGGGATAATCGGTTGTCTTTCAAACTCCCTCTGCACGCAATAGGACAGCGCTATGAGTCCCATGCGTTTTCCCACCGGAGCTAGTTGGCTAGTTCAAACTTTTGCCAACTTAAAAAAAGCTTAACTCGTGTCATGCTGTTAGCCAACAGCAACATCCATCTTCTTTGGTTTCAAGTAGCAGGGAATTAAAGCCAAACCGTTGCAACTCTGCCATCAATCATTATGTTAAGCCCGCCTAACATCTCTATACACGATTTGATTGGCCTGATAGAAGTTTAATTTTCCCACACACAAGCCAACCGAGAGTTGCTAGACTAGCCCTGGCAGCAAATGTAAGCAAATGCTAGGGTGCGTCTTGATTTCTAGGCTAACGCTTCTCTAGTTATTTTGTGAAATCTGCATTTCAGGGGCTTTCAGGGGTCCCAGTGCATGGGTAAGAGGGTGGGGGAGTGGCCGGGACCAAAACCTTATTTTCCACATCAGCCTCTGGGGCTACTGTACATGCCCATTGAATTGCATGTGCCCTGGTTTTCCAGTGTTCTGGGAAACGTTGACCAGTCAAAAAATAAATAAATAAATAAAATTCAACAATATGGCTGTGCTGCGCTAGTAGCAATCATAATAAAATATAACAAAATAAAAGGGGGGAAAACAAATAAAAGAAAAAAAACAAAGCTAACAACATTTTTTTATGTTCTTTTTTATGTTCTTGGTTCTTTTTTATTGTTCTTGGTTCTATATATTATTTGTGCTACAGCCACACCCACTCAGGGCCTTTAAGCTACCCAGGTTTCCCAGCTGGAGCACAGGCAGGATGGTGGTCCCGAGCATGGAGAAGGTCATCATGGGGAAGACTACGATGCACCTTATCTCCTGCACACTCAGATACAGCAGCAGTGGGACAACATGTAAAACACTGGGGCAAACGTAAGACACCATGGCCATCACCAAGCTGTTGACGATGGTCTGCAGAGCTCTCTGTTTCTGGGGGTGGATGTCGCTCCTTCCAGAAGGATCTGGCTTTCTTAGGGCACGGATGATGGCAATGTCACTGTAGTGGCTAAAGTTCCCCTCTTATGATCAGTAATTATTTCTCAACATATTCATTAACTTAACCACTCTAAGACGGAAAGAACGAGTCTACGCGCGTTTAGTGTGTTGAACAACGGTAGAAAACAGTGTGTTCGCTCCGTCTTTACTGAATACTGAAACAAGATACAAAACACACAGTATTTACACTTCATCAATGCGCTAGTTCCCCTACGTCATAGGTCAGCGCGCTCTCTCAAGCAGTTCCTATGTCTCAAGCAATGCATGTACACTAAACATGTATTAAACTACCATGCAAACTATAAATGCAATTATGTAATCATAACATAATCATAATCATGATATAATAAACCATCACTAAACATTAATCAAAATAATATTAATCTAAATCTGAATCTAAATTATAATATGGAAAATGGCACTAACATTTCCGGCCCCTAATTGCTCATTATGGGGATGACAATTACATACTAAATAAACTAGAGACATTTTCTATATTCAAATCTCCTTCTGTACTTTTTTACTAGGTCCAATCCAACATAAACAGCCTAGACAAATCTAGGTGAGGCCTATAAGATAGGCAGCTATAGAAAATAACAAAGTCCTAAATAATAATGTCCTTATTGTCCATGAGATTCTTCCATCTCAAGCAGAAGACACAACTTATCTATGGGTCTCTCCAAGGTGTTGGTCTTCGTTTTGACAAGGACCCGACGGACAAACCCTAAGGAGTCGGGGATTGTCTTCTCCACTTTTCCCATTAACCAGGACCCTCTTGGAGCCCTCTCATCCACAATGAGTACGATGTCTCCCTCTTTTATATTTCTCTTTTTCTCCAGCCACTTCTGCCTTTCTTGTAGGAGGGGCAAGTATTCTCTGGACCAACGCTTCCAGAAGATGTCAGAGATATACTGCACTTGCCTCCATCTTCGTTTGGAGTATAGATCCTCCTTCTGAAACATGCCTGGAGGGAGTGCTGGTTTTCCCTTAAGAAGGAGAAGGTGGTTCGGCGTTAGTGGCTCGAGGTCGTCCACATCATCAGATGATTTGGTAAGGGGTCTGCTGTTAATCACTGCTTCTACTTCACACATCACGGTTTGCAGACATTCGTCGTCGAGTGACTGGAGCTTCAGAAGGTTGGTAAGTATCTTCCGGACTGTTCTTATCTGTCGCTCCCAGATACCACCGTGGTGCGACCCGGCAGGTGGGTTGAAGATCCAAGTGACTCCTCTTTGCAGTAGAGCCTCTGAGATCTGGGACTTGTTCCATTCTTTCATCGCCTGGCGGATCTCGTGTTCTGTAGCTACCAGGTTTGTTCCGTTATCGGATCTCATAACCTCCACTTGCCCTCTTCTGGCTATAAAATGTCTCATTGCATTTATACACGAGTCGGTGTCGAGAGAGTGTGCAATTTCTAAGTGGACTGCTCTGACTGTAAGACAAGTGAACAAGTCTCCATAACGCTTGACTTGCACGCGTCCACGCTTTGCCTCAAAGGGGCCGAAATAGTCTACACCGATGTTGGTGAACGGTGGATGGTCAGGCAGTAGACGATCAGGTGGTAGATTCGCCATCTTCTGCTCACTCACAGCAGCTTGACTCTTCCGACATTTCACACACTTTGAAAGCACACTTCTCACGGCTGTATTTCCTTTGCAGATCCAGACCCTTTGTCTCAGCCGAGCAAGGGTGTGGTTTCTCCCTCCATGTCCAATTTCTTTATGAGCATTCCTGATGATCAGGGTCGTGATGTGGTGATCCTTGGCCAGGATAGCTGGATGCTTTGTGTGTTCTGGCAAGGCTGCTTGGTGCAACCTTCCACCAACCCGAAGAACCCCATCTTGGAGGAAAGGATCCAGCTTCACAATAGAACTGCTTCTCTTGATCTTTTCACCTTTCAGTAGTGCGCAAAGCTCCTCATGGAAAGTTTGACTTTGGCTAAACTGAATGATGGCAGTTTCTGCTCCTCTGACGTCTTTGACAGTCAGATGGGTTCCTTTCAGGGTAGATCTCCATTTCTGCATGTGATTCTCAACTGTCTTGATTTTCACATCTTGACTTTCAGAAGACTGGGCTTGAGACTCAAATGTCTTCCTTGTTTTGCACAGACTTCGAAGCAGCTCCTTCAGCCTCAACATCCAGGCGACCGCCTTCTTCAGGCTATGCCAGTCGGAGTAGTGATGAGTCAGCTTGAAGAGAGGGTCTGTGCTTGAGTCGACGGTCTTGATGATGTTCACGCTGGTCGTACGCTTCACCTCAGCGTCGTCTTCACTTATCTCTCTTGAGAACTCTGATAGGACCGGCCAGTGAGACTCACTCTTGTTTAGGAAGTCAGGACCTTGAATCCAGCTTTGACACTTCATGAAGTGTTCTGCCTTCATTCCTCTTGATGCGTGGTCAGCTGGGTTAGAAGCCGTGTTGACATACTTCCACTGTGCTGGCCTTGTCTTCTCTCTGATTGTCGACACTCTGTTCGCAACAAATGTTTTAAAACGAGCGCCGTCGTTGTCGATATATCGGGGAACGGTGGTGCTATCTGTCCATAGCACGGACTCTTTGAGGTCCATCCGAAGCTCTGGCTTCATGAGCTTATCCATTTTCACCGCAATGGTAGCCGCGGTGAGCTCGAGGCGTGGGACTGTAACTGGTTTAAGCGGCGTCACTCTGGATTTTCCGAGAAGAAATGAGCAATGGACTCGACCGTGGCTGTTCTGGATGCGGAGGTAAGTGACGACGCCGTAGCCCTTCTCGCTAGCGTCGGAGAAATGGTGCAGTTGTGCTGACGTTACTGGCCCGAATCCCTCAGGCTTGATGCACCTCCTGACAGAAAAGCTGGCGAACTGGCTCAGATCAGACAGCCAGGCGAACCATCTGTTTGCCACGTCTTCTGGAATCTCTTCATCCCAGGTAAGTTTCATTCGACAGAGACTCTGGACGATGGTCTTCGCGAGAAGAATGAACGGCGACAGGAATCCAAGGGGGTCGTATATTGAGCTTACAACCGAGAGGATACCCCGTCTTGTGATCCGTGGATCCGGAACTTGAAGGAGTCTGATTCTATACACAAGTCCACTCCAAGGGCCCTTTCCATGGGTAGTTCATCCCTGTCCAGGTCTAGATTCTTGATCTCCTTTGCTCTCTCCTGTTCGGGAAGTGATGACAGTACTTCGCGGCTGTTGCTTGACCACTTAGTCAAGCGGAATCCTCCACTCTTACAAAGTGCAATGAGGTCCTTGGTCAAGGTGGTAGCCTTCTTTTCGTCGGACGTTGAGACCAGGCAGTCATCGACGTAGAAGTGCTCTAGGACTGTAGTTACTGCTTCAGGTGATGAGCTGTCTTTCCCATCCTCTGCAGCCCGTCTTAACGCGTAGTTGGCACAGCTCGGGCTTGACTTGGCACCGAACAGGTGGACCATCATCTTGTACTCATGCAGAGGCTGGCTCAGATCCCCCTGTGGCCACCAGAGGAATCGTAGAAGATCAGAGTCCTCATCAGGGACTCTTACTTGATGGTACATCGCTTCAATGTCGGAGATGAGTGCGATGTGTTTGTGTCGAAACCTCGTCAGGACTCCAACCAAACCATTAGTGAGGTCCGGACCCTGTAACAGTTCCTCGTTCAGTGACTTCCCTTGAAACGAAGCGGCATAATCAAAAACAACCCGCAGCTTTCCCTTTTGTGGATGGGTCACGCCATGATGGGGAATGTACCATACTCTGCCGTCGTTGCGGTTGCGCTCGTCTTCAGGAACTTCCGCTGCGTAGCCTTTGTTCAGCAGGTCTGACATGAAGGTCTTGTAGTCGTCATGGAAGCTGGAGTTTTTGGCGAGTTTCTTTTTCAGGTTTGATGCTCGTTGCTCGGCAACACATTTGTTGTTTGGCATCACCACATTTTTGTTTCTGGGAGGCATCCTGATGCTGTAGTGCCCATCGACTTTCTTGATTGTCTCAGTCACAGACTTCATGAACTGAACATCTTCTCGCGACATTTCTGACTTCTCTTCGCAGGCTTGTTCCGGAAAGTCGTGATTGTATTGCTGCAGTAGCATGCTGTCCACACCGCTGACTGAGATTCTGTTGACTGAAGCCCTTTGACTGTAGTGGATTGACTTGGCTTGTCTTGACTTATGGTAATCGTCACTTTTCTTGAGAGGGCCATTAACCACCCAACCGAGGGTCGTCTTTACCGCGTAAGGCCCGTCATCTTTGCTGTGGATTATCTTCCATGGCTCCATCGCAGAGTGAGCGTTCATTCCGATTAGCATCTCAACATCTGCGTCGATCTGTGGTAGCTGTACTTCTTTCCGCAGATACGGCCATCTTTCCAAGTCCTTTTCAACAGGAACATTGTCCTTTGTTACAGGTATGTCTGTGTGGGTGTAGACGTCTGGCAGGCTTATGTACTTGTTCTCTGTCAGACCACACACTTCTAGATCTGAGAGCACGTAGCAGGACACAGGCTTCTCCTGGCCCATAGTACGGAGTAGCACTTGAGTCTTCTTACCATGGACGCCAAGCTGTCTCATTAATCTTTCGGAGCAAAACGTAGCAGAACTTCCTGAGTCCATGAACGCGTACGTTTCTATTGTCGTGTTGCTCCTCTTGGATTTGATGCGCACAGGCACGATAGACAGGATACAGTCGTTGCCTCCGGCCCCGGTGACTGCCGTGACTTCACTCTTGGCCGACTCATCTTCTTGTGGAGTTGAGTGTCTGCTGGTAGAGCTTTGACCTTTCCCAAGCCTGGTGTTCTCTTGGTCGGTGTTCTCGTCCCTTTTGCTGTGAAGCAGGCTTGGGTGTTTCTTGCTGCAGATTTCACACGTGGCTCTCTTTTTACAGTCTTTTCCCATGTGCCCTTGGGTCAGACACCCGAAACAAAGTCCTTTACCTTTAAGGAACTCGATTCTCTCTTTGTTTGGCAGACTTCTTATTTTGTTACATGCACTCTTTTGTTGCAGTACAGGCATGGCTCTTGAAACGCATTGCTTATCTGTTTGTTTTTTCTGGGTTCTGAGGCATCTCCTTCATCTGGCTTAACACTTGTAGCAAAGCCAGCGGTTCTTTTCGGTCCGCCTCCCTTGGCAGATCTGGTGCTTAACTTGCTCTTTTCTTTCACTTCGAAGGACTCTTTAACATCACCAAACAGGGGGTCTGAAGCTATTTTTGCTTGTCTGTTGATGAATGTCACGAGATCGGAGAACTTTGCCCTTCTTCCTTACCTTTCTTGTATGTCAAAAGCTATGACTCTCCATCTTTCACGAAGTCTGAAGGGCAATTTTGAGACGACGATCCGAAGGTTGCTCGGGCTGTTCATCTCCTCGAGGTATTCCATGCCCTTCATGACATTGTTACATCCGGTGAGAAAGATGGAGAAGCTGTGAAGTGACTTGGCATCTTCTGCTTTGATTTGAGGCCATTTGATAGCCTTGTCCACGTAGGCCGCAGCTATTTTCTGCTCGTTGCCATAGTGATGGGTCAAGAGCTTTCTTGCTTCAATGTAGCCTCGTTGTGCGCTCATGTGTTGGTAACTTCTCACGAGTTCTCTTGGTTCACCGCTGGTGAATTGCTCTAGATAGTATAAGCGGTCTTCATCATTGTCTGTACGACTGTGAATGATGTGCTCAAAAGCCCTCAGGAACGGCAGGAACTCGAAAGGATCGCCACTGAATACAGGGACTTCTCGTTGAGGTAGGTTGGCTAGTCTCTGTTGTGTGACTAACATCTCTGTGATATCCTTCTGGTTCAATATCACTTCGCCCAGTTCAACTTGCCTTCCATTGGAACTTGCACTTGTGTTATTGTTGTTTTCATTACTTACTTGCACATAAGACGTGTGTCTAGTTGGACTGTAAGAAGCACTGTTGTCTTGGATAACTCGAAAACTGCTGGTCAATTTTGGTCTGACATCTGGAGCATGATGTTTGATGGTTACTGCTGTAGGCATGTTCTTGTCAAGGTAGGAATTCATACCGTCGTCGTCCATGTTTTCTTTGTTATCGTATTCTTCCAGAACTTGGAGCTTTGCTGTGGACTCTGCGATAGCAGTTTCGACATCTAACTCCTCCATTTGAGCCTTCAACTGAATCTTCTTGGCTTTCAGCTGTGCTTCCATTTGAGCCTCTTCCAACTGCAGTGCCTGTTTCTTCTTAAGTGCGGCTGCGCGTGCAAGTAGGGCTGCCCGGTTAGCTTCCTCTTTTCTACGCAGAGACGAAGCATGAGAGGACACTTTGGATAACTTTGAGTGTCTACTGCATGCACTACGTGCCGTGACTGAACTATATTTGTCTTGTACAGCAGACGCACTGTCATCTGGATCCACATCTTCGGCGGCAGACTCACCTTGCTGTGTCGTCGCGCCATTCTTTGGAGTCATATTTTCAGTAGCAGCCTGTTCGTTAGTGGCATTGGCGTGCCGTTTTGCTTTAATTATCCACTGCTCCAATTTGATCAAAAAGTTCTCTTACTTTGTAAGGTTTGGCTCACTCCAATACTGCTGGTCAGCTTTCCTTTCATCATCTGATAACAGTTCACTAACTACATTGTTTACTTCAGTAAACTCATTCAGGAATTTTGAGTAATCACTAAGATGATCCTTTTCCACTAGAAGTGCATTGGAATCAATTTTCATGAGGTTTTCTATTTCCTCTGCTTTGGAGACAAGGCGTGCTAACACACGTTTCCTAAGATTCATCTGTTTATCAAGTTTCTCTTCTAGGGCCTTTGTGGTCAACTTGATCCTTCTTTTTATGTCTAGCTCGACATTGCCCTCCATCTTGGTTTCATCCTCAGACATTTCGATTGGCTATTAATGTTAAATTAGTCTCTTATTATAGCAAGCTCTTGCAAACTTCTGAAATCCAGATTAACAGTCCTTTAACCTCAAAGCACATAGATGCTTTCCAAAGATAAGATTTCAGAGCCGTCTTTATTTACAGAATTTAACGAGAGCTTCTTCTGGGCTAATATGACTGGCTAACAATAGCACTTTTCTCAAGATGTCCTGTATGGCTACTGGCTTGTAGCAAATCTTGAAATGTCTAGTGTTTTAACTTGGCCACGTTATTTGATTATGTTGATTACAATGACAAAACTATCCTTATTTCGCCATAACTAGCAAGGTCTGCAGCTATAGCTTATCCATTGATTCAATTTTTTCTTTGTTTACTCATCCATCATCGTTGAAGTCGTCTGGAAATCCGGTCGGGTGCCCAGCGTTGTCACTGCAGCTAGCTATTTCTTCAGCTGGCTAGCTTCATCCATCAAGTCGTGTCCAGCGCAGCACATCTTCCCTCGGTTTCCGATGATCTTCTCTCGCCCTCGGCGACTGTTTTCTACTTAATGTAGTGGCTAAAGTTCCCCTCTTATGATCAGTAATTATTTCTCAACATATTCATTCACTTAACCACTCTAAGACGGAAAGAACGAGTCTACTGAATACTGAAACAAGATACAAAACACACAGTATTTACACTTCATCAATGCGCGAGTTCCCCTACGTCATAGGTCAGCGCGCTCTCTCAAGCAGTTCCTATGTATCAAGCAATGCATGTACACTAAACATGTATTAAACTACCATGCAAACTATAAATGCAATTATGTAATCATAACATAATCATAATCATGATATAATAAACCATCACTAAACATTAATCAAAATAATATTAATCTAAATCTGAATCTAAATTATAATATGGAAAATGGCACTAACAGTCACACAGGATGATGGATAGAACAGCAAGACACATCGGGACTGAAAAGAGACTGTCAGGGACATAGTCTTTACCAAGGATGAATATTATTCCCCAGGCCCAGATCACAGCACAAGTGACCATTCTATATCTAGAATGCTTGAGTGTCATGTGTATAACTGGGTGAACGATAGCCATATAACAGTCCACACAAACAGAAGCCATACACAGAGACCGTCCACAACTACTGAACAATATCAAAATCAGACTAATGTTCGACAACAGGGCATTCTTCCAGACAAAGACATTGAGCATGACTGGAATTATGAAAGTGTTGAAGATCAGGTCCATGATGGTGAGGTTGAGGATGTAGACGGCGTTGGATGAGCCGCTGCGCTGCCTCTGAACGAGCACCCACAGAAGCCACACGCTGGCAGGAGCACCCACACATGCACAGGGCACACAGACGATGGCCCAAACCAAAGGACCCACCAACAGGTCAGTGAAATACAGGTCAAGCACATGAGTGTTGTTTGCAGTACTGGTGTAGTTATCCATGAGTTACCTAGAGAAATTGTTTATGTTAATAATTATATTGATGCACTTTGTCTATGTTAACATATCGTCGGCATAATCCTGCACAGCCCGACTTCACATTACTATGTAACATTACAGTATTGGTTTTGAAAATGTAATGCAATTTAAAGATAATATTACATTTAATTAAAACATAATCAATATAAATTATTTCATGTAATAAAAAAATGACAGGAAAAGTACAGGAAAAACAAAATTGTTCCACACAAATTATATATTTGTGCTTCAAAATACTGAATGGCAGCAAAGCCAAACAAACATCAACATGAAATAGTTTGCATTCATTAGTTATAGGTAAGTGTAAAATGTGTATCACCTGACTGACTTACAGGATACAGGATACGTGCCTACTGGTTCTTTCTGAGAGACGAACCCATTGACATAATGCAGTGAATAATGGAAAACATATAATAAATTATTACAAAATAACATGAACTACTAACTACTAAAACAAAATGCCAAACTGTGGCGAGTTTGGTTGCAGTGCAAGACCAGGAAGTGAGAAACGATTGTACAAGTTCCACCTGTGACCCAAACAGGAGACCACTATGGGAGCACTGAGACCACTATGGGAGCACTGAGACCACTATGGGAGCACTGGAGACCGCTATGGGAGCACTGAGACCACTATGGGAGCACCAACACCACTATGGGAGTGCTGAGACCACTATGGGAGCACTGGAGGGCAAATAACTACTAATGAAGTTGCACAAGTTCCACTCGTGACCCAAACAGAAGACCACTATGGGAGAACTGGAGGGCAAATAACTACTAATGAAGTTTGAAGTTAGCCAAGCTTTATTCTAGCATTAGTTTTTTTGGTAACACTTTACTTGACGGGTGAGTTCATAACACATGCATAGCAGCTGTCATAAACTGCACATACAGTAAAGCATTCATGACTGTTTCATGAGACATGACTCAACATTCATAGCAAACCTTTCATCAGAATGACGACAATATGTCAAAATAAAAGTCCAACATCGTATTTGTGTAACCTGGATACCTTTAATTTGATCTCTCCAGCCTTTGTAAATATTTCTTGAATATCTTATGAAGTCTACATTGAATGTCACTTTACTATACAAGTTGTGAAGTATTCGTAATCACTGAGTTTAACACTGGGAGGTAAACTAGCCTACATTCAGCTTTATTTGTGTAACCTGGAATGGTTGGACATTCCCAGTAGCAAAAGATGAGAAATCATCTGCAAAGGTTACATCAATGAACAAATAAATTTTTATGAAACAAAAATTATTTTCTTGACCATGTTCTGTCTTTTTGGCACTGGAGTAGCCCATTGACTCAGAAAACGGCAATACTGCTTTGCGACTTTGGACTTTTATTATGACAAGTTCTCGCCGTTCTGTCTTTCACATTAATGAAAGGTTTGGTATGAATGTTGAGTCATGTCTCCAACATGTCTCATGAAACAGTCATGAATGCTTTATGTGCAGTTTATGACAGCTGCCATGAATGTGTTATGAACTTACCCGTCAAGTAAAGTGTTACCGTTTTTTTCTCTAGCACTCCATGCATCTAAAAATGCTACGTTGTGATCTTGCCAGTCATGATTGAATTCAAACTATGAGGGCATGTAATTTATACATTTTTCAAGTGCAAATTTAAATACTTTTAAGACCTTTTAAAGACATCTAAATGGAAAAAATAAGACTATACCACGCCAAAAAAGATAAATATGACAACTTAAAGTGATGGTTCGGAGTAATTTCACCCTAGGGTCCTTTGCACCATGACCTCGAGCCAAACACCCTCCCAGAAGCTGATTTCCCTTGGTCGAACATTGGTCGAGTAGCGCTATCAGGCGAATACAGAAACGAATGGCTTGTGCAGGCGCTTATGGAACCAATAGAGTATCTCGTAAATTACCCCAACAATAATGCTCTGAATGGTACGAAACTTCTACAGTAGTACAAATATGTTCTGTACTCATAAAACGAGGCATTGGAAAGTTTGTAAGTTTGTGAGTTTATTTAAATAACACTTGCCTGATGGCTTCTACTCTGCTGCTATCTAACACTGTGTCAACGTTACTTCCGTGATTTGGAAAAAGCCCGTAAAAGTCTTGGCAGGAAGCGATGCATAAGGATGTAGATCCAGGAATGCACTAATATTTTGTTTGTAGTACCAGTTTGCAATAATTATTAGTTAACACTTAAGTTGTGAACACTTCGGAAAAAAATATTAAAAACTGTATATACCAAAAAACTTTTATGTAATAATTGCTTCCTGCCAGGCCTTTTACGGGCTTTTCCCAAATCACGGAAGTAACGTCAACGCAGCGGTAGATAGCAGCAGAGAGTGCTTTGCAATAATTTGTGTTTTCCACTTTTTAAAATACCCTGCTATAGCCACAGTATGTTGTCGAGGTCTTGCTGCTCTGTCACTGTGCCTGCAACCCAACAAAAAAAAAAACAGAGTGGTTTGTCATGTTGGTATAATCACTTTGATGACTGTCAAAACTGAGTTCTGCTTTGCGTGGCCAAGAGCAAATATTGAATTTGTGTTTATAAGGGATTCAGTACGGCACTCTGACATTCAAATCAGTTGGTGACACGTGTGCTGTCTTGTTTTTACAACAACAGACTGGGCAAGTTGACAATCCAGGTCAGGGGTGGGCAACTAATTTCCCCAAGGGGCCACATGACAAACTGGGACTGTTGAGGAGGGCCGGACTCAAAATACCGAACTCAAGTCTGAACTCAATTCTGTTCAATTCTATTCTGTTCTTGTATAACATTAAGTAAATCATATGGTTTTGTTTACTAGTCGTAAGAACAGATGAAAATGTGAGGGAGACAAAGGAAAAACAGCAATAGGCCTATTTAATCTATGTCCAGTATTTAATCCTCATTCCTCAAAATGATTTTTTGACATTGACATTTTTTTCAGTTTTCAAAGACTGATATAAAAAAGTACTACAATATCTATATAATTAGGCTAGGTCATGAAAATGTGAAGGAGTCAGTACAACCGATAGGCCGTGCCACCATTTCATCAACACTCAGCAATATTTCATCATTAAATCATTACCATCATTAAATTAACTCTATGCAGAATTAGACTACGAAAATGTGGAGCAGACAAGAGTAGGCTGTCATTAGTTAATCAACATGCACAAAGAAAACTATTTTAAAAATGTAGGCTATGTTTTTGCTTTAACTTTATGCACATAACTGTGATTGGTGAACTCGCTCTGTGTGTTGAGCCGGCTGCTTCAAGCAACCTGTGGGTAGTAGCATCATACTAGTTCGCTAACATAAGCTTTGCAAATAAACTCAGACATATTTTGGTTACAATTACGGGGTTATCCGATTGTAAACTGTCTATCTGCCAGTTCTGAACACTTCGTATCGCCAACGAGCAGCAGTAGGAGTTCGTTCTAACAACCTTTGCGGTGATGAGCGACGCAGACATAAGAGACACAAAACTTTGAAAGGTTTACGCCGACGTAAAGGCAACTGCATTGTGTCGACGCAGAAGCATTTTTCTATTCACCAGCACATCAGTGAGGGTGTTTACGTCGCCGCATCCACGCACAAATGTATGGGCGTACAAATAGCAGTCGCTTTCAAAATAAAAACAACAATATTGATTTGCATGCATTATCTCTATGCTAGGCTCTTGACTATTGTTCTTTCACGGACCTTACGCGGGCCGGTCAGGGAAAGCCCACGGGCCGGATGTGGCCCGCGGGCCGTATGTTGCCCATGTATGATCCAGGTGCATTTCATTAATCACCTTAGTAATTTCTAGCATCAGCATATCTTGGCCTGAAGAGTATTTTGATTCAGCTGGGGCAGTGGCAGCTTGACCACTGAAATAAAGAGACTCAGTATACCAATTAGCCAGCTCTGCTACCAGTCTCCATTGATGGGGTCAATGTGGAGGTGGTAAGCACCTACAAGTATCTGGGTCTCCACCTGGACAATAAACTGGACTGGTCAGCCAACACTGACACACTCTACAAGAAAGGGAAGAGCAGGCTGTACTTCCTGAGGAGGCTGAGGTCCTTCAATGTGTGCAGCAAGCTCCTCAGGATGTTCTACCAGTCTGTTGTGGCCAGCGTCCTCTTCTATGCAGTGGTATGCTGGGGAGGAAGCACAAAGAAGAAGGATGCTGGACGACTTGACAGGCTGGTAAGGAAGGCTGGCTCTGTAGTGGGAGCTGAACTGGAGTGCATCACTTCAATATCTGACAAAAGGACCCTGAACAAACTGATCAACATCTTGGACAATGAATGCCATCCACTCTACAGCACTATTAAAAAGCAAAAGAGCTTGATAAGTCTAGACTTAAAACATACCTCTTTACTGCCTCCCATAGTTAGGTATGGTGCGTGGAAATTCACCCACCTCAGGGTTTTTTGGAATGGACCACCCTGCTGAGTCCTCGTGTGACTGGCACCCCAGTCGCACGTGCGATGGTGGTCACTGACCATACCTGCGCTGGTGTCGACTACCCCTCACCATGCCTTAGTTATGCTGCTATAGCATAGTGCTGTCATGGACTTTTCATGTGTCACGCCGTACAACCCCCCCCCTCTCCTCTCCCCCCTTCTCTCTCTCTCTCTCTCAACTCTCCCTCTCTTGCCTATTCCCACCATGGTATACTGTAACAATATATAGTACTACTGATTACTTATTGACATTAACCATTCTGATTTTCAGTAATACTAACCCACTCTACATCTCTCTTTCTTCCCCCTTACTGTACCTCACTTGTGAGGTATATCATCACCAGCCATCAACCATCCGTGTGTTGGCCCTCCTCTCACCCATCTCACCTGAAGTCCCATCCTCGACTGCCCTATTACTGCCCCCTATCTGGACTCCTGGCCCGTACAGCCTAGCGACCCACCACCAGCCTATGACAACTCTGCCTGGATTACTGGCCCATCCACCAACCCACCACATGCCCCTCGGAAACTCCCTTCCCCTGGACAATCCCAATGCTGGACTATTGAACTTTCTGTCACTAAATCAGGAATAACGAATTACCATACCGGATACGTAATCATCCCACCTCTTGTAACTTTCAGCTCAAGTGCTTAACACCATGTCTTATTCTCTACACCCGACTATCATATGCATTTGTCATGTATACAGACCTTACTGTCATGTACTGACCCTAGGCAGATGGGTCAGGCCCTTGAGTCGTGGATCGATCTGCTCGAGGTTTCTTCCTATATATATCTCCAATTCTAGGGAGTTTTTCCTCGCCCCTGTTACCCATGGGCCTCTCTCTTGCTTTCCTTTTCTTCCTTTCTTTCCTTCTTTCTCTGATTGCCTACATTCTGTAAAGCGCCATGATACATGTGTTATGTTTTGGCGCTCTATAAGCACAATAAATTGAAATTGAATTGATCAGCTGGAGACTTCGCTCACTGCCATGCACAACTGAAAGGCTGAGGAAGTAATTTGTCCCCAGGGCCATTGAACTGTTCAATGCTTCACTTAAGGGTAGAGGAGAGATAGACTTCTCTGCTTAGTCTGTCTGCCTCTCCACCCTCTCCATGTTTGAGTACTGACTGCCCACTACTGCTTTACTACTGTTTTACTACTATTTTACTAATGTCCACAGCCTAATGTTTTTACTACTGTTTTCCTGCTACACTGTTTTTCATGCTATATTAGCACACATGATCAATGGCTTCTGCTATAATACTGAATGGCTGTAACCCTATAACCTCAACCTGTTCTTGCACTGACATAGTTTTTTATAGTTTTTTATATTACCTTGTCTACATTATACTTTACTCTCCTATTTGTCCATATTATTTATGCTGGTCTCTAGACCTTATTATTGCACTGTTGCACTGTTGGACTAATGCTGGACTACTTTTTTGCACCTTCACCATTACACTCACTCTCTTGAGCACCTTAACATACACACAGAACTACAGGACTACTGTTGGACTACTTTTGCACCTTCACCATGACGCTCACTCTCTTGAGCATCTCACCATGCACACAGAACTACAGGCCCTGTCACTACAAGCGTCTCATGCTTGATCACCCTCAAGCACACTGGATTTTTTACATTTAATTTATATAGTATATTTAGTATTTAGTTTTGTTAGTTTTTCTTATCTCCTACTGTCTCTATTGTACATTGGAGTTTGGTTATATGTTTATACTTATACTTTATACTATATTTACCATTTCTGCTGTAAGTGCATGTTGTGTGTGATGTCTGTATGCTACTGAGACCCCCTGAATTTCCCCTTGGGGATCAATAAAGTATCTATCTATCTATCTATCTATCTATCTATCAATTATGTTCCAATGATCTCATGCAATACCTTAATGCGTAACGATACTTAACGATAAGGGTGCATGAATTATCATGAATTAATGTGTGAATTAATTCACAATTTCATAAATCTTAAGGATGTGCCCACCGTACCTAATGCTTTAGGTGATGTGCTGCCCATGTATAAGTTTCAGCAATATAGGCACGCTCACTCAAACACTTTATAAAGTATTGTGGGTGCGAGTTAAAAATGTCAGTCTTGAAGTGGAGGAAAATGCACTCTCTTGTGTATTATACTTTTAAAAGGATTTATTGCACCATGTCCTTGATTATGTAGCCGGACGAGTCCTTACCTGGAGCATAGTGATAGGTTCTGTTGTGTCTCGCTCCTGCCCCGCCTACTTCGTAAGTGGGTAATTGGCAGCTGTGCTCCATAAAAAGGAAGCGCGGCTATCCAGGGCAGACGTCTGCTTTGTCCAGGGACGACTCTGACCGACCTATCGCCTATCCCCGACGTTTGGCTGTAGTTTGTTCCACCATTTGCTCCAGTAACAGCAGTCGCTGCTAAACTACTGGCTGGATATTCTCACGGCTGCTCTTGCCCCTGGTGTGCTCATCAATTCCAGCTTAGCAACATCACGGAGTGTTGCGCTGTCCGGGCTCCCTACATCTGACGTTAGCTGTTGCATGGATCTGTATGGTATCCTGTTGCATGAGTGTGCATGTGTGGGAGTTTGGTTTGCTTGCTGCTCTATTGATGCTCCGTGCTTTGCTCTGTATTTTGTTTTGTCTTATTTGTACTCATTTGTGTTTGTTTGTTTTATACTGCATGTACTGTCAAGTGGGCTTTCCCTGTGTATGTTGCTTGTCTCTCCTGCTGGGGGCTGCATTGGGCGCATGTTGGAGGGTTTATTCTCCTCTGGTGGTGTATATCCCTTATTGTGTGTGCTGTGTTAATTAGTTTAGATAAGTCACCTTTTCATTTTGATTTGCAGTGTGGTTTGAATCACAGATTTCGCCTCAGAGGCTTTGACATCTGCCCTCTACGGTAAGCCCAATCTAGTGTCAACATTGATCCTGACGATCTAGCATTACATGGTGTTGCTCTGGTATTGAAGTGCATGTACATTGATCCTGTTTTAGATAAATAAATTGTAATAGTTTTGTATTGTAATCTCACGTCTCTGCCTATTATTCAGACTACCAACTTGTGTGACCCTAGTGGTAAACAGGAAATTATCAGGTTAATTTAAGGGGTAGGTTCCTGGGTAACAGGGTATTAGAACCTGGTGACTGTTTATTTACAAGGTAGGCTACTGTCACAATTACAAACGCGTTTCGACGTCAAGCCGTCTTCAGTGCAACAGGACCACTCAAACAGAATGTTTTTTCAAAGGAACAGACACAGGAGAATCACATGATGTAATCTGATTAACCGCACCCTTGGGTGTGCCTAGTCAGACCACACACAAAATCATGCCCATGTATAAGGTCACGCATGACACACTATGAACTCATGTCAATTCCTGATGATTCATGAGATATTACAGTTTTTGTCCATTGCTGGAACACTATAGATACATGTTTAGACCAAAGTAACAAAACTTGAAGCTTTTGTTACTATACCTTAAGCACAGTGTAACCATACCAAGCACTGATTTGCACTCTGCAACACACTTGCACATTTCTGCAACACACTTGCTCCTGGACACTACACACTATTTCATACATAACACACTTTGTTCATCATTGAAATCTCAAGGGTACTATTGGGACAACACATCTATTCAAAATACAAAACACATTGGGTGATTGAAAACACTTAGACATACATCTGAAAATGCTTACTTACAAAACTGAACACCAATCAGCCAGCCACATATTAGGCCACAGTTGAGCCATTTTACAAGCATGGAGGCATGGAGTTAGAGGAAGAGGAAGACCAAGAGAGAGAGAGTAGAAGGAGGTGGTCGAAGAGGCTATGCACAGAACAATATTTCAGATATTAAGGAACTTAGGGAAAGTGTATTCATATGATGCAAGTGTCATTTTTTTTATCAGAGTGACATTTTGACAAAGGATTGTTGGGTTTTGATAGCAGTGTTTCAATTGGACATAGATGTGAATGGTTTATTTCCCAGTGTTGTGTCTTGTGTGCTTGTGTGTAAAGTTTTGACACAATCAGTTGAGTTTTGCAAAAAGTGTTCAAGCAATGGGCAAAAACTGTAAGGAATTAATTAATACTTCTAAAACTGATAGTTCAGGTCCTTGATTGTGATTAGCTGAATCGCGTTCAATGCCGTAAAATCCAGCATAGCGCACTAGCGCACCGCTGGTTCATCGTGCCTAACAACGCCCCTTAGCTGTTGTAGAATCATTGTAACCTACGGCCTCTCGGGGCTTATTGCTTCAATAAATACTGAATGAAGTATACTACATAAATACCCTTACCGTAAAGTGTTACACTTAAGGCAACATCAAATTTGCTCAATGACTCATGCTTATTGAAAGATTCTTTTGGCTCTGAATCAGTGTGTGTGTATATGTGTGTGTGTGCGTGTGTGTGTGTGTGTGTGTGTGTGCACATGTGTGCGTGTGTGTGGTGTGTGTGTGTGTGTGTGTGTGTGTGTGTGTGTGTGTGCACATGTGTGCGTGTGTGTGGTGTGTGTGTGTGTGTGTGTGCACATGTGTGCGTGGTGTGTGCAGCTTTAATGTCTACAAGGACATAGTCATGTCCAGCCCAACAGACGCTTCTGACAGATCCAGCAAAATGCCAGAGCCAGAGCTGGCTGGCTGCGTCGGTCATTGTGGCGCTGAGGATGTAGTGGGGCCTGGAACTGGGGTCAGAGGTCACATTTGTTTTGTATTTGCTGTGTGTGTGTTGCCTGTGTGTTTGTATTGTTTTTGATTTGCTGTGTGTGTGTGTTGCCTGTGTGTTTGTATTGTTTTTGATTTGCTGTGTGTGTGTGTGTGTGTGTGTTGCCTGTGTGTTTGTATTGTTTTTGATTTGCTGTGTGTGTGTGTGTGTGTGTTGCCTGTGTGTTTGTATTGTTTTTGATTTGCTGTGTGTGTGTGTGTGTTGCCTGTGTGTTTGTATTGTTTTTGATTTGCTGTGTGTGTGTGTGTGTGTGTTGCCTGTGTGTTTGTATTGTTTTTGATTTGCTGTGTGTGTGTGTGTGTGTGTTGCCTGTGTGTTTGTATTGTTTTGGTGCTGTTGTGTGTCTGTTCTGTATGTTTGTGTGTGTTGGTGCTGTTGTGTGTCTGTTCTGCATGTTTGTGTGTGTTAGTGCTGCTGTGTGTGTGTGTGTGTGTATTCCCTGCATGTTTGTGTGTGTTAGTGCTGTTGTGTGTGTGTACCCTTTATGTTTTTGTGTGTTGGTGCTGCTGCTGTGTGTGTGTGTGTGTGTGTGTGTGTGTGTGTGTGTGTGTGTGTGTGTGTGTGTTCCCTGCATGTTTGTGTGTGTTAGTACTGTTTTGTGTCTTCCCTTTATGTGTTTGTGTGTTGGTGCTGCTGTTGTGTGTGTGTGTGTTCCCTGCATGTTTGTGTGTGTTGGTGTTGTTGTGTATGTGTGTGTATGTGTGTGTGTGTGTGTGGGGGGGGGGGGTTAGGGGGCACACACAAACACAATTCTGTTGTGTATTCAAATTAGTGTCTCTCATGATGAGTAGAAATAGCAAAACACCTAGCTTACCTAAACTAAAATGACAAAGCTTTATTTGCGTTGCTCCACGGACAACGCTGATGGATATTCAAATCCGGTGAGCCATGGAGAAGTGGGCACACACATACCCTAGGGATGCTCTTTGCTCTGACCCACATGCCACTCAACAACACAGACCAGGTAAGTCAAATGGAACATCTTTAGACATTCAATGGTACATTGTTTTAATTGTTGGGCTTGGCCTTTATAGACCATTTTACTGCCTACGTCGTCAACTTTTTTGTGCATGCATACAGGAGCCAAAAGTGATGTGCTACCCCGTTCATTCAGACCAGAGGGTTGGCTACCGGCTCCCTCTGTAAAATACAGAAAGGACACGGGTGTTTGTTTCACTTTTGATGGAAGACCATAGTTTTGGAAACTACAATAAAATGTGACGTTTAATGAGAAGCAAGTGAAAAAAAATATTTGGCCATCTAGCCCCATAGACTCCCATTCATTTGGGTCTCGCTCATGACCGCCCCTATGGGAACTATGGGTGAACTGCAACCAGTTTCGATACAATGGCCGTCAATAGGGAGTGGATAAATAAACAGGGTCTGTTCCAGTGGTGGTTGCTGCTCTTTGGAATAGGGGAAGCTTTGATAAAAATCATCAATTACTAAATTAGTATTATTAAGGAGCTATATTGTTCTTTGAGTGCAAAAGTTAAACCAAACCCCAGATTAGACCAAACAGTATAGAGTTCTGAGACTTGGCTACATTTTATCAGTTCACTTTGGATGGAGTCTAAATAGGCTATTTGGTAGCCTGCTAGAGTTATTTCTCTTTGACTAATTTGTACATTCATCTACCTTGCTGTTTTATTTTGAATCTCCTCTGGAAGGAAAAACTATCAAAAAACTATCAAATGTTTTTTTTTTTTTTAAATTCAAGTAAACATTAGCATAACGTAGCCAGGTTGCACAGTTATACAGTGAATACGGAGAGTATTCACAGCGCTTCACTTTTTCTACATTTCGTTATGTTTCAGACTCATCTTAAAATTGATTCATTTTTCCCCATCTATCTATGCAAAATACTCCACAAAAAAGCAAGTGTTTGGAGTGTTTTGTAATTTTATATAAAAAAAGGACTGAAATATGACACTTACATAATAACTATTCAAACCCTTTCTTACAACCCTTGCCAATCAGCTCTGGTGCATCCTACTTCTATCAAAGGTCCTTGAGATGCTTCTACATATTGATTGGAGTCCACCTGTGCCTAAATAAATTCACTGGACATTATTAGGAGAGGCACACATCTCTTTATATAAGGTCTCACATTTGATGTATGTCAGAGTGAAAACCAAGCCGTGAGGTCAAGAGAATAGTCGGTAGACCTGGGAGACAGGGTTGTGTGCACAGCATAACACAGATCTGGGGAGGGGGCGGGGGGCATAAATGACACATATATACATTTATATAAATGCCTATTTTCATTACAGTAAAATCCGGGTATTTGCAATCTATTTGAGTTTTCTTTCTTTTTGACATTTTTGGACATTATTTTGGACACTGATCAGAGCTTAAAGCAAATAAAAAATATGTACCGTAAGGTTATTATTTATGATGACTGGCCTATCCTCCTGGGAACCAAGAAAAAAAAGTGTCCAACAATTTCTTTTTTGTGTGATTTCCTTTCTATTTAGGATTAAAAAACATCTTACAATTTTTTTTTTTTTTAATTTATTTTTATTTAAAATGTTATAGCATGTCCCCTGTGGTGGACAAAAGGACCGTTTTACTATGAAAAGGTAGCCATGAAAATAGACAAAAATGGACAAATTATGCTTTTAGTGTTATTAAATTAAGGGTAAACTTAACCAAATATAAGGGAAAATGTTATTTATCCTTCTAGACTACTTTATTTGCCTTTTTGGACAGTTGTACACTGCAAAAAATGAATTCTAACCAAGTGTTATTGATCTTATATTAAGATTAAAAAATCTAATTTTAAATCTAAAATCTAGTTTTTAGTATGAAAAGACTTACCTAGAGCCCTCTCAAAAGATCATTTTGACTTAATTTAAGAAGACTTTAACTTATTTTAAGGAGTCTTATCAAGACAATTTTTTTTTTTTAAATTAAGTCAAATTATTTCACAAGAAAGCACTAGGTAAGTCTCTTTATACTGAAAACAATACCAACTAGTTTTTCTTATCTTGATATAAGATTAATAACACTTGGTTAGATTTTGTTAGATAAGCAGTTTTTGCAGTGTATTTCTTTTTTCTGGATTGTTCATTTCATTTTCATGTTTTTCTTTCATCTGCGATAATTCATTTTTTAGTCTTACCCTTCCTCGCTATCTTCTTGAGGCACAGGTTCATAGTCCTCATCTCTGTTTCACTCACTCATCACCTGAGAGCTCCAAATCTGACCCCCTCTCATTCATCCTATACAAATGATCTCCTAAATTTCCCAAAAAATCAAAATATTTTGGTCCTGGTGTCCATTATAATGGACATTCATAAAGTCACTATTATTTCAAAATGTAAATAACTTAACTTCTTTCAAAATGAATCATATGATTCCTGACATTTTCATTAACAAGACCATATATTGCCATCATAATGAATGAATTAATAAGAAGACACTATTTGACTTATCTCTCCTCCTTCCATAAAATGTGCTTGTTTTGATGTCAACCATTTTTGAGAACCAGGAAGAGGAGGTTCCCAGCAACCCAGCCAATCACATGATATATCATTAGAAAGCCCAGGACGTCCTCTTTAAAAGACCACAGGAATTGATAGAATAGCTCAAAGGGGTATGCTTCTAGAACTTATGTCCACTACAGAGGACATAGTCTATGGATTGGTTCTCAGGAGGCTATATCGACAATTTTCAGAAGTGAAACAGTCTGGCCCAAGCCTGAGGCCTGTCACACTACTCATTTTGTGTGTACCAAATCATAAATAAACTTGTTTGAGACATACTTTGCCCATTTTAATTGTTCAAACTTTACATATTCTCCATCAAATAGACTTTTTATAGCCTAGGCTACAAGTCTTATTTTTCATACGCAAAAATACAACATTTGTATTGCTCACGTTAACAACTTTACAACACAGCTGCACTAGAAGCAAGTCACAGTTTTATACAGCAGAATTAGAATTTTGAATTCTCAAAGTTTCATCTAGCCTACTTGTCACTTCCCTAGACATCTCTGCTCGTCAACTCACATCAGTATTACAGCTGACTTTTCGTACACATATCTGCACTCAGGCATATAGCAGAGGCTACTTGAGCTTTCCTAGAGAATGGTGTGAATGACGGCGGGAGAATCGCAAAGACTAGTTTCAAAATAGAAGCGATAGTTCGTTTTTTTTGTAGAAGCTGAATTTGCCCTTGGGGATCTACAATGATTCCATGGCCACTACGGAAATAAGTTGACGGATATCTGTCGTAGCGACGGATAACTTTAAGGCGAGGATCACATTAGCAAGCGGCAGCGGCAAACGTAACGCAACGCTCAGACAATAATAAGTTTAGTCTCGTTGCTAATTAACACAATCGGTTTATCAATTGAATACGCTCGCGTTGCGCTTTGTAAGTTAAACCAAGTTCGACGCTCAGCTTGCTCAACGCTAGCACTACGCCAGCGTGCCACTGTTCCGCTGCCGAGCCATAGAGAACCTGCCGCTTGCTGCTAGTCAGAGTGATCCCCTCCTAACTTGTCACCCGCACAAATCCTTTTTTTCCCCAATTCACTACATTATACTATGAACTCATTATTATGAACATTTCTTTATTTCTACAGGTCAGATCAGTATGTTCTCAAATTTCACCAACACGATGAATAAGACGGGAGGCCTTGACATATACTGCACCGGATTTAATGTGGGTCCTATGCTTGTCAGCATCGTCTCCGTGGCAGGAACCGTACTGGGGGTGCCCACGGCGGTGTTGCTTCTGCGGGTGCTGAGTCAGAGGCAGAGTATCGGCTTGTCCAGTGACATCTACCAGCTCCACCTCACCATCATGGACCTCATCTACAGCATCCTTGCGATCCCTAACATGGTCAATTACAATTTCATACAACTGGACTGGTTTACAATGCTAGGTTTGTCGGTTGGATGCCTCACACTCTGTGGACGGCCCTTGTTTATGGCATGTATCTGTGCGGATTGCTACATGGCTGTTGTCTGCCCCATTCAGTACATGAAACTGAAGCATTCTCGATACAGAATGCTCGTCTGCACATTAGTTTGGCTTGCCACACTGGCGCAAAGCCTGATATTTGTCCTGGTTGAAATCTCGGCCAGCCAAATGCTGTGGGTCGTTGTTCCCACCTTCGCTGGCTCTATTATAGCCTTCTGCGACGTCGCAATTGTCCGTGCCCTTAGAAAACCCGATCCTTCTGGAAGGAGTGGCGTTCACCCGCAGAAACAGCGCGCTCTGCAGGCCATCACCAACAGCCTCGTCATGACCGTATTGTCCTACCTGCCTCCGCTGGTCTCCTTCGTCGTGTCAAAGCTGATGCCAGAGCCGGTGCAGGTGCTTTATTGTGAAGTGATACTGCCGACTGCACTCGTCATCACGGTTACGAGCACTATCATGCCTCTGCTTTACTTGAGCAATCTGGGACGTCTGCCCAACCTCAGGAGGATGCTGTGCCACAGCCGAGGGGGTTGAGACAGAAGCCATGGTCTCTACTGTATTGCTCAACTAGATACTAGCCTTTCAGAACCGTTTTTTGCTTCCTTGTTTACAGACCTTTTCATAGCAACCATTTTGACATGTAACTTAAATGTTATTCTAATTATCTCTTAAAATGCTTAAATGTTTATAGCTTAAATGTAATTATAATTCTGTAAGTCGCTTTGGATAAACACATCTGCCATTACGATTCTATGTAATGACTGTATGATATCTGTACTGTCCCTGTGTATATCTGTGTGTGACTGTATTTAGAGATAAGCGGGAATATTATGACTTTGCAGTGTTTCACTGTTCTGCATGGCTGCGTCAGTAGCTATCTGCTCCGGATTGCCAGGTTGCCACTGATTCAGTGTAGTCCACGTGAGTCCAATGCCATCTCCCGTCAGCCTGGAAGGATACTTAAACTCTAACTATTTCCTTGTCTAGTTAGAGCAGCTGATGGATCTTTAGGTCAAGTCATGCTGTCTCTCCCTTGATGTGCATCATTGTAAATAAATATTTGTTCCTGATTTTTCATACTATTGGTCTGACTGGGTCTCTATTAAATCTATGGTATCAAAATTACCATCAGTAGTACGTATGTTAATGACGTCTCTGTTCAATTTCAGTGCAGCAGCGTAACATCAGGGCCTGCCATATTTATTGCCAAAAATATCTGCTTTGAAAATGGCCAATTCTTGTGTAATTTTCACAGACTACTCTGCTAAAACTGCTTATCTAAAATCTGACCAAGTGTTTTACAGTTACAGTTTTTGCGGCTTGTTATGTAAAACTCTACACACAGCCAAATGGGACTTGTGCTTCTACCTTCAGGTAGAAGATACAGAGTTCCCACCCATAGAACTAAACATTATCAACTCTCCTTTATATGTACTGCCATTACTGTAACATGCTGAATTTGCTCACCTGTTGAATCTTTTGCTTCTTTGCACACTGGACTTTTGGACGGTTGCTTATCCTGGCCTCTCCATGTAGTGATCTTGCACTGTATTTTATTTAATGTACTGATCCTTGTCTGTCTGTGTTGTAATACTGTCTCCATTGCTATTTATTATCTTGTGTGCTGTGTCGTTGGTTGTGTGTTTCTTGATACCTGGCTGCAACTTAATTTCCCCCTGTGGGATAATACATTTGACTTGACTTGATATCCTTGAACTGATCCCACCTCAATGTCTCTGCATGCCCCTTCCATTGCTTGCAAAAGAGGCGTGCAGGTATGTGGTTGGTGGTCATATACTTTTCATTTGCACACTGAAAATAATTATTCGATTTTAGAAATGGTGGGTAAAGGGGCAAATAAAGAACTGTACATGGGTACTTAATGTAAAAGTACACACTTGAAAAGGTACACGACAACTTACCTGGAGTCTATGTGTAGTTTCTTACATTAGACACTTTGTTCAAAATTGAAATATCCTGTTATCATTTGGAAAACAGAAACCGTTTAGTGTTTCACAATTAGTGTGTTGCAGAATTGCAAACAATGTGCAAAGCAGAAAATGTGTTTGAAGTATGCTACAAGAAGTTTAGAAAGTGAGGCTTTTATTGCAAAAAAAAACATAGGCTGTAGGCTTGAGCCTGCCCTCCTCAATGTCACTGTTACTGCCAAGCCTGCTTTACACACAGGATGTACAGAGGATCAAAATACGGTTTCCCTCAGAACCACAGTGTAAAATACAATCTATAATGGGTTACACTTTACAGACTGACAACAGACTGCCAGTGAGTGTAAAGAACTTTGTTGGCGTTGCATCGGTTATGGAGACACAGCTGTGCACAGTTTCACGCGAGTTATTATTGCCCTTGGACATTTTCAGCCGGTTGGAAATTGGACTCATTTTATTTGTATTTTTTATTTATTTTATTTATTAATTTGTTTGTTGTCTGTCTTGTATGTCTTGGTGTCACGGGTACGCTGGCGACTACGCCGCTCCGTTCGCTATTGTCTTTGTTAGTCTATGTGTCAATGACAATGTCTTATATGTGGAGCGCTTTGGGTTGCACTCTGTGCATGTTAAATGCGCTATACAAATAAAACTGACTTGACTTGACTTGACTTTATTTGACAGTATCGACATAAGAGTGACATGACACTGTCATGAACGTGTCATAAACAAGTCATAAACGTTTATGACATAACGGTTCATAACGGCACAGTTTATTTCCCAGTTCGCAAGAATCAAAGCTGTCACTGGCATTTGACTGCATGTACATGCATTGTGTGATTAAGGTCATGATGAGACTGTTGGTGCTGGCTTGCAGGCTTTCTCAGAGCATGGAGGATGGCGATGTCACAGGAGCCACGCGCTGGCAGGAGCACCCACACATGCACAGGGCACACAGAAGATGCCCCAAACCAATGGACCCACCAACAGATTTGTGCAGAAGAAGTCAATAGCTGCAGTGTCATTGCCTATCCTGGTGATGTTTGTGGAACTGTTTGTATCCATAATGACCATCTGTAGATATTTGTAGAATAAAATAGCAAACTGAGTAATCTATGGAATTCGTTTTAAAAATATGACACCAAAGAAACATGTGTACATATGTGTGTTTTGACAGTATATGAAATCCTTGGGTTGCACTTTACTTGACAGTATCTACATAAGGCTCAATTCACACCAAAGATCCGCGACATGACGAAACTGTTGCAGAAGGAGTTGCAGTGGTGTGTGTTAAATGTTGCACGTCGTTGCCAGCTGTTGCAAGCCGTCACAAAGCATTCACCATGTCTGGTCGCAGTTGCAAGGTTTTAGAAGGTTGCAGCTCATCTTGTCGCGAATCTTTGGTTTGAACCCCCTTAATAGTGACATGACACTATCATGAACGTGTCATAAACATTATAAACAAGTCATAAACGTTTATGACAAAAACACTTCTGTTATTATGTGTCATTTGGTTTCAACAGATTATAATTAATTTCATGAGCTCTTGTTACACAAAAAACATCTTTTTAGGATGCCCTTCTTTCATTCAGGATTGAAAATCCCAGGCTATCAGCGAACCCCAATGGCCAATTACTATAAGTCTTGGAAGATGATGGACTGATACTTTAGTGTGATATACACTACCAGTCAAAAGTCTGGAGACACTTAGACATTTCCATCCCACTCCATTTTAAACAGAATACCAGCTGAGATAATTTGCATAGTTTTTTTCACTCAGGGCATCAGTTTTCAGATTACATTATGTGCTTACATAATTGCAAAACAGTTCTCCAATGTTTTATCAGTTAGCCTTTTAAAATGGTATGCCTTTGCAACATTGGATGAATGGTTGCTAATAATGGGCAATGTAGATATTGCATTAAAGATCAGCCATTTCTTTCTACAACAGTCGACAACCCTTTTGAAAAATGAAAAATGCTGCCCTGATTAAAAATGGTATTCATCTGGAATTCTGTCTATAATGTGTCTTCAAACTTTTGACTGGTAGTTTATAGGATTCAGTGAACTCTAACAACACCAACAACACTTTCCTACGCTGAAAAATGTTTCAGATATAGCCAAAATTAGCTTCTGGTTGACATCTTGAAAATGACCCCTTTACTGAGGTCAGATTTTACTAGATTTTTAATATGCTGTTAAGTATATCTAAAGGTATCATAATCAGTTGAAAAACCTTTTGTATATATTTTTTGAGGTTAGGTGTTTTTTTTCATGTATTGACCCACCTATACGGTTAGGGTTAGAGGTTTGGATTAGGTTTAGGGTTCATGTGTCATGACAGTGTCATGTGTTCATGACAGTGGCATGTCACTCATATGTAGATACCTTCAAGTAAAGTGTTACCAAAGATTTCCACAGTTTTTAGCATTAGTGTTTAGTGTTTTATTTCACTACTTTTGCAATTATTATTTATTTGCAACCTATTTATATACATCATCTAACAGATGGAGGTTACTAGATTGTATATGGGGACTACTAATATCATATAAAATGTGTCATGGACTTATGTGATCCTTGTCTGAAGGCCTCAAAAAGATTAACCTCGGGCTCGTCCCTTTGAACTGCAGTAGAGTTTGTGTGAAAAGCAGACATGTTGACCTCATGACATGTTGACCTCATGACAGCCTTGATTTGATTTGAATGACTGAGTGAGTTTTCTGACCTCATGCAGACTCATTTTCCTTGCTCAGGCAAAACAGACACTTTGACAAGCATCAATCAAAAATAACCTGACAGCACTTGCTTCTGTTTGTTTTAGGACAGTGGCGTCTGGAATAATACAAAAACACCTTTGAAAGAAAATGGACTGTGGCTTGATTAATGCTTTATCACATTTACATGGCAAATACAAACTGACACTGGGAAACCTGTTAGGCCTACTACAGAGCCCGTGAAGGGTCAAGTTGGGAATTTGTTTTTATTGAGATGGGAATGAAATGTTTGGTTCCCTCGGAACAAGATTCCAAAAATAATTCAGTGGAAATCCAGCAACTGGAATCCATGCATATCCACGGAATTATTTTTGGAATCTGATCCCTTATCATACCTGTTCATTCTTACTCGTCGCTCGACTTATCGTGACTAAATTCAAGATGGCTGCCAATGCTAAACTTCGTGAAGATACTGTCTGTATAAATCGTCTTGTAAGTAAACTACTAGTGCTTTTTCAAAGTTCTCAATGTCTCGTTTTAAATGTCAGGGCCCCCGGAAGTCTACCAATGAAGTGTGGAGATACATTGAGCCTCGTAAATGGTGTAAAACAGTGATTTATTTGCATGGCTAGCCCGATGCCGAAGCAGCAAAAGCTGTTGGTAGCATCGGCTAACTAGCGCCAGATTTTGGAGTGCAGGGGACAAGCCGAGATGGGCTATGAGACATACGTTCACACTCGGTATCATGTTTCAACACACTTTAGGTCAATATCACACCGGAATTCTCCTTTAAATTATTTAAATAAATTCCACAAGTAGCAATGAAAGTGCTGTAAGGATAGTGTGCAATATTCTAGTGTATTATACACACATGAAAAATACATGTTTTTAACCTGCAGTTGTAATTAGCGATTTGTGATATATCTGACAACTGGTTAATCATTTTAGACATTTCTTTTCTTACGCTTTGTGTTCAAACTTCCAGTCGGCTAGTTGCATCTGTAGAAATAGCACAGAATGTAAGGAGCGCTTCCTGGACTCCAAAATTGTTTGTTTGAGGTGCTCTTTGGATGGGAGAATGTAGATGAGAAAAACAAGGAATTCCAAGACACTCAATTCTCAAATGTTAAAAAGCCTTTATTTTATTGGCTTGGTTACATTAAACCTTTTTTTTTTTTAAACGACGTGTTTCGGCAAACAAGCATTCATCAGGGAGTCAAACAGTTCTCAACAGGAAAGGAGAGGTTTTTGAAAAAAATAAGTCAACCAATCAGGACTCTCCACATTGCACAGCACTGCACAGCCCTGACAAGTAATCAATTATAAGGTTAATATTTATTTTGGTGCCTGTCAAAATAACCAGTTCTCAAATTAAAAAGCCTTTGTCTGTTGCTGTGTTGTAATGCCAACACATATGATGCTACTCATCTCGATAGAGCTCAATTGCTATCTCAATGTATTACAATGAATGTACTGCTCAAATGGAAGTTGGAACACAAAACAGAATAACAATGTATGCCCCCTCTGTTGCTGCGCTGAACAAGGTGAATATAATAACATTTAACACACATGCACACTAATTTGTCTATAATCAGCCATGGGCCACCAGTAGCATCTAACAGGACACACCATTTCCTGTAGGTTTTCCATACCAGGCTAAAGAAGGCTAAGTTGCTATTACAAGAATATGACAAATCAAATGGATGGCACAGCACACACGTTAACTCTTAAAGCTAGAACTACAAAACCTACATGCTTTAATATAAACATAGCCTATCTGTCAGGTTTGCCAGTGTTTTCTATGTTCTATCTAATGTTTGTATTTTAAAATAATAGCAAATATATTAATGTATTTTCCCCAAGTTACCATTAGCTCAATGTTGTTTTCTGTGCCTCCAGAAATGCCTTAGGAACGCATAATGTTTGTTTCTGCAGTTGAAAGGGTCTATAGGCCTATACTTTTGCTTCCTTTTTTCTGGTTGGCTGTAAAATACCAAATTGTTTGGAGAAAATCACTATTTTTGGTTTAAATATTACATGCTTACATGTTTGCTGTGTATTTCAACCTCTCTCTGTAGATGACTTTCACTCTTATGGAAATATACATAGAAGCCCATGAAAGATTTTGAGTAGCATGATGTATTCAAAATGTCATATTATGACAAAAGTGTTTAGAATGTGAGGCGAATCTTTGCTTCAGAGATCTGTTAATGACATTTTGAATGTTGTGTGTCATTTTGCTGGATATTTGAAGGTTTACATTTTGTGTGAGCAATAGTGGGTTTTGTGTGTAGAGTTCTGAAAAATAGACACAGAGATTTCAAAATGTGTGTACACAGTTGTAAAAAACTACAGTAATAGGCAAATTTTGTGTCTCAGTCAGTACAGATGCACACCCAGGATGTCTTTTTTCCAAGATGGAAAATTATGTGTAATGGCTGCCTGTCTCTTGGTACAAATCTGAGATTGCGAGGACTGACTCTTGGTAAAACACCTGTTAAACAAAGCCCTTCAAATAACAATACACTCCCCCCATTTCTATAGATATTGTTTAATGTGTAATGGAATGACAGCCTGAGGAACTGAACCACATGATTTAAGCCCTTTTGACACAGCCAAAGCGTACATGATTTAAGCCCTTTTGACACAGCCAAAGCTCGGTGTTGTCAGATCCTTAAATATTCCCAGATTACCCAGATAGAGAAGTGGCAAGGCAGCACTCCCAAATGTGGCCCCGATGTACGCAACCACTACAATGTTACAAAACATCTCCTGTACAGGCACAGCCTGCTGTATCAAGTGGGCGAACCCAAACACCGCCATTGGAGGGAGGTAGGACACTAATGCCATGACCAGGCTGTTGGTGATGGTCTGCAGAGCTCTCTGCTTCTGTGGGTGGACGTCACTCCTTCCAGATGGATCCGGCTTTCTCAGAGCAAGGAAGATGGCACCATCACAGAAAGTGATGCTTGTAAGACAAAGTGTAAAAAATATCAGCGTTGTGATGGAAAACAGGGGCTCAACATCGCTGATAAATAGCACCCCAAAGGCCAAAGTCAAATTCCACACTAATGCGCTGGCAACTAATCTATATTTGGAGTGCTTCGTTTTCATGTATACAACTGGGTGAACTACAGCCATGTAGCAGTCTACACAAATACAGACCATAAATAGCGGCCGGCCCGATAAACTGAGACAGTAGAAAAAATCTGTAATTGTCCAAGTGGCATAGTCTTGCCAGACGAAGTAATTGATGACGCACGGAATTATGGTGATGTTGAATGTCAGGTCCATGATGGTGAGGTTCAGCATGTAGACGTCGTTGGACAAGCCTCGGCGCTGCCTCTGGATGAGCGCCCACAGAAGCCGCACGCTGGCAGGCAGACCCACACATGCACAGGGTACGCTGAGGATGCCCCAAACAAACGGCCCCACAAACAGCTCAACACAAAAGGGATCAAATTCTTCAGTCTTGTTCATGACGCTGGTATCATTTGAGGACAAAGCATCTCTCTCCATGACCTGAGGACATTTTTGGAATGAAATATAAGATTAGATAAATAAGATAAGATTATAAACCTTCAGGATCAGACCAGGAATTTTGGTTCACCATCAGGGTAAACGCTTATTAAACATTATTATTGGCATACATGACTGTGAACCTCAAACTATGTGATTATGTTAGATAACTAGACGTTGCAGTACCTAGACAACCGGAAAAAGAATTGCAAAAATACCATTTGTCGGCACAAAACACATATTTCAGTTAAAAAGGGAGATCCAAGGTCTAACAAGAGCTAAGGAGCAGGACCGGAGCACACAATGCTTAAAGTGATTTTTATTAGTGCAAACCGACTAACGTTTTGACGCCCATGCGTCTTCTTCAGTCTTTTTTGACTTTAAGCATTGTGTGCTCCGGTCCTGCTCCTTGGCTCTTGTTAGACCTTGGATCTCCCTTTTTGACTTCTGCATCCTGTTCCATGAGCACCAATCAGGCTGAAGCGCAAGTGACCCCCTTCTTCATATTTCAGTTATTTTCACTCTGAAATGTATGAAATTGTTCCACTGAAAACTACACTACTTGAACACATAATACAACATTTTACTGTGGGCAGAAGCCTGGACACCACTTGGGCATTCTGTAATGTGTTACAATTGTGATGATATACTTTAACCCAAGTAACAGCCTGCCAGTAAAATTTCCAGACACAATTAGAACATCACAATAACTCATACAGTTGTAAAACGTAACGCTAAAGTTTTTTGTCCAACAATTGTTGCCACTCCAACACATTTTCTACAAATATAACCCAAATGTTAACCCAAGGAATAATACACACTAAAAATATTGTATAACATAGATCTATACTATATCTTTATCTATACTATATCTATACTATATGTTACTGATCTTATACTAATGGTGGAAACCTGCCGTTTTTCAAATGTCTACCCCAACACACACTGGAACCTTGGAAGTATATATCTAAGAATGATCAATCAGCATTTGCCATTACATTTTTTTATACATGTTTCAACATATAATAGATGTATATTAAACACCACCAACAACAGAAGCAACAGTAATACTATTTCAAAATGGTTTCCTTTTTAGGCCTTGGTTTACCCTGATTGTGAAACTACACTTACAGTGCTGTACATCTATGTGAAACAAATCAAGACTACAGTGAAGAAACAGACAAACAAACAACTCTGCCAGTTACATTGAAGAGTAATAATAAACACTACCTTTACATACAAATACAAGATACCCAGAGGACGATAGTGCAGAGACTTACCTCACACCTGATTCCAGCATACTCTCCTTGTGAAAGCCTGGTGTGGCTGGTTGACACCTGCATGGCTCTTCATGGCCACAGCGGATATTCAAATTGGGGTGAGAAATAATAGCATCAGTGTGAAGGCCATCAGGCCTTGGCTGTCATTCTTTTTGTCTGCTTCCCTAGATTTAGGTTCAGGTGTGCCTGGGGGTGGGGCGACCACTCAACAGCTGTTCCGCTACTCCGGCAGGTGTAGCCGGGCATATTGGGAGTGTCTACCTGGTTCAGTGCGCAGGTGTAGCCGGGCATATTGGGAGTGTCTACCTGGTTCAGTGCGCAGGTGTAGTCGGGCATATTGGGAGTGTCTACCTGGTTCAGTGCGCAGGTGTAGCCGGGCATATTGGGAGTGTCTACCTGGTTCAGTGCGCAGGTGTAGTCGGGCATATTGGGAGTGTCTACCTGGTTCAGTGCGCAGGTGTAGCCGGGCATATTGGGAGTGTCTACCTGGTTCAGTGCGCAGGTGTAGCCGGGCATATTGGGAGTGTCTACCTGGTTCAGTGCGCAGGTGTAGCCGGGCATATTGGGAGTGTCTACCTGGTTCAGTGCGCAGGTGTAGCCGGGCATATTGGGAGTGTCTACCTGGTTCAGTGCGCAGGTGTAGCCGGGCATATTGGGAGTGTCTACCTGGTTCAGTGCGCAGGTGTAGCCGGGCATATTGGGAGTGTCTACCTGGTTCAGTGCGCAGGTGTAGCCGGGCATATTGGGAGTGTCTAGCTGGTCCAGTGCGCAGGTGTAGCCGGGCATATTGGGAGTGTCTACCTGGTTCAGTGCGCAGGTGTAGCCGGGCATATTGGGAGTGTCTACCTGGTTCAGTGCGCAGGTGTAGCCGGGCATATTGGGAGTGTCTACCTGGTTCAGTGCGCAGGTGTAGCCGGGCATATTGGGAGTGTCTACCTGGTTCAGTGCGCAGGTGTAGCCGGGCATATTGGGAGTGTCTAGCTGGTTCAGTGCGCAGGTGTAGCCGGGCATATTGGGAGTGTCTACCTGGTTCAGTGCGCAGGTGTAGCCGGGCATATTGGGAGTGTCTACCTGGTTCAGTGCGCAGGTGTAGCCGGGCATATTGGGAGTGTCTACCTGGTTCAGTGCGCAGGTGTAGCCGGGCATATTGGGAGTGTCTACCTGGTTCAGTGCGCAGGTGTAGCCGGGCATATTGGGAGTGTCTAGCTGGTTCAGTGCGCAGGTGTAGCCGGGCATATTGGGAGTGTCTAGCTGGTTCAGTGCGCAGGTGTAGCCGGGCATATTGGGAGTGTCTACCTGGTTCAGTGCGCAGGTGTAGCCGGGCATATTGGGAGTGTCTACCTGGTTCAGTGCGCAGGTGTAGCCGGGCATATTGGGAGTGTCTACCTGGTTCAGTGCGCAGGTGTAGCCGGGCATATTGGGAGTGTCTACCTGGTTCAGTGCGCAGGTGTAGCCGGGCATATTGGGAGTGTCTAGCTGGTTCAGTGCGCAGGTGTAGCCGGGCATATTGGGAGCGTCTAACTGGTCCCGCGGCCTCTTCCTTCTTCATTCCACACTGGAACATGCAACATGCACACAGCACATTCCACGCATCCTAACACCCCAGACACGACTGATTACCGACTCTATACATGCTGACTTAGCTCTCGTTACTTTGACCGGACTATCGATTGTGAAAGAAATTGACTTTGCATCGCAAATTGCACGCCTCTGTCCCCCTTTATTGTTCCAGCTTACCTAGGCCGTAGCAATCAGTAATGTGTCAAATGAAATCTGATCTGACGCTCACCTGGTGTGCAGCAGCCTCTAGACTTCCTGGAAAAGGTGACTCTGCTTAAATGACACTGAGATGTTAATTTCTGTGGTTTATTAAAGAGCTATGGTTAGTTTGTTTAAGTATACTCTTTTGATCCCGTGAGGGAAATTTGGTCTCTGCATTTATCCCAATCCGTGAATTAGTGAAACACACACAGCACACAGTGTACACACAGTGAGGTGAAGCACACACTAATCCCAGCGCAGTGAGCTGCCTGCATCAACAGCGGCGCTCGGGGAGCAGTGAGGGGTTAGGTGCCTTGCTCAAGGGCACTTCAGCCGTGCCTACTGGTCAGGGTTCGAACCGGCAACCCTCCGGTTACAGGTCCGAAGTGCTAACCAGTAGGCTAACGGCTGCCTGACCTGAAGACAAGAGAATTCCCTTATTGGTCCCAGGTAAAAAAGTAGTATACTTTAGTGTGTTAGAAATATGATTAAAGTATATGAAGTATAACGCAAGTATGCTTACACTTTTTGTACTTTATGTAGTATGTTTAATATGTACTTTTAGAAAGTATACTTCAAAGTAGATGTTATTAAGTTCAACTTCAGTGTACTAAAATTAAATATACTTATTGTGCAATATTCAAAGTGTTTTTGTAATGTACTTTGTTGTTAGTGTATTTTAAATGGTAAAGAAGTTTATTTAGTTTAAGTGTATTAAGGTAAAGGTGAAGGTAACATCTCTTGTGAAAAACGTGAACTTGAAGAAGTGAAAATTGAACAATATGAACTATGAATATTGAACAATTTGAAGCTACATCTATAAGTGTGAACATGCTTAACAAAATATGGGAACAAAACATGGGCTATGTGCGCCGCGGTGGGCTTTGCCACGATTATGGACACGTACCAAATGCGTCATGTGAAACGCCTGTGGGCGCATTGGAGAAAGCCATGAGCGTCCCTCTCGCACGATAAAGGGGTTGAAAACGGCCAATAAACTCCTCTAAGCGGGCAATAGATGGCAAGGGCATGTCACATATTATTGTCTTTTTGATTAGGCCTACCAAGCACATATTCACGTTTAAATGAAGGTTACTGGATAATTTAAAACAAAGGCAAATTGTCCTGAAAGCATCGGATATGTCGCCCTTGGATTGAAAGTCAAAACTTTGAATGCGTCCTATGAAGCGCCTGTGTGTTGCATTGGAGAAAGCCATGAGTGTCTCTCTCGCAAAATAAGTATAAGTATAAGTATACTCTTTTGAGGTCTCTGCATTTATCCCAATCCGTGAATTAGTGAAACACACTCAGCACACAGTGAGGTGAAGCACACACTACCTGCAACAACAGCGGGAAAAACATGGGAACTAAACGTGCATTACGAATATAATCAGTGGGAGCCCTGCTTGTTTCCCTGCAACAAGAAGCTTCCATCTGGGGGTGATGGAAGACAGTGACACCCTCAGTGTGTTTGAAATGTCCAGTCGATTGCGCAATTTGGTCTTAGTTGCAGTCATTGCCGAAAACCCGGCCTCGCATAGATAGCCTATGTGGTGGGAAAAGTTTTCAGCGCTTTTACGGCTATCTCGGGATATTCTGCTTTGGTTTTGATCCAAAAACCCGCCAGAGAGGTTTCCTTATACACACTCTTAAGACCACTGTCATTTGCCATTTCGATCAACTGCTCTTCCTCCTGCGCTGACAAGTTAGGACTATTCGGGATATTGACAAATGGGTTGCGGACCCACTCATTGGTTTGCCGTGGATCTTTGGAGGATGGGAAGTAGCCTAACGCTCAAACTCATTTGAAAGCGCAACAAGGTGATCGCGCACCAGCTGCGAGAGAAAGGGCCCTGCCTCACTCTCTCCCAAAACCCGCAATACTGTTTGGAACATATCAAATACACCCCGGTCCACTCGTCGTCCCCACAAATCAAGCTTGGCTTTAAATGCAGCGACTTTATCTGCCAGTTTAAAGACAGTAGTCATTCTCCCCTGGAGTGACAGGTTGAGGTCATTAAGCAACCCGAATATGTCACACAGGTAAGCGAGTTTTGACACCTAAAACATTCACTAAAATGTGCAGCTAACGGTGACTTTTTTTCCTGTAAGAAATCTCTGCAGCGGCTCTTGCAACTCAAACACTCTTGCCAGTGACCTGCTAAGATGCTTGTTTTTTGTTGCTCATTCCAGCAGTTTAGCTAACTACCGTTCGCCAAGAACTGAACAAGTGAAGTGAGCTGACCTGAGGCTGCGCAGCGCTGAAGGCAATACTGTATGTAAAAGTGTTGAAGGCGGGACAGACAGACGTAAGAAAATAGACCTTGCAAAATGCATGCGTTCAATCAAACAACTGCATATCGGCCTATGCCATGTAAAAACGTGACATTATGGCGAATTAAATTTAGTTTAGTTTGCATGCATTTTTAAAAAAAACTCATATCGTAGGCTACGGCCCGGTTAGGAATGTCCTGCGGCCCGGTAGGGGACCGCTGGTCTATTTGCAAGACAGATGGACTGTAGAGACCAGAAAATGCATACGTTTACTATATATAAGGTTACAGGTTTGTCCAAATTAAAGATAGCCTACCATAAGTAGTCATGCCAGAGACGTTGGTCCTACAGAGCCAGAAGGACTCGTCATATGAGATAACAAGGGCTGAAGTCAGTTGGATTTAAAGTGCCAACTTATTCGTTAACAGGTAAGTCTCAAAGCATATTGTTAAATTATTCTGATGTAGCTTACTCTTTATGACCTTCGGTAGTCTTTGGAGAAGTTAAATTGATGGCTTAGCAATCTTTCAAGAGTTTGTTTTTATCCTTGCTATTACAAGCTAGCAATGCCAAATCACGTTAGCTAATTTAGCTAACGTTAAAGGAACACGCCACCCAATGTCAGTAGTAATATATGTTCTTATCTTAACTTTCACGAGTTGAGTCATACCTCTCCCGTGTCGCTACGTGCACTCAAACGCTCTGGTGCGCGGCTGGACTGTGTTAGCATGTTGCTATGCTAGCGGGCTTTGACGGTAACTAAGCGTAGAAGTAATCAAAAACATCCACGTTTTCCTGACTTAAATACAGTTGCACTAGTAGTTGATAGAAATGCTACGGCCACGCAACATGAAAGGTGGCAATTTTCCAAGCGAATAAACCGGAGAACTACAATGTGTGGCGCAATAGCACCTGGGAGTACTTGGACCTAGCGTAGTAGTATTGTTAACTAGGCCTGTCAAACTCGATTCCTTTTAAGGATCCGGGTTATTCTGAGTCACTCACTAAACTGATCCGGGTTGAACGAGTCACTTGAGTCAGTATTGCTAAATCGCAAAGAAATTCAGTCCTACGTTCAAGCAGTGCAGTGGGGTGCTTCATTTCGTTAAGTGCCTTGTCATGTTGGATGTGGATCCTCCATGATTTGAAACCAGGTTTTTGCAGTACTTGCATTTAGCCTAAGAGTTTTGCTCTCCTGGTCAAAGTGCATCCACACATTGTTCATCTTTTTGGTGCTCATGTTCAGAAACTTTGATCTTATTGACAGAGAGGGTAGCCTATATAATAATTAATTATTTGTTGTTGTTTTGTTAACAATAGAAAATTTGCCTAGGTTTAATGCTACTCTGCTACAATTACCACTACTATACTAATAGTAGGCTACTAGGAATCTATTCTAATAGGTATTACTAGGCAACTCATATTATTAGCCTATTAATCATAGCTATATATATATATATATATATATATATATATATATATATATATATATATATATATATATATCATGTTAGGTAGCCTAATATAATATCATATAATATAATATAAAATAGCCTAATATAATAGCATCAAAACCTCCACCCACTCACGGGAAAGAAAGCAGTTTGAGCCAGACTGTTTATTTATTGTCTTAACCTAGCCTTTGCAATTGACTTTCAATGTAGACATAGAAACAGGAACGTAGAAATGCCCTGCAGTGAATAAATTATTATTATTGTTATTATTATTATTATTACTACTACACTACTACTACTACTACTACTACTATTCTCATTAGGCCTATTATTATTATCACCTTGACACGAGTAGAAACTAGGCTACTTGCTCGTCTATAGATCCACTCATGACAATGTAGCCGGCTGATTCGACTGACTCGCACTCTTAACAACATAATGTAACCGGTCCGCCCGACTGATCCAAATGACCCAGGTAGGCTAGCCTACTCAAGCAACTCCATACAGAGCTTGCAATGTTTCGGACGGTCTTCGCGACCTAATTGCATTTTAAAGAAGGCTATACATGCAGAATATATGTTATTTCAGAAGTGAAATCATGGCTTTTGTTGTGGATTTTCTTTTAACCTTGACGAGGAGTTACTCGCTCCTCTAAAGATCCACTCATGACAACGTAGCCGGCTGATTCGGCTGACTTGCACTCATAACAACAACGTAACCGGCCCGCTTGGCTGATCCGACTAGCCTACTCTCCATACAGAGCTTGCAATGTTTCGGACTGTCTTCGCGGCCTAATTGCATTTTAAAGTAGGCTATGCGTGCAGAATATATGTTATTTCAGAAGTGAAAGCATGGCTTTTGTTGTGGATTTTCTTTTAACCTTGACGAGGAGTTACTCGCTCCTCTAAAGATCCACTCATGACAACGTAGCCGGCTGATTCGGCTGACTCGCACTCATAACAACAACGTAAGCGGCCCGCTTAGCTGATCCGACTAGCCTACTCTCCATACAGAGCTTGCAATGTTTCGGACTGTCTTCGCGACCTAATTGCATTTTAAAGTAGGCTATGCGTGCAGAACATATGTTATTTCAGAAGTGAAATCATGGCTTTTGTTGTGGATTTGTTTTTCACCTTGACGAGGAGTTACTCTAAAGATCCACTCATGACAACGTAGCCGGCTGATTCGGCTGACTCGCACTCATAACAACCTAACCGGCCCGCCCGGCTGACCCGGGTAGATAGGCTACTCAAGCAGCTCCATGAGCGTGCAGGACTGTCTGCACGACCTAATTGCATTTTAATATGCTACATCTATACACCAAATCTAATTATGTCTAGGCTACATGCAGAACATTGAATGTTATTTCAGAAGTGAAAGAAATGGCTTTTGTTGTGGAATTGCTTTTCACCTCGAGGAGGAGCTACTCGCTCTCGCAGATCCACTCATGACAACGTAGCCGGCTGATTCGACTGACTCGTACTCAACGTAGCCTAACCGGCCGGCTGATCCGACTAACCCGGATTGCTACTCAGCCGCTCCAATCTGAGTCCCATGGTCTGTGAGTCTGCAATGTTTCCGGCTCTGCGGGAAGTTAACCAGTTATCTCAGACTGCCTGCTCACTCAGTCGCTTGAGTTGATTTGTGGAGTTGTGGTTGCCTACGAAATTGTTACATTTTTGGCAGCTACGATGGCTAGGAGGCTAGCTAATGTTGCAAGAGGTTTGTGTGTGGCGCTGTTTATCGTTTTAGATTGAATTGTAGTAGGACTCAACTGATCCGAGTTAATGATACTAGAGACTCGCGACTCATGGGTTAATTTAAAGATACGGGTGAAAGATCCGAGTGAATCACAACTCAAACAGGCTTAGTTCAAGTAGCATTGATGAGACAGTCACTTTTTTTCCTACACGGTATTATATGGAGAGAAAACATTAGCCTTTGAGTATTTTAATAGTCAGTTGTAAACAAATAACTATTCTCATGTAACTCTTTTGTAAATGGACTGAAGTTTGCTCTAAATATCTATTAACCGTTAGCATCTCTATGGGATTTCTCACATACATTAGCCATAAGCTAACGCATTAGTTTCTATTCTGTAACTTGGAATGCTAGCCTACGTGATTGCTCTAAAACAAAACATAGAAGGAAATAACTGACATGTAGGCTACTCTGTTGGTCTGCTCTTAGTTTTACAGTGAATCCTATGTAAAGGTTTGAAAGGAACTTCAGCTTCAGACTTTCTCTTGGGAAACTGTTAGGCCTATTCAACTTCTCTAATGTAGCTGGCTAGACCATGTCATTGCCACACACACAAGTGGGGACAGAATTGGAAATGTGTCATAGAGTGACAATGCATTGGTTGATTTGGTTAAAAAGTAACAGGTTAGGTTATGGGTTATTATTGTAATGATGCTATTCATAAATAATGAGCTTTTAAGTAACTCAGACTTTAACAAAAAATATTTTTTAAAGAATATCGACTAATTATCGTTATCGTCAAAATCACAAAAAATATCGAGATATTATTTTTTGTCCATATCGCCCACCCCTACAAGGTGCACAACGCTTTAAGGAATGACTACCTGGCCAGGTCTACCCATACCAGGATGGCAAACAGATGGTGTCAATACCAATTTGACCCATAAAAAGTAAATGTCAAATAGGTACAGATAATCTGTATTAATCTCATCATTGCCAATGGATTTCTGTGTAAAATATTGTTTATCTTGTAAAATGTTATCCATCTTCTTTCTGTTCACAGACAACAGAGACAAATTCTCTAATACCAAGGTCAATGCATTTGACTGCTGTCCAGCCCCGGGTTGCCACCGAAAACTTTATGCATCTTGGACTGGAAGATGGTGTGCTAGTAAGGAAGCTAGCTACCACAGCTTTTGCCATCACATCTCAGTGTTGGGAGGGAAGTTCACTCTACCAGCTGTACCTTTCCTCCTCAGCCATGATCCGTAACCACCATGGTTTTCTTTCTGGGCCAGAAGACTTTGCAAACAAATAAGCAATAAATGATCATGCATTACAAATTTAGCCATGTTAGACTGTTAAGTTGTTGGCTTGTAGGCTGGGTGTCCAGTTAACAATTTCAAGCTTAGAGGGCAAAGACTGACTAGCCTGGGTTTTCCCATGCTGCCTTACGCGCGCAATTTTATTCACACTGCTAGGCAGCCTGGATTCTATGGACTTCTTTTTCACCTCAACGAAGGAACCAATCACAGAACGGAGGGAGGGCAGCAAGACGATGACGACACACCGAAGCCGTTATGAGCTACGGACAGACGCATTTGATAGACATTCGTAGCGCCCAATCAACAGCTCTGGGCATTCGTAAACCATATTTTAAATACGAGAAAATGAATGTCTAGTTCGTAAACACACATTTTAAATACGAGGAGAAAATGAATGTCTAGTTCCCAGACCCCATCTCAATGAGATGAGGTCTGACGTTAGTCAGGCTAGAGCAGGAGGGGAGGAGGGTCTGAATCATCACTGAGTTCTGAGCCCCCAGATGAAGAATTCCTCTGCAGCCTCTCACCATATGTATAGAAAATGGTTGCGCCACCTACCCCACTGTGCTGGGATATACTGAAGCCATGGATATGAGAGAGGTGCGGTATCACCATGGATATGAGAGAGATGCTGTATCACCATGGATATGAAAGATGCTGCATTTTATTCTAGTTTTAGTCAAACGATAACTCAAGGTATCTTAGTTAAGTTTTAACAAAACATTTTAGTCTTTTTGTAATAACAAATTACTACTGATTACCATTTCAGTCAAATAGTGTTTCACACATCTTAATTTTCCACCAATATTTTATGTCCACAGGGCTTCTCGTCAGTTATAACTACTCATTCTGACTTTTTGTCAGTCAGTACGTTTACATGGACAGTTAAGTCGAGCTACAGTTATTGCTCAGCTAGGGGATTTGACAGGACTACTGTCATTATCTTTGTTTACATGATGAAAGACAACCCCTTTTGTAGACCCAAGTACGAATGTTTTACTCCGCTATGCTAGATGCCGATATGCACGCCACACATTCCCCAAACTTTCCATATTAGCTTCATTAGCTTACTGGCTAGCAAACTTTGCATCATCAGTGTAACTAATAGGTGACACTAGCTGAACTTTTTTGTAAGGACAATCTGGGGGATGTTAATTCGTATATGTATGAGAGAAGCTGAAACTTATGGGGTTAGCCCTATGTTCCCACAGCCCTTTGTTCCAACATTTCTAAGGTTAGGGTTGTGGTTAGGGTTAGGCCTGAGGTGTGGGTGGGTGGGTTAGGGTAAGGGAACATAGGCATGCTCCGCAACTTATGAGTATGTCGCGTTGTGGCTTAAGGCTTAGGTAGTTAGCTTGAAATCTCCTACTCTATGGTTCATGCTCCGTGCAGTTTCATGTTGCAGCCACAGGGTTGCAGAAACAGCGCGTAGCCTAGCCTACAGGAAAGCTGCTGTGCATGAACTCATTAGGAATATTTTGAAGGAGTAACAGCTAGATATTCTGTCTTCTCATTTTGTAGATGAAAATGAGGAGAGATTTTTATCTTAGTTTTTATTTCATGCAAAACATTTTAGTCTCATCTTTTTTCATCAACCATAATGCATGGTAATAAAGTCTTAGTCAGTGTTTCAGAATGTTTTAGAGTGGGCACTGAATGGCAGGGCTGTGCAGAGATCTTTTCAGGAGCACAGGCTCAAATTCAAAAAAGGGCACATGGAACAAGATTTGTTAACAATATACAATTGAGAACAAAATGAGAATACCCCTGGCATTTACCCCTGATTTAATGTTTATTTGTTGATTTGGTCAGGGTTAGGGTCAGGGTCAGTGTTAGGGTTAGGATCAGGGTGTAGGCTGTAACCGCCAACCATGCATTTCTAATTTGTAGAGAGTGAGAAACTGTTTGATGCTGGAGTTTTTGGGGTCGTGGTCCTTGTTGTTGAGGCCCACTGACAAGACCATTGACTTCACTTGGGGAATAGGGGTTGTTGTCTGTAAATGTTTGGCTAAGTGGTATGTGGTGGCTCCGGGATAACTGTCAATTTGTATATTGGGGTGGGTGAAGGGGGGGGTCCTATTGAGATTAGAATCTCCTAAAAAGACTAACGGTTTGTGTATTGAAAATGTCCACTCATCCAGTTTGCTTCTAAGTGCACGGTGGTTGGTGGGGTGGAAAGTGTGTGTAATGGGCAGTGTAGGCTGTAGGAGGAGGGTTGAGATAGTGTGTGGTGAGGGGTGGGGGAGGGATGGGTGGCTCCAGCAACTCAACAGCTTTTGGTGGAGAGGGTTAGGATCAGGATTAGGGTTCATGTGTCATGACAGTGTCATGTCGCTCTTATGTCAGTACTGTCAAGTAAAGTGTTACCAAAGCTTTTGCTGGCAAACATACTTCAAAATGACACTACAAAATAAAATAAATGTTTCAAAATTTTTTCAACATCAGCTGGTTTGGAAACAGACAGTCTGTAGTGATCTTACCCTGCTTTTCACCGTCTCTTAAAACAACAATAAGATGCGCGCATCTTGCAGGCAGGCAAAATTGAAAGGTCACGTTGATAGCCAATGACATCACCTACCGGCAGCAGCGCAGAGATGCGAGGCTATCACCTTTACTTCTATATTACTTTTGAACATTTTTTATTCTCTTTTAAATCTATTTCAATTAATCATAAAATGGCCCTGATATGTCACTAATTTGAAAGTGATTGTAGTACCAGTTTTGGCCACAATCTTACATTCGGTTCCTTTAACAAACACTTAATTAATCATTATTAATTAACATCCCAACATCCCAGGTCGGGCGCTGAAGGACTGCGCTGAGGAGCTTAAGGATGTCTTCACAGACATCTTTAACACTTCCCTGAAGCAAGCCATCATCCCATCATGTTTCAAAGCTGCCACCATCATACCTGTGCCGAAGAAAACTGCTCCATCCTGCTTCAATGACTACCGCCCCGTGGCACTGACACCCATCATCATGAAGTGCTTTGAGCGGCTTGTCATGTCACACATCAAATCCATTCTCCCCCCCACCCTGGACCCCTTCCAGTTTGCATACCGAGCCAAACGGTCCACAGAGGATGCAATCCTCTCAGCCAGCCCTCCACCCAGCCCTCACCCACCTGAAAAAAAGAGACTCATTGCTGTTTATAGACATCAGTTCTGCATTCAACAGAGCCGGACAGTAACGGAGTACATTTGCTTGAGTACAATTTTGAGGGATTTGTACTTTACTCGAGTATCATTTTTGGGGAGTACTCATGACTTTACTCAAGTACATTTGAGAGGCAAATATTGTACTCTTTACTCCACTACATTTCTATCCATAACCGTGAGTACCCGTTATTACTTCTAAAAAAAAGGAAAAAAAGAAAAATCTCGGAAACCCTCAATTTGTTGTTTCCCTCTCAAACGTGATTGGATTGTGCAGGCGCCACTGATTGGGACAGCCTATCAGCAATCACCTTCGGCTTTCCGCCAAAGTCAACTCCATGGTCAGATTTAGATAAGAGACGAAACCATGGACGAAACAATGGATGAAGACGCAGCAGGTCCATCCCGGGAATGTGCCAACCTGTGGCCCCACCTCGCCAGACTATTTCAATTTTCTGAACAAGTTAATGATAGTTTTCACTTCAAGTGTTTCAATTACAAAATAGTATTTTGTATTTGAAATACGTATTTTAAATACATGTATTAGAAATACTGCCCATCCCTGGCAACATGGTAAAAAGATGAAAATGACTTGATTTTACTTCCAATTCATTTTACATTCTCCAAGGTATTAACATTTTTCATAACTCCATGTAGAACGTTTCTGTACATAAATGTAAGCACTGTGGCAGTAGTAATGCAATATTTTGAAAATGTAGGCTACTCTTGTACTCTTGATACTCAAGTACTTTTAAAAACAAGTACTTCAGTACTTTCACTTAAGTAGACATCTGACTGTTGTACTTTTACTTGTACTTGAGTAAAATTTAGCAAAGGGTATCTGTACTTTTACTCAAGTAATGAAGCTGTGTACTCTGTCCGCCTTTGGCATTCAACACCATAATACCACAACAACTCATCTGCAAACTTGACAAACTGGCTACTGGACTTCCTCTGTCAGAGGCCTCAAGTAGTACGTGTTGGCAACAATATCTCAAGCAGCATCACACTGAGCACGGGGGCCCCCCAAGGCTGCGTGCTCAGTCCACTGCTCTTCACCCTGCTGACGCATGACTGCACTGCAACCTACAGCAACAACCACATAGTGAAATTTGCTGACGACACAACTCTGGTGGGTCTCATCACCAAGGGCGACGAGACTCAATACAGGTTGGAGGTCGACCTTCTGACCACGTAGTGCAGGGACAATAACCCTCTTGCTGAACGTCAGCAAGACCAAGGAGATTGTTGTTCACTTCCGGAGAGGTCACACCCAACACCTGCCACTGACCATCGACGGTGCTGTGGTGGAGAGAGTGAGCAGCACCAAATTCCTGGGGGTGCACATCAGTGAAGACCTCTCCTGGACCACCAACACTGCATCACTGGCGAAGAAAGCTCAGCGCCGCCTGTACTTCCTGCGGAAACTCAGGCGAGCAAGTGCTCCACCAGCCATCATGACCACATTCTACCGAGGCACCATTGAGAGCATCCTCTCCAGCTGTATCGCTGTGTGGGGCGGAAGCTGCACTGAATACAACAGGAAAGCCCTGCAGCGCATAGTGAACACAGCTGGAAGGATTATTGGTGCTTCACTCCCCTCCCTGAAGGACATTTACACCTCCCACCTCACCCGCAAGGCGACCACAATTGTGAGTGATGCAAGTCACCCCGCTCACAATTTGTTTGATCTACTGCCCTCTGGGAAGAGGTACAGAAGCCTGCGCTCCCGCACCACCAGACTCACCAACAGCTTCATACACCAGGCTGTTAGGATCCTGAACTCTCTCCCCCCTCCACCCTCAGCTACATAACATCCTGGACTTTTGGACCCACAATGGCTGCCTTGCACTACTCCACTTGCACTACTCCACTTGTACACTTGCACACTTTGCCACTTGTTGTTGTTGTCCTGTTGTCCTGAACACTTCTGAACACACTTCTGCTGCTCTTACATAACTTGCACCACTATGCCACTTGCATACTTAGGTCAAACAAAACTACCTCAGCCATTTATTGGCCTGACTTTTGCACTATTATATTGCCTGTCTACTGTATGCACAATTGCACAATTTCAACCAAATTTTGCTGCTCTTATTTCTTCATTGTATGTGCCTTCTTATTTTTACTTTTTATATTGTTTACTAGAATGTTATGTTTGTCTGTGGACCTAATTGGTAAAATATGTCTTGTCTCCACCGTGGGATAGTAGGAAACGCAATTTTGATCTCTTTGTATGTCTTGACATGTGAAGAAATTGACAATAAAGCAGACTTTGACTTTGACTTTGACTTTATTAATTATATTTACAACATTACTTAGGGATTAACAAACTGTGCTTTTATAATTAGACACCAACAAACATCCTTGTTTATGATCATAACTGTTTTATTTACAGGGGGTGTAACAGTACAAGACACACCTGTTTAACTAGTGCATGAATGTAAACAAAGCTTTGTTAATTTACTCCAAATCTAGTACCCTTTCAGACCTCTGCTGTATAATAAAGCAAATATTTGAACATTTAGTCCAAAATGAACCCAAATAAAGAAACAAATAAAATATGTTTTATTTCAAATCCATTAATGCAGCACTATTTTAATTTGAGTCTAAAACAAATTAGCTACACCTAAAAAGCGTGCAAAACCTTGCAAACTCCATCCAGAAGCTTGCCGAATGGAACACATCCTGGGGTCCATTTCCCAAAAGCATAGCTTCTATCTACTATGCATCTTCTGTGGTAGCATTACTGCCAAATGTGAGTCGACCGTATGTGAGTCACACGTAAACGATACAGAAATACTGTGTTGATATTCATTCATGTTTCGGTCACATTTCAGTCAGAGCTAACCTAACAAATATGCTCTAAAAATGTGATATGTGGCAGCCGTGGTCTACTGTGATATGTGGGCAGCCGTGGTCTACTGGTTAGCACTTCGGACCTATAACCGGAGGGTTGCCGGTTCAAACCCGATCAGTAGGCACGGCTTAAGTGCCCTTGAGCAAGGCACCTAACCCCTCACTGCTCCCCGAGCGCCGCTGTTGATGCAGGCAGCTCACTGCGCTGGGGTTAGTGTGTGCTTCACCTCACTGTGTGTACACTGTGTGCTGTGTGTGTTTCACTAATTCACGGATTGGGATAAATGCAGAGACCAAATTTCCCTTACGGGGAAATTTTTCATCAAAAGAGTATATATACTTATACTTATATGTGACAATACGAATCCTAAGTGTTGTGTGCACGCGCAACTCAAATCTGTGGACTCACATTTGGCTGACACAACCAAGGAAGTTGCTATCGTAGTTCCAAGCTATGCTTTTGGGAAACGTACCCCAGGACACCTGGTGGAAACATGAGTGATGCTCATCTGACCCTCACTTGACCATACGCAGTGAATTTGAAGATGATACCAAAACAAGTTACCTAGTAAAAGCATTCTTCAAAAAGTTATTATTGACATTTGCGACATTGTGTTGAACTTAAATTGTAATCCCTTAATGATCCCACTCTTCCAACAAGTGTGTTTACAGTTAATTATTTAACACAAACTCCTCCCAAATTCTTAAAGATCCCCAGATTCCCCAAGTAGAGCAGAGGCATGATGGTGCTCCCAAGCATGGGGAATATCAAAGCAGGAATAGAAAGCTTGCACAGCATTTCCTGTGGGTTTAGTGGAATCCAACTACACATGCCATACACAACCAGAGGAGGAAGGTATGCGGTTAGGGTCATGACAAAACTGTTGGTGATGGTCTGCAGAGCTCTCTGTTTCTGGGGGTGGACGTCACTCCTTCCAGAAGGATCCGGCTTTCTCAGAGCGTGGAGGATGGAGAGATCACAGAAGGCAATTGCTGGAAGACTCAAGGCATATGGTGTCACTGTGAAGGAGGTGGTGAAGATATCTGTGTAAAGGACAAACACCAATCCATAGACCAGCGTCAAACCCCAGGTCAATGCACATGCCACCACCCTGTGTTTGGAATTCATCATCTTCCTGTATGTGATGGGGAAAACCACAGCCACATAGCAGTCCACACAGATAAAGGCCATGAACAGAGGTCTTCCACTAATGTTGAAACAATAGAGGATTTTTGTGAGATTGAAAACTGAATCATTTCGCAGGAAGAGATAGTTGATGGTGGATGGAAGTAAGATAAGGTTGAAAATGAAGTCCATGACAGTGAGGTTCAGCATGTAGACGTCATTAGACAAGCCGCTGCGCTGCCTCTGAACGAGCACCCACAGAAGCCACGCGCTGGCAGGAGCACCCACACATGCACAGGGGACGCTGAAGATGCCCCAGACCAATGGGCCCACAAACAGATCACCACAAAAGAGATCCATGTCCTCAGTCTTGTTCATGACGCTGGTATCATTTAAGAACAAAGCATCTCTCTCCATGACCTGAGGACATTTTTGGCATGAAATAGAAGAACATTACAAAGACTATACATTTATTTCTGTACTGGATGCACTGCATGTTCTTTGCTTTGGCTATTTCTAGTGCTCACTTAAAAACGTGAGCTAATTAAGTATTTTTTACTCAGAAAAAACAAGCTGCATTTACTTAAAAAACATAAGCTAATTAAGTATAATTTACTTAAAATAAACAAGTTATATTCACTTAAAAAGTGTAAGCTTGTTAAGTGTTACTTACTCAGAATAAATAAGTTGTGTTCACTTAAAAATGTAAATGTATTAAGTATTGCTCACTCAGAACAATTAAGCTGCACTGATTTACCATTACTAAGTTCATTGAAGTTATTTTTAAGGCAATGAGTTTGCACACAATTTCTAAGTAAAATCAACTTGAAAAAGTGTTGAATTGAATTGAATTGAATTGGCTGTGGCATATAAGTACTGTAGCATTTCAAATATACACAGGAGATATGTTAGACTGCATTTCATTGGCTCTACTGCATTTCTTTGGCTCCATTGCATTTCCTTGGCTCTGTACCTGCACTCTGCTAAATGACAATAAAGTTGAATCTGATCTAATCTAATCTAATCTAATCTAATCTAATCTAATCTACAGTAATGTTAAATTCCTTGTGCTATGGGCTCTGTACACTAGTAAGCTCGAAATCAGCAAACCAGTTTCCTGTTTGTTGACATGCCTGTCAACAATGACCTGAAGATGAGTGCTTTAGTTGTGCCAAAAAGTAAGAAATACAATGTATGTGAGTCTTAATTTCCTTGGGCGGCTAAGTAGTAAGTAGTAAGTAAAAAGGTTTTAGCTTCCATGTTTTCCTAAAAACGCCAGCCTACGTGCAGTGGCTACACAAAATGAGGAGGGAAGGATTTTCGGTGAGCACATGTTTTGGTACAACTGAAGTACTCTTCTTATTGGGGCTTGCTGACAGCGATGTCAACAGACAGGAAACTGGTTTGCAGACTTCAAGTAAGCTAGCGCACAGAACCAATAGGTAGGGGATTTCACTCAGTGGCCAATCTACAACCAAGACTATTTACCGTCAAAATCACTAACAATTCACAAATCGCTAACAAAAGCAACACCAACAGAACAGCCTTCAAGCACAGTGTAACATGTAAGTCAGGAATAATGTTTTGTCATTATCACAAAATAAGTCATCCCAGGTAAAAAAGTAGTATACTTTAGTGTGTTAGAGATATGATTGTAGTGCATGAAGTACATGAAGTAGCCTATAAAGCAAGTATGCTTACATGTTTTGTACTTTATGTAAAGTATGTTTAATGTGTACTTTTAGAAAGTATACTTCAAAGTAGGGATGCACGATATATCGGCGGCCGATATATTATTAGCCGATAAGTGAAAAAATGAAAATATTATTATCGGTCCGATAACAGAATTCTGGCCGATAATTTGTGCCGATATTTTTTAAAGTCCTAATTTAGGCCTACTAAGGTCCGTCTGGCTACACTGAGCTAGGCTACTTGAGCTTGGTTGGCTATACTTTTTCCTCAATATAATGTCAGCGGTGTGAATGTATTTCACCACTCTAACAAAATTTGTGGATATGCGTTCATTTGGGAATCTGTGCATCTCAAAATCCTCTCGTGAATGATCCGCCATTTAACCTTAACAGAGCGGAGCTCAGCCCTATCTAGAGCCGTCTTGTGCTGGTGTGTTTGCACTTTACCGCGCTGGTCGGGAAAACAAATAAACAAACTCGTTAGTGGTAGTAGACGGGCAGAAGATACAGTCTAAGAAGTTGCAGCTTTATTCAGTTACCCGCAGTTGAAACTAAACCTAAGTTTCCCTCACAAACTCCGATTTGGTCGCTATACTGTAGCTTATTCCAAGCTGAGCCGTTTATGAGCGTTTAGTCCTAAATGAAAACGATTCAAACTCTAGCCACTCACTCGCAATTCACTGACGTCAGATTCACTTAAAGGAGCCACACATACTGTAGGGCTAGGCTACTGTTATGTTGTTGACTGCCGTACTATTGAGGACTATTATGAGTTCTGTCCATCATTTGGTGGTAGGTAAAATTACAATAAAATTATGCTTATTAAATGCTTTCCCCAAATCACTTTTCACAATTTTTTTTTCAAGAGTAATATTATCGGTTATCGTATCGGTATCGGCCACAACAAACCAATAAATATCGGTTATCGTTATCGGCCCTAAAATTCCATATCGGTGCATCTCTACTTCAAAGTAGATGTTATTAAGTTCAACTTCAGTGTACTAAAATTAAATATACTTATTGTGCAATATTCAAAGTGTTTTTGTAATGTACTTTTTAAAAGTGTACTTTGTTGTTAGTGTATTTTAAATGGTAAAGAAGTTTATTTAATTTAAGAGTATTAAATTGCTAATACTTAGAGTTGTAATATAGTGTGGAAAGTATATTTTTTGGTAGGCCTAATACATTGTTTGTATAGTTTCATAGTCATAGTATTAAGTTCAACTTCAGTGTACTAAAATTAAATATACTTATTGTGCAATATTCAAAGTGTTTTTGTAATGTAGTTTTTAAAAGTGTACTTTCTTGTTAGTGTATTTTAAATGGTAAAGAAGTTTATTTAGTTTAAGTGTATTAAATTGCTAATACTTAGAGTTGTAATATAGTGTACTTATGGAAAGTATATTTTTTTGGTAGGCCTAATACATTGTTTGTATAGTTTCATAGTCATCTCACCTTTAATAAAATACTAATGTGTGTAGCTTTTAGGCCTGATATGTCAGCCGCATGGATGGCAATGTGCAATAACCTAGCCTAGAGACATACTGATCTATCAGTTTTGGTCATCAAATAATATTTTTTCTTTTGTTGATTTTGTGTCTTAGTAAGGTAGTAGCCTATACGTTTGTGATGTAGTAGAGGTTGTGAGAGGATGAATGTGGCATTTTGTTAAATTTATAGGCAACACAGTTAAATGTATCTGCAGTCCAGTTGACCAATAACATGGCTGTTTGAATTTGAAATGGAGTGGGCGGATCTGTGCAGCTTTCGAGCAAAACGTGGTGTGAGCAAACATTAACGTTATTTCATACAGTCTATGCTTGTAACTTTATTTGCAAGACAGATAGACTGTAGAGACCAGAAAATGCATACGTTTACGGTCCGTATAAGGTTACAGGTTTGTCCAAATTAAAGATACCATAAATTCTAATCATGCCAGAGACGTTGGTCCTACAGAGCCAGAAGGACTCGTCATATGAGATAACAAGGACTGAAGCCAGTTGGATCTAAAGTGCCAAGTTATTCGTTATCAGGTGAGTCCCAAAGCATATTGTTAAATGATTCTGATGTAGCTTACTCTTTATGACCTTCGGTAGTCTTTGGAGAAGTTAAATTGATGGCTTAGCAATCTTTCAAGAGTTTGTTTTTATCCTTGCTAGTACAAGCTAGCAATGCCAGATCACGTTAGCTAATTTAGCTAACGTTAACGTCATATACGTCGACCAGATCCCTATCAAGAAGAAAACTACATTAGCCTGCTTTGTGTTTGTGGGATTATTGACAAGCGTTGGCTAGCACTAACGTTAGACAAACTATGATGGAAGAAAGTGTGTTCTTTATTAAGCAACGTTTGCCTAAAGTTCACCAATGTTCTTTAATATTATGTGTGGTGTAGGCTAAGTTAAATCACAGAAAGGAGGATAGTGCTAGGCTAGTCACACTTCACATTCATTAGGCATGCTAATGACTTTGTAGCTGTTGTTTTCTTTAATCGTGGAGACAGAGTCTACAGGACAAATTACATGCATTTTATGAAGTAGAACGTTTTTTTCCACCATTGATATTAGAGGGGGAATTAAACCTGGTGTTCTACTAAGTTAATGAAGCTTAGGCTACATGATTGATATTATGCCTTGGTTTATGCGATAGATTTAGTGTTTTTTAATTATTTGTGTTTGACAGAGCATTCAAGTTCATTTCATGGTAGTGTTTGTAATTTACCTAGTTTTATTCTGTAGCCTAACTATGTTTTTACAGGTGTTCCTGGACAGTTTTGAAACCGAGATGTCTGAACGCCTCAAATAATCAGCAGTAAAGGTAAATATTCTTCATCCAGGACCTTATCCCATTACTCTTAAAGCATAACTCAAGCCAAAATGCAACCTAGGGTCTTTTTGTGAATGTACCTGAGTCAAACTTTCGTTTGAAAGCATAATTAAGTCAGAAGCGCCACCATTAAGCTTGACTGTATTGTCGTTTCTGGGTCAAATGCCATTTTGAATGGGAGTCGTAGGGGCAGAACTATTTTGATACATGATGATTTTGATTCATGCATCAAAATACCTGGCCAGGTCTACCCATACCAGGATGGCAAACAGATGGTGTCAATACCTATTTGACCCATAAAAAGTAAATGTCAAATAGGTACAGATAATCTGTATTAATCTCATCATTGCCAATGGATTTCTGTGTAAAATATTGTTTATCTTGTAAAATGTTTTCCATCTTCTTTCTGTTCACAGACAACAGAGACAAATTCTCTAATACCAAGGTCAATGCATTTGACTGCTGTCCAGCCCCGGGTTGCCACCGAAAACTTTATGCATCTTGGACTGGAAGATGGTGTGCTAGTAAGGAAGCTAGCTACCACAGCTTTTGCCACCACATCTCAGTATTGGGAGGGAAGTTCACTCACTGCACAACTCTACCAGCTGTACCTTTCCTCCTCAGCCATGATCCGTAACCACCATGGTTTTCTTTCTGGGCCAGAAGACTTTGCAAACAAATAAGCAATAAATGATCATGCATTACACATTTAGCCATGTTAGACTGTTAAGTTGTTGGCTGTAGGCTGGGTGTCCAGTAAACAATTTCAAGCTTAGAGGGCAAATTCTCTCACCTAGGAGGGTAAACAACTTTTGTTTTTCATGAAATCTGCATTTTGAATTGATGGTCTACCAATGAGGCTGTAGAGTATCGCGACACAATAGTGGCAAAAAGCACTTGCGCGATGAAACATGCATTCGGGTGTATTATATTATATATTATTTCACACACGTAGATATTAAATGTGTGCGCGCAAATTCTCTCTGCGCGTGCGCACTCAGAGGAAACTGCTCCCCAAGCATGGAAAAAAATGCTGCGAGCGAGGAGGAATCTGACCAGCGCTCCAAACAGCCACTCGAAAAATCTATGCATGTGAAATAATATAATACGGCCAAATGCATGTTTTATCGCGTTACCACATCCAACTTGAAAAGATATGCTCAAGAGATCCATAACTTTCAGAAAAATGTTTTACTTTTGTTATGGATGAATATTATGTTTTGTTTTCATTCATGTCAATAAAATGTTTTTCTCATAATCAAAGTGTAATTTGTCATGTAACAGAATAGGTAGGAGAGTACTAATAGTACAATTTTAAAGCACACTAATATTATACTTAAATTGCATGCCTTTGTAATGCTTAAAGTATCTTAAGACTATACTTTTATTAACATAACTGCAAACTTTCAAGGCACTTATTGTAGTCAGGAAGTACATTTGAAGTTAATTTAAAATATTACAGAAGCATGCCAAATGAATAGAAATGAGGATGATAAGAGTGTATTCAAAATACACTACTACACTATTATTAGTTATATTGTAATGCCTTTTAAGTACATTTCCAATACACTTGGGATGTTACAAAATTGTACTGTGACTGTGTTTCGAATGCTCATAAAATATATTTTTGTATAATGTACTTAAGAACACTTAAAGTTTGAAAAAAGTTGTTCCATTTTAGCACACTAATTACACTCAAAGTATAGTCAAGTTGGTATTAAGTTGCACTTAATACATAATTCAATACACTTAATTACACTTGGATTTGACGAAAAAAGTACAAACGGTACTTAGTACACTTTCAAAAAGTATACTTTTAATAGTTTTTTTTTTTACCTGGGATGACAGGGCAAACAGGGAAATTCACTTTCAGTTCAAGGTGCTCTAAGCGATGTTTCTCAGCTAAAACATTTTTTGTCACATACAGCAAACATCAACTCACCATCCGCTAGCCGCCTGTCCCCTGAATACACTGTTAAATAACGCAGTGTCTGTCTGTCGACAACCCAGGCTCCAAATATGGCAACAAAAACAGCCTGGTCCAGCCTTGACCATGAAACATAACAAATTGCTCCAGCCAATCACTGACGAGATGCAGAGGAGAGTTTCAGTTGCACTGTGACAGGAGGTAGGGGGAGGGAGGGGCGACCTAGCGCTCAGTTTTGTTTGAACGTTAACAGAAGTGACGTCACCCAACATCACTTAGAGTACCTGTAAGTTCCATTGCAAAAAGTAAATGGATTACTCCCGGAATGATATGTAAAAGAAGCTCAAAACCCGTTGCCATTGACAGCAGTCTTTTTTCATCTGCCATTTTACGGTAAAATATTTGACCTCCGCACTTTGAGAAGGCGCGTTCATGTTAATGGAACTTCCTGCAGCATTCTAAAGAGTCACACACTAAGATATTACAGCAGTCATATGGTACTCTACATTGATACACTATAAGCGACTGGCCAGCGTCTCAGCTGACGGTGAGCATTGATTTATCATGGAAATGAGCTGTCAATGCCGCCAAACCTGGACATGCAAATCAATGAATGTAAAGCCGGCATGTAAAGCATACATGTTTACTGCCTGCCAGAGTACCCTCCAGCTGATTCATTCAGAGGATATATATTAGATATCAGGTGAGTGAAAGATTATATCTGCACCAATGTGGGATTTAATGTTGATGAACTGATATCTAACATCTTCACTTCACAAATCTTGACGAATGTCTAATCGTAAATCAAAGTTTTCTATCATCTACATTCATGTTTGTTTAGACTGGCGTTCTGCATTTTCTTTTAATTGTTGATTAATATCCCCTCTGGTTTCATTGAGAAACATGTTTTGTTATAATGTTTGTCTTTCTCACATCTTTATTTCCATGAATACAGATGACTCCATGTTTCATGATGAAGTTACAAAATTTGCCTTTGAATTTCACTGCCAGCTCCAACCACACGGAAGCCTTTGACCTTTGACCTCTACTGCATCGAACTGTCTGTGGGTCCTTTGGTTTGGGCTGTCTTCAGTGTGCCCTGTTCGAGTGTTGGCGTGCTAGCTAGTCTTTGGCTTCTGTGGGTGCTTATTCAGAGGCAACGTAATGGCTCGTCCAATGATATTTACATGCTCAATCTTACTATCATGGACCTGATCTTTAATGTCTCTTTACCACCATCCATTGTCAACTACTTCTTTTGGAGAAATGACATTTGTCTGATGATTTGTGACTGGCTCTACTTTCTCAACATGAGTGGACGACCGCTATTTATGGCCTGTATTTGTGTGGACTACTACATGGCTGTGGTTTTCCCTGTTCCGTACATGAAATTGAGACATTCAAGACACAGACTGGGGCTCTGCGTATTGGTCTGGGTTTTTACCCTCTCCTACGGGACGTTGTTGGTCCTTGACAGACAGCTGTTCATCACAGCCTTCACCGTGACCCCATACATCCTGTCCATTCCAATCATCATCTTCTGCGATCTCTCCATCCTCCACGCTTTGAGAAAGCCGGATCCTTCTAGAAGGAGCGACGTCCACCCGCAGAAGCAAAGAGCTCTGCAGATCATCACCAACAGCCTGGTCATGACTTTGGTGTCCTACCTCCCTCCAATGGTCATCTTTGGATTTCCAGATGTGTTTCCACTGAGCCAACAGCAAATCTTTTGCCATATCCATATCCCGACGTTGATTTCTTCCACACTAGGAAGCACCATTTTACCTCTGCTCTACCTTGGGAACCTAGGGAAGGTGAAGGACCTGCAAAGGTGTGATTGTGTTGGACATCTTTAACATCCCAATTTCAAATATCCAACCTGGCTTCCACTTCAATGCATAATTTACGGTCCTAGTGCAGTGTACCTGTAGTGCCCATAGAAAACATGTCCACAGTTGAGTTGGCCTCAAGAATGTGACCAGTACTGCAAGATGTTTCCTTTTCCTGCATACACATTGCATCTGGAGTCAGTTGCCATATTGTGAAAGTGACTTAGCCCTCACCCGGCTCTGTGTGTTAAAACTTGCCAGTGGGTTTTTCTGACAGTCAAGAGTGTAGTGGAATTGTAGTGGGAATTAACAGGTCAAGAACCAGTCACAACTGTTCGCTGGGTCTTGTGAATACTGTGTGAGTAGTTAGCTTGCTGAGTTGCTAATATTAGATAGTTACAGGAGGGAATAGACCCCGCCGGGGCTACAATGGGTTAGCAGCTCATTGTGGCAGTAGCCCAGGCTTCACTAAGCTATGGGCTGCACCCTACTAAGCTACAGTACGACATAATGAAAAAATACCCCTAGAGTCAGCGAGAGCAGGGGCGGAAGATGACTCACTTGTGATAGACATGGTTACTGACCCTGGAACGAATTTGATTACGAGTAAGGAAAACATGTTTGTGGAAGCCACTAGTTCAGAGAAAACTGAGAAAAAGCTGCAGATGTGTGTGTGTGGTTGGCAGAAGGTTACAAGTCTAAAGGGCCTGAAAATTCATCAAGGGAAAAAGAAGTGCTTGGTAGAGGGAACACAGGGTCCCCGCATTGATAGCTATTTCTTAAGAAGTGCATCAAGTCAGTCGGTTGAAGTCCAGCGACAGGAAGAAACCCACAGTTCGCAGGACATCAGTACCCCTGTTGTTGAGGTAAGTTCTAGCACTGAGGCAGAGAGAGAGGCCAGTCAGCCAAGGAGGGAGAAGATTAATGGTCATAGGCCTGGGGTTAGATGGCCAGGCGCAGCAGAATGTAGAATGTGGGAAGATGTTAATAGTGATTTGGTCGGTATCCTGGGTCAGCTCAAGGGGACGGCTGAAAGCAAATTAGAGAAAATGGGAGACATTATTTATAGCTAAGGTAAGGAAAGATTTGGGACTATTGAGGGAAGGACAAAACGGCTACATGAGGTAGTTAAATCTAGGCGCCAGCAGGAGATAGATAAACTTATCAAGGAGAGGAGGCAGCTTAAGAAGCAGTGGAGAAAAGCTACAGATGATGAGAAGGAAGGTATTGACTGTCTACAAGCAGATGTGAGGGAGCGGTTAGTAGTGCTAAGAAGAGCTGAAAATATTAGGAAAAATAGGAAGAAGAAATCACGAGCCCGACTAGCATTCTATAAAGACCCATTTAAGTTTGTTAAGTCTTTATTCGTAATGCAGAAGAGTGGTAGTCTTTTGGAACCTAAGCAGAAGCTTGAGGAGTATTTAGAGGGAGTGCACAAAGATAGGGAGAGGTTCAGGGAGATGGTACTTCCTGCTGATATCCCACCTATTGGTGAATTAAGTAGCCAATGCGACGATAGTCCACCAAGGTGGAAAGAGGTGCAAGAAGTAATAAAACGTGCAAGGGCCTCTTCAGCCCCGGGACCTAATGGAGTGCCCTACCGGTTGTATAAGAGTGCACCAGATGTTTTAAGATTTTTATGGCAATTAATGAAGATAGTTTGGAAAAAGCAGAGTATTCCCAAGGCTTGGCGGAGGGCTGGGGGAATATTTATTCCCAAAGAAAAGGACGCAGTGGAGATTAATCAATTTAGGCCAATTAGTCTACTGAATGTTGAAGGGAAGGTTTTCTTTAGTGTGGTGGCACGGAGACTGACAAATTACCTTGAAAGGAATAAACTAATTGATACCACGGTGCAAAAAGCTGGAATTCCTGGCTTCTCCGGGTGCTTAGAGCATACCAGCATGATTTGGCACCAAATTCAATTAGCAAAGCGTGAGAAGAGAGACCTGCACGTTGTGTTCTTGGATTTGGCTAATGCTTTTGGGTCTGTGCCGCATAGTCTGTTGTGGGAGGCCTTTGATTATTTCAGAATCCCAGGTAGCATTAAAAGCCTAGTAAAAGCATACTTTCTGGATATTCAATTATGTTTTACTACAGCTGATTACACCACAGGTTGGCAACAACTTGAGATAGGAATCATGGCCGGATGTACCATCTCCCCACTTGCTTTTACAATGGCAATGGAGGTCATTATTAGGGCCTCAAAATGGGTAGTGGACGGGGAGAAGTTGCAGGGAGGGCCACGCCTCCCCCCGATTCGGGCTTTCATGGACGACATGACAACCTTGACGACAACCGTTCCATGCACCAACAGGTTGCTGGGTAAGTTAAATAGTAATCTGCAATGGGCCAGAATGAAGGTGAAACCAAGTAAGTCTAGGAGTCTCTCAATTATTAAAGGGAAGGTAACAGATAAGAAGTTTGCTATAAATAAGGAGGTGATTCCCACAGTTCTGGAGAAACCAGTGAAGAGCCTGGGAAGGTGGTATGATGCAAGCCTTAGTGATAAATCACAGGTTGAAGACTTGAGACAGGTCACTAGGCAAGGTATTGCAAAAATTGACAAGTCGGGGCTGCCAGGTAAGCTCAAGCTGTGGTGTTTGCAGTTTGGTTTGTTGCCTCGGCTAATGTGGCCATTGACAGTTTATGAAGTTCCTCTGTCAAAGGTAGAGAGGTTGGAAAAAATGATCAACTCCTTTGTCAGAAAATGGCTCGGAGTCCCACGCTGCTTAAGCAGTGTAGCCTTGTATGGGAAGGGTATTGTAGAGTTGCCAATATCTAGTCTGACAGAGGAATTTAAGTGTGCTAAGGCTAGATTGGAATTGACTCTTACTCAGTCCAAGGACCCAGTGGTGAGGAAAGTTGCACCCTCAGTTAATGCAGGGAGGAAGTGGAACCCAGAGCAGGCAGTTAAGCAAGCTCAATCAGCATTGAAGCATAGAGATATAATGGGCCATGTGCAGCACGGGCGGGGGGGTCTAGGGGTGGGTGCAAGTAAACCCTTGTGGAGTAAGGCTTCTGCAGGAGAAAAGAGGAAAATGGTAGTGGAGGAAATGCATAGACAGGAGGAGGCTGTAAGATGTACTAAGGCAGTGTCGCAGGCAAAACAAGGGCAGTGGGTGAACTGGGAAGGGGTGGAAAAAAGACAGATTAAATGGAAAGATCTATGGGGCATGGAAGCTAGTAAGATCAGATTTATGTTAGGTGCTACATATGATGTGCTCCCATCTCCCAAGAATTTAAGTCAATGGTTTGGTGAGGATGATAAATGCATATTTTTCTCGTGTGTGGGCAGTCTCCACCATATCCTATCAGGATGCAAGGTAAGTCTCACCCAGGGGCGGTATACGTGGCGTCATAACCAGGTATTGAAATGTGTGGCAGCGGCAATAGAGGATAAAAGAAGAGAAGTCAATTCATTAGCAGCTAGTAAAGGGGTAAGGCAAATTAACTTTGTACGTCAGGGGGATAAACCTTGTTCCGCGAAGGCCAGGTGCAAAACCGGCCAGTTGAAAAATGGGGCGGGCTGGGAAATGAAGGTTGATCTTGGCCAGCAGATGGCGGTACCTCCACATATAGTGAGTACTAAGCTACGTCCTGACGTAATTCTATGGTCGGATTCAGAGAAGATAGTTTACTTCATTGAACTCACTGTTCCTTGGGAAGACAGAGTGGAAGTGGCCAATGAGCTGAAGAGAGCTAAATATACTGAAATAGCAGAGGAGGCAGCTAAGCGAGGTTGGAGTGCACGATTAAGGCCTATTGAAATCGGTGCACGTGGGTTTGTGGCCAGATCTGCTATTGGCTTGCTGTCTGAATTGGGCATTTGTGGTCGAAGTCTAAGGCAGGAGGTTAGTAACATGTCCTTAGCAGCAGAACGGGCAAGCGAATGGTTGTGGGTAAGGAGAAGTTACCCTTCCTGGGGCGCAAGCTAAGGTAAGCTAACTGGCTCATTTGTTTTGGTCGTGGGTAAGGAGAAGTTACCCTTCCTGGGGCGCAAGCTAAGGTAAGCTAACTGGCTCATTTGTTTTGGTGGTGGGTAAGGAGAAGTTACCCTTCCTGGGGCGCAAGCTATGGGGCCTGGGGCGCAAGCTAAGGTAAGCTAACTGGCTCATTTGTTTTGTGTTTGTGATGGACTGTGCCTAGGTTGATGGTACTTGGCTAAGGTTCTTTATGGTTTATGGTTCAGTCCACATCAACGGGACGGACCGACCTAGCCAACTTAAACCATGCCTAGGTTGGTTAAGGCGAGACACGGCAGGTGAAAACATCGTTTTTTCATGCACTGGTCAATTTCGAGATTTTGGGCTAATTTACTACCTTAGCATGTATTCTTTCACACTACTACAACAACAAAGCCCGATTTACACATTTAGGTGTTTATTTCATTACATTTTGTCTACTCGCGCCTGTATATTTCTCCTAAATTCACCAAAAGTTAGTCTTCTAACGTTTCATGCTCTACCGCGACCGTGATACAAAACATAACATGTGTAGTACCGTTGGAAAGCTCTGTTTTTCCTGCATGACGTTGTGCTATCCAAATATGGACACTTCCTTTGTAACCGCAACCAATCGCGAAAGTTCAAAGGCGAGTCTAGGCTGAGAACGGAATCTCTTGGCTGTGTTCCAAGGCTGTTTTCTCAAATTGAGTTTTTATCATTTTCCAGTAGAAACATCTCAGCCTATGTAGCACCTATGTACACCAAACTTTCCAGATATACACTTAGCAGTATTCTGAAGATATTTACAGAGGGATTTGTTAATAAATCATTCCTAGCCTGATTTATGTGACATTTTAATCAAAAATATAAGGCAAAAATTGATTTTTTAAGGCTATGGACAGTATATTCTGATTTCCTAGGTAATGAAAGCAGATATCCTTAAATCCCTCTGTAATTTTATTTGTATCTTGTATGCAAACAAATGAAAGAATAATTTTGTACCAGGCTTTATCATATGACCTTGTGACAGCACGGAAAGACGGCTGACAGGAGGGAATAGACCCCGCCGGGGCTACAATGGGTTAGCAGCTCATTGTGGCAGTAGCCCAGGCTTCACTAAGCTATGGGCTGCACCCTACTAAGCTACAGTACGACATAATGAAAAAATACCCCTAGAGTCAGCGAGAGCAGGGGCGGAAGATGACTCACTTGTGATAGACATGGTTACTGACCCTGGAACGAATTTGATTACGAGTAAGGAAAACATGTTTGTGGAAGCCACTAGTTCAGAGAAAACTGAGAAAAAGCTGCAGATGTGTGTGTGTGGTTGGCAGAAGGTTACAAGTCTAAAGGGCCTGAAAATTCATCAAGGGAAAAAGAAGTGCTTGGTAGAGGGAACACAGGGTCCCCGCATTGATAGCTATTTCTTAAGAAGTGCATCAAGTCAGTCGGTTGAAGTCCAGCGACAGGAAGAAACCCACAGTTCGCAGGACATCAGTACCCCTGTTGTTGAGGTAAGTTCTAGCACTGAGGCAGAGAGAGAGGCCAGTCAGCCAAGGAGGGAGAAGATTAATGGTCATAGGCCTGGGGTTAGATGGCCAGGCGCAGCAGAATGTAGAATGTGGGAAGATGTTAATAGTGATTTGGTCGGTATCCTGGGTCAGCTCAAGGGGACGGCTGAAAGCAAATTAGAGAAAATGGGAGACATTATTTATAGCTAAGGTAAGGAAAGATTTGGGACTATTGAGGGAAGGACAAAACGGCTACATGAGGTAGTTAAATCTAGGCGCCAGCAGGAGATAGATAAACTTATCAAGGAGAGGAGGCAGCTTAAGAAGCAGTGGAGAAAAGCTACAGATGATGAGAAGGAAGGTATTGACTGTCTACAAGCAGATGTGAGGGAGCGGTTAGTAGTGCTAAGAAGAGCTGAAAATATTAGGAAAAATAGGAAGAAGAAATCACGAGCCCGACTAGCATTCTATAAAGACCCATTTAAGTTTGTTAAGTCTTTATTCGTAATGCAGAAGAGTGGTAGTCTTTTGGAACCTAAGCAGAAGCTTGAGGAGTATTTAGAGGGAGTGCACAAAGATAGGGAGAGGTTCAGGGAGATGGTACTTCCTGCTGATATCCCACCTATTGGTGAATTAAGTAGCCAATGCGACGATAGTCCACCAAGGTGGAAAGAGGTGCAAGAAGTAATAAAACGTGCAAGGGCCTCTTCAGCCCCGGGACCTAATGGAGTGCCCTACCGGTTGTATAAGAGTGCACCAGATGTTTTAAGATTTTTATGGCAATTAATGAAGATAGTTTGGAAAAAGCAGAGTATTCCCAAGGCTTGGCGGAGGGCTGGGGGAATATTTATTCCCAAAGAAAAGGACGCAGTGGAGATTAATCAATTTAGGCCAATTAGTCTACTGAATGTTGAAGGGAAGGTTTTCTTTAGTGTGGTGGCACGGAGACTGACAAATTACCTTGAAAGGAATAAACTAATTGATACCACGGTGCAAAAAGCTGGAATTCCTGGCTTCTCCGGGTGCTTAGAGCATACCAGCATGATTTGGCACCAAATTCAATTAGCAAAGCGTGAGAAGAGAGACCTGCACGTTGTGTTCTTGGATTTGGCTAATGCTTTTGGGTCTGTGCCGCATAGTCTGTTGTGGGAGGCCTTTGATTATTTCAGAATCCCAGGTAGCATTAAAAGCCTAGTAAAAGCATACTTTCTGGATATTCAATTATGTTTTACTACAGCTGATTACACCACAGGTTGGCAACAACTTGAGATAGGAATCATGGCCGGATGTACCATCTCCCCACTTGCTTTTACAATGGCAATGGAGGTCATTATTAGGGCCTCAAAATGGGTAGTGGGCGGGGAGAAGTTGCAGGGAGGGCCACGCCTCCCCCCGATTCGGGCTTTCATGGACGACATGACAACCTTGACGACAACCGTTCCATGCACCAACAGGTTGCTGGGTAAGTTAAATAGTAATCTGCAATGGGCCAGAATGAAGGTGAAACCAAGTAAGTCTAGGAGTCTCTCAATTATTAAAGGGAAGGTAACAGATAAGAAGTTTGCTATAAATAAGGAGGTGATTCCCACAGTTCTGGAGAAACCAGTGAAGAGCCTGGGAAGGTGGTATGATGCAAGCCTTAGTGATAAATCACAGGTTGAAGACTTGAGACAGGTCACTAGGCAAGGTATTGCAAAAATTGACAAGTCGGGGCTGCCAGGTAAGCTCAAGCTGTGGTGTTTGCAGTTTGGTTTGTTGCCTCGGCTAATGTGGCCATTGACAGTTTATGAAGTTCCTCTGTCAAAGGTAGAGAGGTTGGAAAAAATGATCAACTCCTTTGTCAGAAAATGGCTCGGAGTCCCACGCTGCTTAAGCAGTGTAGCCTTGTATGGGAAGGGTATTGTAGAGTTGCCAATATCTAGTCTGACAGAGGAATTTAAGTGTGCTAAGGCTAGATTGGAATTGACTCTTACTCAGTCCAAGGACCCAGTGGTGAGGAAAGTTGCACCCTCAGTTAATGCAGGGAGGAAGTGGAACCCAGAGCAGGCAGTTAAGCAAGCTCAATCAGCATTGAAGCATAGAGATATAATGGGCCATGTGCAGCACGGGCGGGGGGGTCTAGGGGTGGGTGCAAGTAAACCCTTGTGGAGTAAGGCTTCTGCAGGAGAAAAGAGGAAAATGGTAGTGGAGGAAATGCATAGACAGGAGGAGGCTGTAAGATGTACTAAGGCAGTGTCGCAGGCAAAACAAGGGCAGTGGGTGAACTGGGAAGGGGTGGAAAAAAGACAGATTAAATGGAAAGATCTATGGGGCATGGAAGCTAGTAAGATCAGATTTATGTTAGGTGCTACATATGATGTGCTCCCATCTCCCAAGAATTTAAGTCAATGGTTTGGTGAGGATGATAAATGCATATTTTGCTCGTGTGTGGGCAGTCTCCACCATATCCTATCAGGATGCAAGGTAAGTCTCACCCAGGGGCGGTATACGTGGCGTCATAACCAGGTATTGAAATGTGTGGCAGCGGCAATAGAGGATAAAAGAAGAGAAGTCAATTCATTAGCAGCTAGTAAAGGGGTAAGGCAAATTAACTTTGTACGTCAAGGGGATAAACCTTGTTCCGCGAAGGCCAGGTGCAAAACCGGCCAGTTGAAAAATGGGGCGGGCTGGGAAATGAAGGTTGATCTTGGCCAGCAGATGGCGGTACCTCCACATATAGTGAGTACTAAGCTACGTCCTGACGTAATTCTATGGTCGGATTCAGAGAAGATAGTTTACTTCATTGAACTCACTGTTCCTTGGGAAGACAGAGTGGAAGTGGCCAATGAGCTGAAGAGAGCTAAATATACTGAAATAGCAGAGGAGGCAGCTAAGCGAGGTTGGAGTGCACGATTAAGGCCTATTAAAATCGGTGCACGTGGGTTTGTGGCCAGATCTGCTATTGGCTTGCTGTCTGAATTGGGCATTTGTGGTCGAAGTCTAAGGCAGGTGGTTAGTAACATGTCCTTAGCAGCAGAACGGGCAAGCGAATGGTTGTGGGTAAGGAGAAGTTACCCTTCCTGGGGCGCAAGCTAAGGTAAGCTAACTGGCTCATTTGTTTTGGTCGTGGGTAAGGAGAAGTTACCCTTCCTGGGGCGCAAGCTAAGGTAAGCTAACTGGCTCATTTGTTTTGGTGGTGGGTAAGGAGAAGTTACCCTTCCTGGGGCGCAAGCTATGGGGCCTGGGGCGCAAGCTAAGGTAAGCTAACTGGCTCATTTGTTTTGTGTTTGTGATGGACTGTGCCTAGGTTGATGGTACTTGGCTAAGGTTCTTTATGGTTTATGGTTCAGTCCACATCAACGGGACGGACCGACCTAGCCAACTTAAACCATGCCTAGGTTGGTTAAGGGTATTTGGATGCTTGTTGTGGTAATATGGGGCAGCATGGGGCGTAAGCTAACTGCTAACTGCTGGCTAATTTGTTTTGTGTTTGGGATGGGGCCTAAGATAATGGGCTAAGCTAACTGGCTAATTTGTTTGTGTTTGTGATGGGCTGTGCCTAGGGTGATGGTACTTGGCTAAGGTTCTTTATGGTTTATGGTTCAGTCCACATCAACGGGACGGACCGACCTAGCCAACTTAGACCATGCCTGGGCTGGTTAAGAGTATTTTGAGTATTGGATATTTCAATGTGGTAATATGGTGGTAGCATGGAGGAGAGTGTCTCCAGGACGCTGGTTTCACTGTTAAGCCTTCATGAGGTGTCGTGGGCCTAACTTAACGAAACATCGGTGAATGAGGGTGCCCACTTGATAACCCCAATGACATGCCGCATACTATATAGGCTACTGCTGTTGGATAGGCCATTTGCATTGTGCTTGTGACCATTTGTTGGCGGATTTGTGGGTAGTGTGCTTTTTAAAGTTAAACTTGAGCAGGGGCTTCTGAATGTGTTTTTACCTTGGATTTTGGCACAAGGGATTTTAACATCTAATCCTGTGTATTAATGTAATGCTGAAGCTAGCGTAGGCTAGTGACTGCTGTGAATAGGGCAGTTGGCAACTAGGGAAAGACCTTGTGACAGCACGGAAAGACGGCTGACAGGAGGGAATAGACCCCGCCGGGGCTACAATGGGTTAGCAGCTCATTGTGGCAGTAGCCCAGGCTTCACTAAGCTATGGGCTGCACCCTACTAAGCTACAGTACGACATAATGAAAAAATACCCCTAGAGTCAGCGAGAGCAGGGGCGGAAGATGACTCACTTGTGATAGACATGGTTACTGACCCTGGAACGAATTTGATTACGAGTAAGGAAAACATGTTTGTGGAAGCCACTAGTTCAGAGAAAACTGAGAAAAAGCTGCAGATGTGTGTGTGTGGTTGGCAGAAGGTTACAAGTCTAAAGGGCCTGAAAATTCATCAAGGGAAAAAGAAGTGCTTGGTAGAGGGAACACAGGGTCCCCGCATTGATAGCTATTTCTTAAGAAGTGCATCAAGTCAGTCGGTTGAAGTCCAGCGACAGGAAGAAACCCACAGTTCGCAGGACATCAGTACCCCTGTTGTTGAGGTAAGTTCTAGCACTGAGGCAGAGAGAGAGGCCAGTCAGCCAAGGAGGGAGAAGATTAATGGTCATAGGCCTGGGGTTAGATGGCCAGGCGCAGCAGAATGTAGAATGTGGGAAGATGTTAATAGTGATTTGGTCGGTATCCTGGGTCAGCTCAAGGGGACGGCTGAAAGCAAATTAGAGAAAATGGGAGACATTATTTATAGCTAAGGTAAGGAAAGATTTGGGACTATTGAGGGAAGGACAAAACGGCTACATGAGGTAGTTAAATCTAGGCGCCAGCAGGAGATAGATAAACTTATCAAGGAGAGGAGGCAGCTTAAGAAGCAGTGGAGAAAAGCTACAGATGATGAGAAGGAAGGTATTGACTGTCTACAAGCAGATGTGAGGGAGCGGTTAGTAGTGCTAAGAAGAGCTGAAAATATTAGGAAAAATAGGAAGAAGAAATCACGAGCCCGACTAGCATTCTATAAAGACCCATTTAAGTTTGTTAAGTCTTTATTCGTAATGCAGAAGAGTGGTAGTCTTTTGGAACCTAAGCAGAAGCTTGAGGAGTATTTAGAGGGAGTGCACAAAGATAGGGAGAGGTTCAGGGAGATGGTACTTCCTGCTGATATCCCACCTATTGGTGAATTAAGTAGCCAATGCGACGATAGTCCACCAAGGTGGAAAGAGGTGCAAGAAGTAATAAAACGTGCAAGGGCCTCTTCAGCCCCGGGACCTAATGGAGTGCCCTACCGGTTGTATAAGAGTGCACCAGATGTTTTAAGATTTTTATGGCAATTAATGAAGATAGTTTGGAAAAAGCAGAGTATTCCCAAGGCTTGGCGGAGGGCTGGGGGAATATTTATTCCCAAAGAAAAGGACGCAGTGGAGATTAATCAATTTAGGCCAATTAGTCTACTGAATGTTGAAGGGAAGGTTTTCTTTAGTGTGGTGGCACGGAGACTGACAAATTACCTTGAAAGGAATAAACTAATTGATACCACGGTGCAAAAAGCTGGAATTCCTGGCTTCTCCGGGTGCTTAGAGCATACCAGCATGATTTGGCACCAAATTCAATTAGCAAAGCGTGAGAAGAGAGACCTGCACGTTGTGTTCTTGGATTTGGCTAATGCTTTTGGGTCTGTGCCGCATAGTCTGTTGTGGGAGGCCTTTGATTATTTCAGAATCCCAGGTAGCATTAAAAGCCTAGTAAAAGCATACTTTCTGGATATTCAATTATGTTTTACTACAGCTGATTACACCACAGGTTGGCAACAACTTGAGATAGGAATCATGGCCGGATGTACCATCTCCCCACTTGCTTTTACAATGGCAATGGAGGTCATTATTAGGGCCTCAAAATGGGTAGTGGGCGGGGAGAAGTTGCAGGGAGGGCCACGCCTCCCCCCGATTCGGGCTTTCATGGACGACATGACAACCTTGACGACAACCGTTCCATGCACCAACAGGTTGCTGGGTAAGTTAAATAGTAATCTGCAATGGGCCAGAATGAAGGTGAAACCAAGTAAGTCTAGGAGTCTCTCAATTATTAAAGGGAAGGTAACAGATAAGAAGTTTGCTATAAATAAGGAGGTGATTCCCACAGTTCTGGAGAAACCAGTGAAGAGCCTGGGAAGGTGGTATGATGCAAGCCTTAGTGATAAATCACAGGTTGAAGACTTGAGACAGGTCACTAGGCAAGGTATTGCAAAAATTGACAAGTCGGGGCTGCCAGGTAAGCTCAAGCTGTGGTGTTTGCAGTTTGGTTTGTTGCCTCGGCTAATGTGGCCATTGACAGTTTATGAAGTTCCTCTGTCAAAGGTAGAGAGGTTGGAAAAAATGATCAACTCCTTTGTCAGAAAATGGCTCGGAGTCCCACGCTGCTTAAGCAGTGTAGCCTTGTATGGGAAGGGTATTGTAGAGTTGCCAATATCTAGTCTGACAGAGGAATTTAAGTGTGCTAAGGCTAGATTGGAATTGACTCTTACTCAGTCCAAGGACCCAGTGGTGAGGAAAGTTGCACCCTCAGTTAATGCAGGGAGGAAGTGGAACCCAGAGCAGGCAGTTAAGCAAGCTCAATCAGCATTGAAGCATAGAGATATAATGGGCCATGTGCAGCACGGGCGGGGGGGTCTAGGGGTGGGTGCAAGTAAACCCTTGTGGAGTAAGGCTTCTGCAGGAGAAAAGAGGAAAATGGTAGTGGAGGAAATGCATAGACAGGAGGAGGCTGTAAGATGTACTAAGGCAGTGTCGCAGGCAAAACAAGGGCAGTGGGTGAACTGGGAAGGGGTGGAAAAAAGACAGATTAAATGGAAAGATCTATGGGGCATGGAAGCTAGTAAGATCAGATTTATGTTAGGTGCTACATATGATGTGCTCCCATCTCCCAAGAATTTAAGTCAATGGTTTGGTGAGGATGATAAATGCATATTTTGCTCGTGTGTGGGCAGTCTCCACCATATCCTATCAGGATGCAAGGTAAGTCTCACCCAGGGGCGGTATACGTGGCGTCATAACCAGGTATTGAAATGTGTGGCAGCGGCAATAGAGGATAAAAGAAGAGAAGTCAATTCATTAGCAGCTAGTAAAGGGGTAAGGCAAATTAACTTTGTACGTCAAGGGGATAAACCTTGTTCCGCGAAGGCCAGGTGCAAAACCGGCCAGTTGAAAAATGGGGCGGGCTGGGAAATGAAGGTTGATCTTGGCCAGCAGATGGCGGTACCTCCACATATAGTGAGTACTAAGCTACGTCCTGACGTAATTCTATGGTCGGATTCAGAGAAGATAGTTTACTTCATTGAACTCACTGTTCCTTGGGAAGACAGAGTGGAAGTGGCCAATGAGCTGAAGAGAGCTAAATATACTGAAATAGCAGAGGAGGCAGCTAAGCGAGGTTGGAGTGCACGATTAAGGCCTATTAAAATCGGTGCACGTGGGTTTGTGGCCAGATCTGCTATTGGCTTGCTGTCTGAATTGGGCATTTGTGGTCGAAGTCTAAGGCAGGTGGTTAGTAACATGTCCTTAGCAGCAGAACGGGCAAGCGAATGGTTGTGGGTAAGGAGAAGTTACCCTTCCTGGGGCGCAAGCTAAGGTAAGCTAACTGGCTCATTTGTTTTGGTCGTGGGTAAGGAGAAGTTACCCTTCCTGGGGCGCAAGCTAAGGTAAGCTAACTGGCTCATTTGTTTTGGTGGTGGGTAAGGAGAAGTTACCCTTCCTGGGGCGCAAGCTATGGGGCCTGGGGCGCAAGCTAAGGTAAGCTAACTGGCTCATTTGTTTTGTGTTTGTGATGGACTGTGCCTAGGTTGATGGTACTTGGCTAAGGTTCTTTATGGTTTATGGTTTAGTCCACATCAACGGGACGGACCGACCTAGCCAACTTAAACCATGCCTAGGTTGGTTAAGGGTATTTGGATGCTTGTTGTGGTAATATGGGGCAGCATGGGGCGTAAGCTAACTGCTAACTGCTGGCTAATTTGTTTTGTGTTTGGGATGGGGCCTAAGATAATGGGCTAAGCTAACTGGCTAATTTGTTTGTGTTTGTGATGGGCTGTGCCTAGGGTGATGGTACTTGGCTAAGGTTCTTTATGGTTTATGGTTCAGTCCACATCAACGGGACGGACCGACCTAGCCAACTTAGACCATGCCTGGGCTGGTTAAGAGTATTTTGAGTATTGGATATTTCAATGTGGTAATATGGTGGTAGCATGGAGGAGAGTGTCTCCAGGACGCTGGTTTCACTGTTAAGCCTTCATGAGGTGTCGTGGGCCTAACTTAACGAAACATCGGTGAATGAGGGTGCCCACTTGATAACCCCAATGACATGCCGCATACTATATAGGCTACTGCTGTTGGATAGGCCATTTGCATTGTGCTTGTGACCATTTGTTGGCGGATTTGTGGGTAGTGTGCTTTTTAAAGTTAAACTTGAGCAGGGGCTTCTGAATGTGTTTTTACCTTGGATTTTGGCACAAGGGATTTTAACATCTAATCCTGTGTATTAATGTAATGCTGAAGCTAGCGTAGGCTAGTGACTGCTGTGAATAGGGCAGTTGGCAACTAGGGAAAGACCTTGTGACAGCACGGAAAGACGGCTGACAGGAGGGAATAGACCCCGCCGGGGCTACAATGGGTTAGCAGCTCATTGTGGCAGTAGCCCAGGCTTCACTAAGCTATGGGCTGCACCCTACTAAGCTACAGTACGACATAATGAAAAAATACCCCTAGAGTCAGCGAGAGCAGGGGCGGAAGATGACTCACTTGTGATAGACATGGTTACTGACCCTGGAACGAATTTGATTACGAGTAAGGAAAACATGTTTGTGGAAGCCACTAGTTCAGAGAAAACTGAGAAAAAGCTGCAGATGTGTGTGTGTGGTTGGCAGAAGGTTACAAGTCTAAAGGGCCTGAAAATTCATCAAGGGAAAAAGAAGTGCTTGGTAGAGGGAACACAGGGTCCCCGCATTGATAGCTATTTCTTAAGAAGTGCATCAAGTCAGTCGGTTGAAGTCCAGCGACAGGAAGAAACCCACAGTTCGCAGGACATCAGTACCCCTGTTGTTGAGGTAAGTTCTAGCACTGAGGCAGAGAGAGAGGCCAGTCAGCCAAGGAGGGAGAAGATTAATGGTCATAGGCCTGGGGTTAGATGGCCAGGCGCAGCAGAATGTAGAATGTGGGAAGATGTTAATAGTGATTTGGTCGGTATCCTGGGTCAGCTCAAGGGGACGGCTGAAAGCAAATTAGAGAAAATGGGAGACATTATTTATAGCTAAGGTAAGGAAAGATTTGGGACTATTGAGGGAAGGACAAAACGGCTACATGAGGTAGTTAAATCTAGGCGCCAGCAGGAGATAGATAAACTTATCAAGGAGAGGAGGCAGCTTAAGAAGCAGTGGAGAAAAGCTACAGATGATGAGAAGGAAGGTATTGACTGTCTACAAGCAGATGTGAGGGAGCGGTTAGTAGTGCTAAGAAGAGCTGAAAATATTAGGAAAAATAGGAAGAAGAAATCACGAGCCCGACTAGCATTCTATAAAGACCCATTTAAGTTTGTTAAGTCTTTATTCGTAATGCAGAAGAGTGGTAGTCTTTTGGAACCTAAGCAGAAGCTTGAGGAGTATTTAGAGGGAGTGCACAAAGATAGGGAGAGGTTCAGGGAGATGGTACTTCCTGCTGATATCCCACCTATTGGTGAATTAAGTAGCCAATGCGACGATAGTCCACCAAGGTGGAAAGAGGTGCAAGAAGTAATAAAACGTGCAAGGGCCTCTTCAGCCCCGGGACCTAATGGAGTGCCCTACCGGTTGTATAAGAGTGCACCAGATGTTTTAAGATTTTTATGGCAATTAATGAAGATAGTTTGGAAAAAGCAGAGTATTCCCAAGGCTTGGCGGAGGGCTGGGGGAATATTTATTCCCAAAGAAAAGGACGCAGTGGAGATTAATCAATTTAGGCCAATTAGTCTACTGAATGTTGAAGGGAAGGTTTTCTTTAGTGTGGTGGCACGGAGACTGACAAATTACCTTGAAAGGAATAAACTAATTGATACCACGGTGCAAAAAGCTGGAATTCCTGGCTTCTCCGGGTGCTTAGAGCATACCAGCATGATTTGGCACCAAATTCAATTAGCAAAGCGTGAGAAGAGAGACCTGCACGTTGTGTTCTTGGATTTGGCTAATGCTTTTGGGTCTGTGCCGCATAGTCTGTTGTGGGAGGCCTTTGATTATTTCAGAATCCCAGGTAGCATTAAAAGCCTAGTAAAAGCATACTTTCTGGATATTCAATTATGTTTTACTACAGCTGATTACACCACAGGTTGGCAACAACTTGAGATAGGAATCATGGCCGGATGTACCATCTCCCCACTTGCTTTTACAATGGCAATGGAGGTCATTATTAGGGCCTCAAAATGGGTAGTGGGCGGGGAGAAGTTGCAGGGAGGGCCACGCCTCCCCCCGATTCGGGCTTTCATGGACGACATGACAACCTTGACGACAACCGTTCCATGCACCAACAGGTTGCTGGGTAAGTTAAATAGTAATCTGCAATGGGCCAGAATGAAGGTGAAACCAAGTAAGTCTAGGAGTCTCTCAATTATTAAAGGGAAGGTAACAGATAAGAAGTTTGCTATAAATAAGGAGGTGATTCCCACAGTTCTGGAGAAACCAGTGAAGAGCCTGGGAAGGTGGTATGATGCAAGCCTTAGTGATAAATCACAGGTTGAAGACTTGAGACAGGTCACTAGGCAAGGTATTGCAAAAATTGACAAGTCGGGGCTGCCAGGTAAGCTCAAGCTGTGGTGTTTGCAGTTTGGTTTGTTGCCTCGGCTAATGTGGCCATTGACAGTTTATGAAGTTCCTCTGTCAAAGGTAGAGAGGTTGGAAAAAATGATCAACTCCTTTGTCAGAAAATGGCTCGGAGTCCCACGCTGCTTAAGCAGTGTAGCCTTGTATGGGAAGGGTATTGTAGAGTTGCCAATATCTAGTCTGACAGAGGAATTTAAGTGTGCTAAGGCTAGATTGGAATTGACTCTTACTCAGTCCAAGGACCCAGTGGTGAGGAAAGTTGCACCCTCAGTTAATGCAGGGAGGAAGTGGAACCCAGAGCAGGCAGTTAAGCAAGCTCAATCAGCATTGAAGCATAGAGATATAATGGGCCATGTGCAGCACGGGCGGGGGGGTCTAGGGGTGGGTGCAAGTAAACCCTTGTGGAGTAAGGCTTCTGCAGGAGAAAAGAGGAAAATGGTAGTGGAGGAAATGCATAGACAGGAGGAGGCTGTAAGATGTACTAAGGCAGTGTCGCAGGCAAAACAAGGGCAGTGGGTGAACTGGGAAGGGGTGGAAAAAAGACAGATTAAATGGAAAGATCTATGGGGCATGGAAGCTAGTAAGATCAGATTTATGTTAGGTGCTACATATGATGTGCTCCCATCTCCCAAGAATTTAAGTCAATGGTTTGGTGAGGATGATAAATGCATATTTTGCTCGTGTGTGGGCAGTCTCCACCATATCCTATCAGGATGCAAGGTAAGTCTCACCCAGGGGCGGTATACGTGGCGTCATAACCAGGTATTGAAATGTGTGGCAGCGGCAATAGAGGATAAAAGAAGAGAAGTCAATTCATTAGCAGCTAGTAAAGGGGTAAGGCAAATTAACTTTGTACGTCAGGGGGATAAACCTTGTTCCGCGAAGGCCAGGTGCAAAACCGGCCAGTTGAAAAATGGGGCGGGCTGGGAAATGAAGGTTGATCTTGGCCAGCAGATGGCGGTACCTCCACATATAGTGAGTACTAAGCTACGTCCTGACGTAATTCTATGGTCGGATTCAGAGAAGATAGTTTACTTCATTGAACTCACTGTTCCTTGGGAAGACAGAGTGGAAGTGGCCAATGAGCTGAAGAGAGCTAAATATACTGAAATAGCAGAGGAGGCAGCTAAGCGAGGTTGGAGTGCACGATTAAGGCCTATTAAAATCGGTGCACGTGGGTTTGTGGCCAGATCTGCTATTGGCTTGCTGTCTGAATTGGGCATTTGTGGTCGAAGTCTAAGGCAGGTGGTTAGTAACATGTCCTTAGCAGCAGAACGGGCAAGCGAATGGTTGTGGGTAAGGAGAAGTTACCCTTCCTGGGGCGCAAGCTAAGGTAAGCTAACTGGCTCATTTGTTTTGGTTGTGGGTAAGGAGAAGTTACCCTTCCTGGGGCGCAAGCTAAGGTAAGCTAACTGGCTCATTTGTTTTGGTGGTGGGTAAGGAGAAGTTACCCTTCCTGGGGCGCAAGCTATGGGGCCTGGGGCGCAAGCTAAGGTAAGCTAACTGGCTCATTTGTTTTGTGTTTGTGATGGACTGTGCCTAGGTTGATGGTACTTGGCTAAGGTTCTTTATGGTTTATGGTTCAGTCCACATCAACGGGACGGACCGACCTAGCCAACTTAAACCATGCCTAGGTTGGTTAAGGGTATTTGGATGCTTGTTGTGGTAATATGGGGCAGCATGGGGCGTAAGCTAACTGCTAACTGCTGGCTAATTTGTTTTGTGTTTGGGATGGGGCCTAAGATAATGGGCTAAGCTAACTGGCTAATTTGTTTGTGTTTGTGATGGGCTGTGCCTAGGGTGATGGTACTTGGCTAAGGTTCTTTATGGTTTATGGTTCAGTCCACATCAACGGGACGGACCGACCTAGCCAACTTAGACCATGCCTGGGCTGGTTAAGAGTATTTTGAGTATTGGATATTTCAATGTGGTAATATGGTGGTAGCATGGAGGAGAGTGTCTCCAGGACGCTGGTTTCACTGTTAAGCCTTCATGAGGTGTCGTGGGCCTAACTTAACGAAACATCGGTGAATGAGGGTGCCCACTTGATAACCCCAATGACATGCCGCATACTATATAGGCTACTGCTGTTGGATAGGCCATTTGCATTGTGCTTGTGACCATTTGTTGGCGGATTTGTGGGTAGTGTGCTTTTTAAAGTTAAACTTGAGCAGGGGCTTCTGAATGTGTTTTTACCTTGGATTTTGGCACAAGGGATTTTAACATCTAATCCTGTGTATTAATGTAATGCTGAAGCTAGCGTAGGCTAGTGACTGCTGTGAATAGGGCAGTTGGCAACTAGGGAAAGACCTTGTGACAGCACGGAAAGACGGCTGACAGGAGGGAATAGACCCCGCCGGGGCTACAATGGGTTAGCAGCTCATTGTGGCAGAGCCCAGGCTTCACTAAGCTATGGGCTGCACCCTACTAAGCTACAGTACGACATAATGAAAAAATACCCCTAGAGTCAGCGAGAGCAGGGGCGGAAGATGACTCACTTGTGATAGACATGGTTACTGACCCTGGAACGAATTTGATTACGAGTAAGGAAAACATGTTTGTGGAAGCCACTAGTTCAGAGAAAACTGAGAAAAAGCTGCAGATGTGTGTGTGTGGTTGGCAGAAGGTTACAAGTCTAAAGGGCCTGAAAATTCATCAAGGGAAAAAGAAGTGCTTGGTAGAGGGAACACAGGGTCCCCGCATTGATAGCTATTTCTTAAGAAGTGCATCAAGTCAGTCGGTTGAAGTCCAGCGACAGGAAGAAACCCACAGTTCGCAGGACATCAGTACCCCTGTTGTTGAGGTAAGTTCTAGCACTGAGGCAGAGAGAGAGGCCAGTCAGCCAAGGAGGGAGAAGATTAATGGTCATAGGCCTGGGGTTAGATGGCCAGGCGCAGCAGAATGTAGAATGTGGGAAGATGTTAATAGTGATTTGGTCAGTATCCTGGGTCAGCTCAAGGGGACGGCTGAAAGCAAATTAGAGAAAATGGGAGACATTATTTATAGCTATGGTAAGGAAAGATTTGGGACTATTGAGGGAAGGACAAAACGGCTACATGAGGTAGTTAAATCTAGGCGCCAGCAGGAGATAGATAAACTTATCAAGGAGAGGAGGCAGCTTAAGAAGCAGTGGAGAAAAGCTACAGATGATGAGAAGGAAGGTATTGACTGTCTACAAGCAGATGTGAGGGAGCGGTTAGTAGTGCTAAGAAGAGCTGAAAATATTAGGAAAAATAGGAAGAAGAAATCACGAGCCCGACTAGCATTCTATAAAGACCCATTTAAGTTTGTTAAGTCTTTATTCGTAATGCAGAAGAGTGGTAGTCTTTTGGAACCTAAGCAGAAGCTTGAGGAGTATTTAGAGGGAGTGCACAAAGATAGGGAGAGGTTCAGGGAGATGGTACTTCCTGCTGATATCCCACCTATTGGTGAATTAAGTAGCCAATGCGACGATAGTCCACCAAGGTGGAAAGAGGTGCAAGAAGTAATAAAACGTGCAAGGGCCTCTTCAGCCCCGGGACCTAATGGAGTGCCCTACCGGTTGTATAAGAGTGCACCAGATGTTTTAAGATTTTTATGGCAATTAATGAAGATAGTTTGGAAAAAGCAGAGTATTCCCAAGGCTTGGCGGAGGGCTGGGGGAATATTTATTCCCAAAGAAAAGGACGCAGTGGAGATTAATCAATTTAGGCCAATTAGTCTACTGAATGTTGAAGGGAAGGTTTTCTTTAGTGTGGTGGCACGGAGACTGACAAATTACCTTGAAAGGAATAAACTAATTGATACCACGGTGCAAAAAGCTGGAATTCCTGGCTTCTCCGGGTGCTTAGAGCATACCAGCATGATTTGGCACCAAATTCAATTAGCAAAGCGTGAGAAGAGAGACCTGCACGTTGTGTTCTTGGATTTGGCTAATGCTTTTGGGTCTGTGCCGCATAGTCTGTTGTGGGAGGCCTTTGATTATTTCAGAATCCCAGGTAGCATTAAAAGCCTAGTAAAAGCATACTTTCTGGATATTCAATTATGTTTTACTACAGCTGATTACACCACAGGTTGGCAACAACTTGAGATAGGAATCATGGCCGGATGTACCATCTCCCCACTTGCTTTTACAATGGCAATGGAGGTCATTATTAGGGCCTCAAAATGGGTAGTGGGCGGGGAGAAGTTGCAGGGAGGGCCACGCCTCCCCCCGATTCGGGCTTTCATGGACGACATGACAACCTTGACGACAACCGTTCCATGCACCAACAGGTTGCTGGGTAAGTTAAATAGTAATCTGCAATGGGCCAGAATGAAGGTGAAACCAAGTAAGTCTAGGAGTCTCTCAATTATTAAAGGGAAGGTAACAGATAAGAAGTTTGCTATAAATAAGGAGGTGATTCCCACAGTTCTGGAGAAACCAGTGAAGAGCCTGGGAAGGTGGTATGATGCAAGCCTTAGTGATAAATCACAGGTTGAAGACTTGAGACAGGTCACTAGGCAAGGTATTGCAAAAATTGACAAGTCGGGGCTGCCAGGTAAGCTCAAGCTGTGGTGTTTGCAGTTTGGTTTGTTGCCTCGGCTAATGTGGCCATTGACAGTTTATGAAGTTCCTCTGTCAAAGGTAGAGAGGTTGGAAAAAATGATCAACTCCTTTGTCAGAAAATGGCTCGGAGTCCCACGCTGCTTAAGCAGTGTAGCCTTGTATGGGAAGGGTATTGTAGAGTTGCCAATATCTAGTCTGACAGAGGAATTTAAGTGTGCTAAGGCTAGATTGGAATTGACTCTTACTCAGTCCAAGGACCCAGTGGTGAGGAAAGTTGCACCCTCAGTTAATGCAGGGAGGAAGTGGAACCCAGAGCAGGCAGTTAAGCAAGCTCAATCAGCATTGAAGCATAGAGATATAATGGGCCATGTGCAGCACGGGCGGGGGGGTCTAGGGGTGGGTGCAAGTAAACCCTTGTGGAGTAAGGCTTCTGCAGGAGAAAAGAGGAAAATGGTAGTGGAGGAAATGCATAGACAGGAGGAGGCTGTAAGATGTACTAAGGCAGTGTCGCAGGCAAAACAAGGGCAGTGGGTGAACTGGGAAGGGGTGGAAAAAAGACAGATTAAATGGAAAGATCTATGGGGCATGGAAGCTAGTAAGATCAGATTTATGTTAGGTGCTACATATGATGTGCTCCCATCTCCCAAGAATTTAAGTCAATGGTTTGGTGAGGATGATAAATGCATATTTTGCTCGTGTGTGGGCAGTCTCCACCATATCCTATCAGGATGCAAGGTAAGTCTCACCCAGGGGCGGTATACGTGGCGTCATAACCAGGTATTGAAATGTGTGGCAGCGGCAATAGAGGATAAAAGAAGAGAAGTCAATTCATTAGCAGCTAGTAAAGGGGTAAGGCAAATTAACTTTGTACGTCAGGGGGATAAACCTTGTTCCGCGAAGGCCAGGTGCAAAACCGGCCAGTTGAAAAATGGGGCGGGCTGGGAAATGAAGGTTGATCTTGGCCAGCAGATGGCGGTACCTCCACATATAGTGAGTACTAAGCTACGTCCTGACGTAATTCTATGGTCGGATTCAGAGAAGATAGTTTACTTCATTGAACTCACTGTTCCTTGGGAAGACAGAGTGGAAGTGGCCAATGAGCTGAAGAGAGCTAAATATACTGAAATAGCAGAGGAGGCAGCTAAGCGAGGTTGGAGTGCACGATTAAGGCCTATTAAAATCGGTGCACGTGGGTTTGTGGCCAGATCTGCTATTGGCTTGCTGTCTGAATTGGGCATTTGTGGTCGAAGTCTAAGGCAGGTGGTTAGTAACATGTCCTTAGCAGCAGAACGGGCAAGCGAATGGTTGTGGGTAAGGAGAAGTTACCCTTCCTGGGGCGCAAGCTAAGGTAAGCTAACTGGCTCATTTGTTTTGGTTGTGGGTAAGGAGAAGTTACCCTTCCTGGGGCGCAAGCTAAGGTAAGCTAACTGGCTCATTTGTTTTGGTGGTGGGTAAGGAGAAGTTACCCTTCCTGGGGCGCAAGCTATGGGGCCTGGGGCGCAAGCTAAGGTAAGCTAACTGGCTCATTTGTTTTGTGTTTGTGATGGACTGTGCCTAGGTTGATGGTACTTGGCTAAGGTTCTTTATGGTTTATGGTTCAGTCCACATCAACGGGACGGACCGACCTAGCCAACTTAAACCATGCCTAGGTTGGTTAAGGGTATTTGGATGCTTGTTGTGGTAATATGGGGCAGCATGGGGCGTAAGCTAACTGCTAACTGCTGGCTAATTTGTTTTGTGTTTGGGATGGGGCCTAAGATAATGGGCTAAGCTAACTGGCTAATTTGTTTGTGTTTGTGATGGGCTGTGCCTAGGGTGATGGTACTTGGCTAAGGTTCTTTATGGTTTATGGTTCAGTCCACATCAACGGGACGGACCGACCTAGCCAACTTAGACCATGCCTGGGCTGGTTAAGAGTATTTTGAGTATTGGATATTTCAATGTGGTAATATGGTGGTAGCATGGAGGAGAGTGTCTCCAGGACGCTGGTTTCACTGTTAAGCCTTCATGAGGTGTCGTGGGCCTAACTTAACGAAACATCGGTGAATGAGGGTGCCCACTTGATAACCCCAATGACATGCCGCATACTATATAGGCTACTGCTGTTGGATAGGCCATTTGCATTGTGCTTGTGACCATTTGTTGGCGGATTTGTGGGTAGTGTGCTTTTTAAAGTTAAACTTGAGCAGGGGCTTCTGAATGTGTTTTTACCTTGGATTTTGGCACAAGGGATTTTAACATCTAATCCTGTGTATTAATGTAATGCTGAAGCTAGCGTAGGCTAGTGACTGCTGTGAATAGGGCAGTTGGCAACTAGGGAAAGACCTTGTGACAGCACGGAAAGACGGCTGACAGGAGGGAATAGACCCCGCCGGGGCTACAATGGGTTAGCAGCTCATTGTGGCAGTAGCCCAGGCTTCACTAAGCTATGGGCTGCACCCTACTAAGCTACAGTACGACATAATGAAAAAATACCCCTAGAGTCAGCGAGAGCAGGGGCGGAAGATGACTCACTTGTGATAGACATGGTTACTGACCCTGGAACGAATTTGATTACGAGTAAGGAAAACATGTTTGTGGAAGCCACTAGTTCAGAGAAAACTGAGAAAAAGCTGCAGATGTGTGTGTGTGGTTGGCAGAAGGTTACAAGTCTAAAGGGCCTGAAAATTCATCAAGGGAAAAAGAAGTGCTTGGTAGAGGGAACACAGGGTCCCCGCATTGATAGCTATTTCTTAAGAAGTGCATCAAGTCAGTCGGTTGAAGTCCAGCGACAGGAAGAAACCCACAGTTCGCAGGACATCAGTACCCCTGTTGTTGAGGTAAGTTCTAGCACTGAGGCAGAGAGAGAGGCCAGTCAGCCAAGGAGGGAGAAGATTAATGGTCATAGGCCTGGGGTTAGATGGCCAGGCGCAGCAGAATGTAGAATGTGGGAAGATGTTAATAGTGATTTGGTCGGTATCCTGGGTCAGCTCAAGGGGACGGCTGAAAGCAAATTAGAGAAAATGGGAGACATTATTTATAGCTATGGTAAGGAAAGATTTGGGACTATTGAGGGAAGGACAAAACGGCTACATGAGGTAGTTAAATCTAGGCGCCAGCAGGAGATAGATAAACTTATCAAGGAGAGGAGGCAGCTTAAGAAGCAGTGGAGAAAAGCTACAGATGATGAGAAGGAAGGTATTGACTGTCTAAAGCAGATGTGAGGGAGCGGTTAGTAGTGCTAAGAAGAGCTGAAAATATTAGGAAAAATAGGAAGAAGAAATCACGAGCCCGACTAGCATTCTATAAAGACCCATTTAAGTTTGTTAAGTCTTTATTCGTAATGCAGAAGAGTGGTAGTCTTTTGGAACCTAAGCAGAAGCTTGAGGAGTATTTAGAGGGAGTGCACAAAGATAGGGAGAGGTTCAGGGAGATGGTACTTCCTGCTGATATCCCACCTATTGGTGAATTAAGTAGCCAATGCGACGATAGTCCACCAAGGTGGAAAGAGGTGCAAGAAGTAATAAAACGTGCAAGGGCCTCTTCAGCCCCGGGACCTAATGGAGTGCCCTACCGGTTGTATAAGAGTGCACCAGATGTTTTAAGATTTTTATGGCAATTAATGAAGATAGTTTGGAAAAAGCAGAGTATTCCCAAGGCTTGGCGGAGGGCTGGGGGAATATTTATTCCCAAAGAAAAGGACGCAGTGGAGATTAATCAATTTAGGCCAATTAGTCTACTGAATGTTGAAGGGAAGGTTTTCTTTAGTGTGGTGGCACGGAGACTGACAAATTACCTTGAAAGGAATAAACTAATTGATACCACGGTGCAAAAAGCTGGAATTCCTGGCTTCTCCGGGTGCTTAGAGCATACCAGCATGATTTGGCACCAAATTCAATTAGCAAAGCGTGAGAAGAGAGACCTGCACGTTGTGTTCTTGGATTTGGCTAATGCTTTTGGGTCTGTGCCGCATAGTCTGTTGTGGGAGGCCTTTGATTATTTCAGAATCCCAGGTAGCATTAAAAGCCTAGTAAAAGCATACTTTCTGGATATTCAATTATGTTTTACTACAGCTGATTACACCACAGGTTGGCAACAACTTGAGATAGGAATCATGGCCGGATGTACCATCTCCCCACTTGCTTTTACAATGGCAATGGAGGTCATTATTAGGGCCTCAAAATGGGTAGTGGGCGGGGAGAAGTTGCAGGGAGGGCCACGCCTCCCCCCGATTCGGGCTTTCATGGACGACATGACAACCTTGACGACAACCGTTCCATGCACCAACAGGTTGCTGGGTAAGTTAAATAGTAATCTGCAATGGGCCAGAATGAAGGTGAAACCAAGTAAGTCTAGGAGTCTCTCAATTATTAAAGGGAAGGTAACAGATAAGAAGTTTGCTATAAATAAGGAGGTGATTCCCACAGTTCTGGAGAAACCAGTGAAGAGCCTGGGAAGGTGGTATGATGCAAGCCTTAGTGATAAATCACAGGTTGAAGACTTGAGACAGGTCACTAGGCAAGGTATTGCAAAAATTGACAAGTCGGGGCTGCCAGGTAAGCTCAAGCTGTGGTGTTTGCAGTTTGGTTTGTTGCCTCGGCTAATGTGGCCATTGACAGTTTATGAAGTTCCTCTGTCAAAGGTAGAGAGGTTGGAAAAAATGATCAACTCCTTTGTCAGAAAATGGCTCGGAGTCCCACGCTGCTTAAGCAGTGTAGCCTTGTATGGGAAGGGTATTGTAGAGTTGCCAATATCTAGTCTGACAGAGGAATTTAAGTGTGCTAAGGCTAGATTGGAATTGACTCTTACTCAGTCCAAGGACCCAGTGGTGAGGAAAGTTGCACCCTCAGTTAATGCAGGGAGGAAGTGGAACCCAGAGCAGGCAGTTAAGCAAGCTCAATCAGCATTGAAGCATAGAGATATAATGGGCCATGTGCAGCACGGGCGGGGGGGTCTAGGGGTGGGTGCAAGTAAACCCTTGTGGAGTAAGGCTTCTGCAGGAGAAAAGAGGAAAATGGTAGTGGAGGAAATGCATAGACAGGAGGAGGCTGTAAGATGTACTAAGGCAGTGTCGCAGGCAAAACAAGGGCAGTGGGTGAACTGGGAAGGGGTGGAAAAAAGACAGATTAAATGGAAAGATCTATGGGGCATGGAAGCTAGTAAGATCAGATTTATGTTAGGTGCTACATATGATGTGCTCCCATCTCCCAAGAATTTAAGTCAATGGTTTGGTGAGGATGATAAATGCATATTTTGCTCGTGTGTGGGCAGTCTCCACCATATCCTATCAGGATGCAAGGTAAGTCTCACCCAGGGGCGGTATACGTGGCGTCATAACCAGGTATTGAAATGTGTGGCAGCGGCAATAGAGGATAAAAGAAGAGAAGTCAATTCATTAGCAGCTAGTAAAGGGGTAAGGCAAATTAACTTTGTACGTCAGGGGGATAAACCTTGTTCCGCGAAGGCCAGGTGCAAAACCGGCCAGTTGAAAAATGGGGCGGGCTGGGAAATGAAGGTTGATCTTGGCCAGCAGATGGCGGTACCTCCACATATAGTGAGTACTAAGCTACGTCCTGACGTAATTCTATGGTCGGATTCAGAGAAGATAGTTTACTTCATTGAACTCACTGTTCCTTGGGAAGACAGAGTGGAAGTGGCCAATGAGCTGAAGAGAGCTAAATATACTGAAATAGCAGAGGAGGCAGCTAAGCGAGGTTGGAGTGCACGATTAAGGCCTATTAAAATCGGTGCACGTGGGTTTGTGGCCAGATCTGCTATTGGCTTGCTGTCTGAATTGGGCATTTGTGGTCGAAGTCTAAGGCAGGTGGTTAGTAACATGTCCTTAGCAGCAGAACGGGCAAGCGAATGGTTGTGGGTAAGGAGAAGTTACCCTTCCTGGGGCGCAAGCTAAGGTAAGCTAACTGGCTCATTTGTTTTGGTTGTGGGTAAGGAGAAGTTACCCTTCCTGGGGCGCAAGCTAAGGTAAGCTAACTGGCTCATTTGTTTTGGTGGTGGGTAAGGAGAAGTTACCCTTCCTGGGGCGCAAGCTATGGGGCCTGGGGCGCAAGCTAAGGTAAGCTAACTGGCTCATTTGTTTTGTGTTTGTGATGGACTGTGCCTAGGTTGATGGTACTTGGCTAAGGTTCTTTATGGTTTATGGTTCAGTCCACATCAACGGGACGGACCGACCTAGCCAACTTAAACCATGCCTAGGTTGGTTAAGGGTATTTGGATGCTTGTTGTGGTAATATGGGGCAGCATGGGGCGTAAGCTAACTGCTAACTGCTGGCTAATTTGTTTTGTGTTTGGGATGGGGCCTAAGATAATGGGCTAAGCTAACTGGCTAATTTGTTTGTGTTTGTGATGGGCTGTGCCTAGGGTGATGGTACTTGGCTAAGGTTCTTTATGGTTTATGGTTCAGTCCACATCAACGGGACGGACCGACCTAGCCAACTTAGACCATGCCTGGGCTGGTTAAGAGTATTTTGAGTATTGGATATTTCAATGTGGTAATATGGTGGTAGCATGGAGGAGAGTGTCTCCAGGACGCTGGTTTCACTGTTAAGCCTTCATGAGGTGTCGTGGGCCTAACTTAACGAAACATCGGTGAATGAGGGTGCCCACTTGATAACCCCAATGACATGCCGCATACTATATAGGCTACTGCTGTTGGATAGGCCATTTGCATTGTGCTTGTGACCATTTGTTGGCGGATTTGTGGGTAGTGTGCTTTTTAAAGTTAAACTTGAGCAGGGGCTTCTGAATGTGTTTTTACCTTGGATTTTGGCACAAGGGATTTTAACATCTAATCCTGTGTATTAATGTAATGCTGAAGCTAGCGTAGGCTAGTGACTGCTGTGAATAGGGCAGTTGGCAACTAGGGAAAGACCTTGTGACAGCACGGAAAGACGGCTGACAGGAGGGAATAGACCCCGCCGGGGCTACAATGGGTTAGCAGCTCATTGTGGCAGTAGCCCAGGCTTCACTAAGCTATGGGCTGCACCCTACTAAGCTACAGTACGACATAATGAAAAAATACCCCTAGAGTCAGCGAGAGCAGGGGCGGAAGATGACTCACTTGTGATAGACATGGTTACTGACCCTGGAACGAATTTGATTACGAGTAAGGAAAACATGTTTGTGGAAGCCACTAGTTCAGAGAAAACTGAGAAAAAGCTGCAGATGTGTGTGTGTGGTTGGCAGAAGGTTACAAGTCTAAAGGGCCTGAAAATTCATCAAGGGAAAAAGAAGTGCTTGGTAGAGGGAACACAGGGTCCCCGCATTGATAGCTATTTCTTAAGAAGTGCATCAAGTCAGTCGGTTGAAGTCCAGCGACAGGAAGAAACCCACAGTTCGCAGGACATCAGTACCCCTGTTGTTGAGGTAAGTTCTAGCACTGAGGCAGAGAGAGAGGCCAGTCAGCCAAGGAGGGAGAAGATTAATGGTCATAGGCCTGGGGTTAGATGGCCAGGCGCAGCAGAATGTAGAATGTGGGAAGATGTTAATAGTGATTTGGTCGGTATCCTGGGTCAGCTCAAGGGGACGGCTGAAAGCAAATTAGAGAAAATGGGAGACATTATTTATAGCTATGGTAAGGAAAGATTTGGGACTATTGAGGGAAGGACAAAACGGCTACATGAGGTAGTTAAATCTAGGCGCCAGCAGGAGATAGATAAACTTATCAAGGAGAGGAGGCAGCTTAAGAAGCAGTGGAGAAAAGCTACAGATGATGAGAAGGAAGGTATTGACTGTCTAAAGCAGATGTGAGGGAGCGGTTAGTAGTGCTAAGAAGAGCTGAAAATATTAGGAAAAATAGGAAGAAGAAATCACGAGCCCGACTAGCATTCTATAAAGACCCATTTAAGTTTGTTAAGTCTTTATTCGTAATGCAGAAGAGTGGTAGTCTTTTGGAACCTAAGCAGAAGCTTGAGGAGTATTTAGAGGGAGTGCACAAAGATAGGGAGAGGTTCAGGGAGATGGTACTTCCTGCTGATATCCCACCTATTGGTGAATTAAGTAGCCAATGCGACGATAGTCCACCAAGGTGGAAAGAGGTGCAAGAAGTAATAAAACGTGCAAGGGCCTCTTCAGCCCCGGGACCTAATGGAGTGCCCTACCGGTTGTATAAGAGTGCACCAGATGTTTTAAGATTTTTATGGCAATTAATGAAGATAGTTTGGAAAAAGCAGAGTATTCCCAAGGCTTGGCGGAGGGCTGGGGGAATATTTATTCCCAAAGAAAAGGACGCAGTGGAGATTAATCAATTTAGGCCAATTAGTCTACTGAATGTTGAAGGGAAGGTTTTCTTTAGTGTGGTGGCACGGAGACTGACAAATTACCTTGAAAGGAATAAACTAATTGATACCACGGTGCAAAAAGCTGGAATTCCTGGCTTCTCCGGGTGCTTAGAGCATACCAGCATGATTTGGCACCAAATTCAATTAGCAAAGCGTGAGAAGAGAGACCTGCACGTTGTGTTCTTGGATTTGGCTAATGCTTTTGGGTCTGTGCCGCATAGTCTGTTGTGGGAGGCCTTTGATTATTTCAGAATCCCAGGTAGCATTAAAAGCCTAGTAAAAGCATACTTTCTGGATATTCAATTATGTTTTACTACAGCTGATTACACCACAGGTTGGCAACAACTTGAGATAGGAATCATGGCCGGATGTACCATCTCCCCACTTGCTTTTACAATGGCAATGGAGGTCATTATTAGGGCCTCAAAATGGGTAGTGGGCGGGGAGAAGTTGCAGGGAGGGCCACGCCTCCCCCCGATTCGGGCTTTCATGGACGACATGACAACCTTGACGACAACCGTTCCATGCACCAACAGGTTGCTGGGTAAGTTAAATAGTAATCTGCAATGGGCCAGAATGAAGGTGAAACCAAGTAAGTCTAGGAGTCTCTCAATTATTAAAGGGAAGGTAACAGATAAGAAGTTTGCTATAAATAAGGAGGTGATTCCCACAGTTCTGGAGAAACCAGTGAAGAGCCTGGGAAGGTGGTATGATGCAAGCCTTAGTGATAAATCACAGGTTGAAGACTTGAGACAGGTCACTAGGCAAGGTATTGCAAAAATTGACAAGTCGGGGCTGCCAGGTAAGCTCAAGCTGTGGTGTTTGCAGTTTGGTTTGTTGCCTCGGCTAATGTGGCCATTGACAGTTTATGAAGTTCCTCTGTCAAAGGTAGAGAGGTTGGAAAAAATGATCAACTCCTTTGTCAGAAAATGGCTCGGAGTCCCACGCTGCTTAAGCAGTGTAGCCTTGTATGGGAAGGGTATTGTAGAGTTGCCAATATCTAGTCTGACAGAGGAATTTAAGTGTGCTAAGGCTAGATTGGAATTGACTCTTACTCAGTCCAAGGACCCAGTGGTGAGGAAAGTTGCACCCTCAGTTAATGCAGGGAGGAAGTGGAACCCAGAGCAGGCAGTTAAGCAAGCTCAATCAGCATTGAAGCATAGAGATATAATGGGCCATGTGCAGCACGGGCGGGGGGGTCTAGGGGTGGGTGCAAGTAAACCCTTGTGGAGTAAGGCTTCTGCAGGAGAAAAGAGGAAAATGGTAGTGGAGGAAATGCATAGACAGGAGGAGGCTGTAAGATGTACTAAGGCAGTGTCGCAGGCAAAACAAGGGCAGTGGGTGAACTGGGAAGGGGTGGAAAAAAGACAGATTAAATGGAAAGATCTATGGGGCATGGAAGCTAGTAAGATCAGATTTATGTTAGGTGCTACATATGATGTGCTCCCATCTCCCAAGAATTTAAGTCAATGGTTTGGTGAGGATGATAAATGCATATTTTGCTCGTGTGTGGGCAGTCTCCACCATATCCTATCAGGATGCAAGGTAAGTCTCACCCAGGGGCGGTATACGTGGCGTCATAACCAGGTATTGAAATGTGTGGCAGCGGCAATAGAGGATAAAAGAAGAGAAGTCAATTCATTAGCAGCTAGTAAAGGGGTAAGGCAAATTAACTTTGTACGTCAGGGGGATAAACCTTGTTCCGCGAAGGCCAGGTGCAAAACCGGCCAGTTGAAAAATGGGGCGGGCTGGGAAATGAAGGTTGATCTTGGCCAGCAGATGGCGGTACCTCCACATATAGTGAGTACTAAGCTACGTCCTGACGTAATTCTATGGTCGGATTCAGAGAAGATAGTTTACTTCATTGAACTCACTGTTCCTTGGGAAGACAGAGTGGAAGTGGCCAATGAGCTGAAGAGAGCTAAATATACTGAAATAGCAGAGGAGGCAGCTAAGCGAGGTTGGAGTGCACGATTAAGGCCTATTAAAATCGGTGCACGTGGGTTTGTGGCCAGATCTGCTATTGGCTTGCTGTCTGAATTGGGCATTTGTGGTCGAAGTCTAAGGCAGGTGGTTAGTAACATGTCCTTAGCAGCAGAACGGGCAAGCGAATGGTTGTGGGTAAGGAGAAGTTACCCTTCCTGGGGCGCAAGCTAAGGTAAGCTAACTGGCTCATTTGTTTTGGTTGTGGGTAAGGAGAAGTTACCCTTCCTGGGGCGCAAGCTAAGGTAAGCTAACTGGCTCATTTGTTTTGGTGGTGGGTAAGGAGAAGTTACCCTTCCTGGGGCGCAAGCTATGGGGCCTGGGGCGCAAGCTAAGGTAAGCTAACTGGCTCATTTGTTTTGTGTTTGTGATGGACTGTGCCTAGGTTGATGGTACTTGGCTAAGGTTCTTTATGGTTTATGGTTCAGTCCACATCAACGGGACGGACCGACCTAGCCAACTTAAACCATGCCTAGGTTGGTTAAGGGTATTTGGATGCTTGTTGTGGTAATATGGGGCAGCATGGGGCGTAAGCTAACTGCTAACTGCTGGCTAATTTGTTTTGTGTTTGGGATGGGGCCTAAGATAATGGGCTAAGCTAACTGGCTAATTTGTTTGTGTTTGTGATGGGCTGTGCCTAGGGTGATGGTACTTGGCTAAGGTTCTTTATGGTTTATGGTTCAGTCCACATCAACGGGACGGACCGACCTAGCCAACTTAGACCATGCCTGGGCTGGTTAAGAGTATTTTGAGTATTGGATATTTCAATGTGGTAATATGGTGGTAGCATGGAGGAGAGTGTCTCCAGGACGCTGGTTTCACTGTTAAGCCTTCATGAGGTGTCGTGGGCCTAACTTAACGAAACATCGGTGAATGAGGGTGCCCACTTGATAACCCCAATGACATGCCGCATACTATATAGGCTACTGCTGTTGGATAGGCCATTTGCATTGTGCTTGTGACCATTTGTTGGCGGATTTGTGGGTAGTGTGCTTTTTAAAGTTAAACTTGAGCAGGGGCTTCTGAATGTGTTTTTACCTTGGATTTTGGCACAAGGGATTTTAACATCTAATCCTGTGTATTAATGTAATGCTGAAGCTAGCGTAGGCTAGTGACTGCTGTGAATAGGGCAGTTGGCAACTAGGGAAAGACCTTGTGACAGCACGGAAAGACGGCTGACAGGAGGGAATAGACCCCGCCGGGGCTACAATGGGTTAGCAGCTCATTGTGGCAGTAGCCCAGGCTTCACTAAGCTATGGGCTGCACCCTACTAAGCTACAGTACGACATAATGAAAAAATACCCCTAGAGTCAGCGAGAGCAGGGGCGGAAGATGACTCACTTGTGATAGACATGGTTACTGACCCTGGAACGAATTTGATTACGAGTAAGGAAAACATGTTTGTGGAAGCCACTAGTTCAGAGAAAACTGAGAAAAAGCTGCAGATGTGTGTGTGTGGTTGGCAGAAGGTTACAAGTCTAAAGGGCCTGAAAATTCATCAAGGGAAAAAGAAGTGCTTGGTAGAGGGAACACAGGGTCCCCGCATTGATAGCTATTTCTTAAGAAGTGCATCAAGTCAGTCGGTTGAAGTCCAGCGACAGGAAGAAACCCACAGTTCGCAGGACATCAGTACCCCTGTTGTTGAGGTAAGTTCTAGCACTGAGGCAGAGAGAGAGGCCAGTCAGCCAAGGAGGGAGAAGATTAATGGTCATAGGCCTGGGGTTAGATGGCCAGGCGCAGCAGAATGTAGAATGTGGGAAGATGTTAATAGTGATTTGGTCGGTATCCTGGGTCAGCTCAAGGGGACGGCTGAAAGCAAATTAGAGAAAATGGGAGACATTATTTATAGCTATGGTAAGGAAAGATTTGGGACTATTGAGGGAAGGACAAAACGGCTACATGAGGTAGTTAAATCTAGGCGCCAGCAGGAGATAGATAAACTTATCAAGGAGAGGAGGCAGCTTAAGAAGCAGTGGAGAAAAGCTACAGATGATGAGAAGGAAGGTATTGACTGTCTAAAGCAGATGTGAGGGAGCGGTTAGTAGTGCTAAGAAGAGCTGAAAATATTAGGAAAAATAGGAAGAAGAAATCACGAGCCCGACTAGCATTCTATAAAGACCCATTTAAGTTTGTTAAGTCTTTATTCGTAATGCAGAAGAGTGGTAGTCTTTTGGAACCTAAGCAGAAGCTTGAGGAGTATTTAGAGGGAGTGCACAAAGATAGGGAGAGGTTCAGGGAGATGGTACTTCCTGCTGATATCCCACCTATTGGTGAATTAAGTAGCCAATGCGACGATAGTCCACCAAGGTGGAAAGAGGTGCAAGAAGTAATAAAACGTGCAAGGGCCTCTTCAGCCCCGGGACCTAATGGAGTGCCCTACCGGTTGTATAAGAGTGCACCAGATGTTTTAAGATTTTTATGGCAATTAATGAAGATAGTTTGGAAAAAGCAGAGTATTCCCAAGGCTTGGCGGAGGGCTGGGGGAATATTTATTCCCAAAGAAAAGGACGCAGTGGAGATTAATCAATTTAGGCCAATTAGTCTACTGAATGTTGAAGGGAAGGTTTTCTTTAGTGTGGTGGCACGGAGACTGACAAATTACCTTGAAAGGAATAAACTAATTGATACCACGGTGCAAAAAGCTGGAATTCCTGGCTTCTCCGGGTGCTTAGAGCATACCAGCATGATTTGGCACCAAATTCAATTAGCAAAGCGTGAGAAGAGAGACCTGCACGTTGTGTTCTTGGATTTGGCTAATGCTTTTGGGTCTGTGCCGCATAGTCTGTTGTGGGAGGCCTTTGATTATTTCAGAATCCCAGGTAGCATTAAAAGCCTAGTAAAAGCATACTTTCTGGATATTCAATTATGTTTTACTACAGCTGATTACACCACAGGTTGGCAACAACTTGAGATAGGAATCATGGCCGGATGTACCATCTCCCCACTTGCTTTTACAATGGCAATGGAGGTCATTATTAGGGCCTCAAAATGGGTAGTGGGCGGGGAGAAGTTGCAGGGAGGGCCACGCCTCCCCCCGATTCGGGCTTTCATGGACGACATGACAACCTTGACGACAACCGTTCCATGCACCAACAGGTTGCTGGGTAAGTTAAATAGTAATCTGCAATGGGCCAGAATGAAGGTGAAACCAAGTAAGTCTAGGAGTCTCTCAATTATTAAAGGGAAGGTAACAGATAAGAAGTTTGCTATAAATAAGGAGGTGATTCCCACAGTTCTGGAGAAACCAGTGAAGAGCCTGGGAAGGTGGTATGATGCAAGCCTTAGTGATAAATCACAGGTTGAAGACTTGAGACAGGTCACTAGGCAAGGTATTGCAAAAATTGACAAGTCGGGGCTGCCAGGTAAGCTCAAGCTGTGGTGTTTGCAGTTTGGTTTGTTGCCTCGGCTAATGTGGCCATTGACAGTTTATGAAGTTCCTCTGTCAAAGGTAGAGAGGTTGGAAAAAATGATCAACTCCTTTGTCAGAAAATGGCTCGGAGTCCCACGCTGCTTAAGCAGTGTAGCCTTGTATGGGAAGGGTATTGTAGAGTTGCCAATATCTAGTCTGACAGAGGAATTTAAGTGTGCTAAGGCTAGATTGGAATTGACTCTTACTCAGTCCAAGGACCCAGTGGTGAGGAAAGTTGCACCCTCAGTTAATGCAGGGAGGAAGTGGAACCCAGAGCAGGCAGTTAAGCAAGCTCAATCAGCATTGAAGCATAGAGATATAATGGGCCATGTGCAGCACGGGCGGGGGGGTCTAGGGGTGGGTGCAAGTAAACCCTTGTGGAGTAAGGCTTCTGCAGGAGAAAAGAGGAAAATGGTAGTGGAGGAAATGCATAGACAGGAGGAGGCTGTAAGATGTACTAAGGCAGTGTCGCAGGCAAAACAAGGGCAGTGGGTGAACTGGGAAGGGGTGGAAAAAAGACAGATTAAATGGAAAGATCTATGGGGCATGGAAGCTAGTAAGATCAGATTTATGTTAGGTGCTACATATGATGTGCTCCCATCTCCCAAGAATTTAAGTCAATGGTTTGGTGAGGATGATAAATGCATATTTTGCTCGTGTGTGGGCAGTCTCCACCATATCCTATCAGGATGCAAGGTAAGTCTCACCCAGGGGCGGTATACGTGGCGTCATAACCAGGTATTGAAATGTGTGGCAGCGGCAATAGAGGATAAAAGAAGAGAAGTCAATTCATTAGCAGCTAGTAAAGGGGTAAGGCAAATTAACTTTGTACGTCAGGGGGATAAACCTTGTTCCGCGAAGGCCAGGTGCAAAACCGGCCAGTTGAAAAATGGGGCGGGCTGGGAAATGAAGGTTGATCTTGGCCAGCAGATGGCGATACCTCCACATATAGTGAGTACTAAGCTACGTCCTGACGTAATTCTATGGTCGGATTCAGAGAAGATAGTTTACTTCATTGAACTCACTGTTCCTTGGGAAGACAGAGTGGAAGTGGCCAATGAGCTGAAGAGAGCTAAATATACTGAAATAGCAGAGGAGGCAGCTAAGCGAGGTTGGAGTGCACGATTAAGGCCTATTGAAATCGGTGCACGTGGGTTTGTGGCCAGATCTGCTATTGGCTTGCTGTCTGAATTGGGCATTTGTGGTCGAAGTCTAAGGCAGGTGGTTAGTAACATGTCCTTAGCAGCAGAACGGGCAAGCGAATGGTTGTGGGTAAGGAGAAGTTACCCTTCCTGGGGCGCAAGCTAAGGTAAGCTAACTGGCTCATTTGTTTTGGTCGTGGGTAAGGAGAAGTTACCCTTCCTGGGGCGCAAGCTAAGGTAAGCTAACTGGCTCATTTGTTTTTGTGGTGGGTAAGGAGAAGTTACCCTTCCTGGGGCGCAAGCTATGGGGCCTGGGGCGCAAGCTAAGGTAAGCTAACTGGCTCATTTGTTTTGTGTTTGTGATGGACTGTGCCTAGGTTGATGGTACTTGGCTAAGGTTCTTTATGGTTTATGGTTCAGTCCACATCAACGGGACGGACCGACCTAGCCAACTTAAACCATGCCTAGGTTGGTTAAGGGTATTTGGATGCTTGTTGTGGTAATATGGGGCAGCATGGGGCGTAAGCTAACTGCTAACTGCTGGCTAATTTGTTTTGTGTTTGGGATGGGGCCTAAGATAATGGGCTAAGCTAACTGGCTAATTTGTTTGTGTTTGTGATGGGCTGTGCCTAGGGTGATGGTACTTGGCTAAGGTTCTTTATGGTTTATGGTTCAGTCCACATCAACGGGACGGACCGACCTAGCCAACTTAGACCATGCCTGGGCTGGTTAAGAGTATTTTGAGTATTGGATATTTCAATGTGGTAATATGGTGGTAGCATGGAGGGGAGTGTCTCCAGGACGCTGGTTTCACTGTTAAGCCTTCATGAGGTGTCGTGGGCCTAACTTAACGAAACATCGGTGAATGAGGGTGCCCACTTGATAACCCCAATGACATGCCGCATACTATATAGGCTACTGCTGTTGGATAGGCCATTTGCATTGTGCTTGTGACCATTTGTTGGCGGATTTGTGGGTAGTGTGCTTTTTAAAGTTAAACTTGAGCAGGGGCTTCTGAATGTGTTTTTACCTTGGATTTTGGCACAAGGGATTTTAACATCTAATCCTGTGTATTAATGTAATAGTTGGATCAATAAATCACCTTAATGGGGTTCACATTGTACGCGCAAGCAGCGGCAGTGCTGTGCAAAGAAACCCATTATTGTCAATGGCTTGCGCCCGCAAGAACTGGCCTGAGCCAAGTGTTGAACTTTGACCGCGGCACGCTGTAAATCATTGGTCTTTTGCACTGAGCCCGGTGGTAACCACAACAACAAAAATCTTTGGGCCATTACCTCAAACAAGAGCAGTGGTGAGCGCAGCCACGTACAATGTGAACCCAGCTTTAGGCTTGTTTCTGGGTTACAATGATGTTTTATGTGATTATACATATATTCATATATTATTATACATATATACTGTATTTCTTGCTAACCTTTAAGAAATGTAAGCATAAAAAGCTAAAGGAATTACATTAATTTAGAAATACAACCATCAACTGATCTCAGTCTTGGTTGAAGTTGAGAGCTGTCTTTACTCATTTGCATAACTGCAATTCAATTGGCTGGTGCCTGTGTTGCTGCTTGAAAAGTTGAACATTTCTGAACTTTCTGACACAAGCAACGCTGGCAAAGCAGCGCAACGATAATTCAGTTTGGCAACGTTTGACTTTAGCCCATGGAAAGTGAATGTGTTTGGCAATGTATAACTTTAGCCCATGGGAAGTGAATAAGAGGCATTTGTGGGTTGTGTGAAGGAGTTGTTAAGGTCAATTTAACTTTCACAATATCTAAGCATTCAGATCTAGGCAGCTTCACACTCAACAATGGGTCCTCAGACAGACTTTGATGTTTCTTGCTTTATAGATGTGTAACAATGGTGTAATAGATGTTTGTACTGTAGACCCATAATGTAAGATAATGAGCTTGAAGGTGCAGGCCATGATTTTGATCAAATTCAGCAGCTTGCTCCCCTCAGTGGAATGATACTAATACAAAAGTTAACAGTCCTGGTGCTGTGTATGAGAAAAATTGGTGGCTCAGAAGGAACCATACATAATTTCAGCCAATCAACACATTGCTTTGAGAGCACAGATGGGAGAGGAGTGATTTGATAGGCTGTATCTTCAGCATCTGAATTACAATGTAATATATTATTTTATAATGCTGGCCATTTCCCACAGTATTATAATTAAGCAAGGAATGTAGGCAGTTTAGGCAAACAAGGTTTGCATTTACATTGAATAAAGGTCATACAGTAATCTAATTCATGTTTTGACAATGATTTTGTCTGACAACAAAACCCGAGTCGGAAAACATAGAGATTGTGATTCTGATTCCACCTCATTTGGATCTGTATACACCCAAGTGTTAAGCAGAACATCAAGAGTAGAACCATCAAATGATCTAGGTCATGTATAGAAAAAATACCTTAGTTGTTCTGGGTAGCAAAATTTAATATCAACCCACAACCATGGGCGGATTAACTTTCGGGCCCCTGGGCCCAGATGTATTAAGGGCCCCCCACTAATTGTCGTATATGTGGGAGGGGGGGTTTGGGGGTCCTTTTTTTATTTGTTTGATGTGATTTCCTGTATTCATGGTGCATTTTGCAATAGATCATTGGAACTATGGTTTTAGGCAACATCTGTGTTGCTTAATGACGCATCGTACTACAGAGGTTACCAATGTAGTTACTTCAGTTTGATCTATGGTTTTGGGAAACCCTTGTAGCAAAACCATATAGTGCCAACCAGAGAAGTTGCCATCATAGTTAGCAACAAAACATTTAGGAAACGTACCCCTTGTGAGCCAGCATACAGTATAACCAGTCTGCAGAAACTCTTGCAAATTAATGGTTTATCTATATTGGACGAAGATGTGAAGTGAACTAGCAGGTTTAAGTCACTGCCCAGAGCAATGATGATGCTGCAGATGTTATTCAAAATACCAGTCATAATGATCAAACTATCTGGAATAAGAAAAATCCTCTAACCCCAGGATGTTAATCAAAATACCAGCAGCCATAATGATCAAACTATCTGGAATAATCATCTAACTCCAGGATGCTCAGGTCACCTACTGTACTGGGCTCAGATGAACAATGTAATTTGCATGACAGACTGCAAATGGAGAGACCTTACGCAAACACTCCCTTATGAAGCCCACATATTCAGGAGGAAAATCATGCTGAACCCAGATGTGAAGTACAGAAGCAGCTGCAGACGGAAGAAAGTAAAAATAGCAAGGCAAGGCAAGGCAAATGTATTCAAATACTGTATATAGCACATTTCATACGCAGGGGTAATGTGCTTTACATAAACAAAAACAAAGAATGCTAACAAGAGTAGAACATCAAAGCAAAAAAGGCCAATGGTTAAACATTTCTTTAAAAACATAAGACATAAAAGACACACAGATAATACAAAGATAATTGAAAGACAGAGTGCATTACAATTTTCAATTTCTGGAAATCAGCCAACAACTTACAATAGCCTTATGCTTCGTCAACCCTCCAGTTAGGCCACTGCACTAAATTTAGCTATAGACCAGTTAAAGGCAGAAAAAAAAAACTTTGAGCATCAGACAGTCTCTCGACAGGTTATGGAGCAACCATTATTGCTATGCCAAACCAAGATATTTGCATGACCACATACATACACAACACCCTGGTCTGGTACACCTGACTTGCAGTACACTGGGCAGGATTCAGAACAATCATTTTAAAATACTTGTCCTTGTTGGGGTAGGCCACTATGTTCATGGTGGGGCCATAATGGTCATGATGGGGCCACTATGGTCATGATGGCGCTGTAGGGCCACTATGGTCATGATGGGGCCACTATGGTCATGATGGCGCTGTTGGGCCACTATGGTCATGATGGCGCTAAAGGGCCACTATGGTCATGATGGGGCTGTTGGGCCACTATGATCATGATGGGGCCACTATGGTCATGATGGCGCTGTAGGGTCACTATGGTCATGATGGGGCCACTATGGTCATGATGGGGCCACTATGGTCATGATGGCGCTGTAGGGCCACTATGGTCATGATGGGGCCACTATGGTCATGATGGCGCTGTAGGGCCACTATGGTCATGATGGGGCCACTATGGTCATGATGGGGACACTATGGTCATGATGGCGCTGTAGGGCCACTATGGTCATGATGGCGCTGTAGGGCCACTATGGTCATGATGGCGCTGTAGGGCCACTATGGTCATGATGGTGCTGTTGGGCCACTATGGTCATGATGGTGCTGTTGGGCCACTATGGTCATGATGGGGCCACTATGGTCATGATGGCGCTGTAGGGCCACTATGGTCATGATGGGGCTGTTGGGCCACTATGGTCATGATGGGGCCACTATGGTCATGATGGGGCTGTTGGGCCACTATGGTCATGATGTGGCCACTATGGTCATGATGGGGCCACTATGGTCATGATGGCGCTGTTGGGCCACTATGGTCATGATGGGGCCACTATGGTCATGATGGGGCCACTATGGTCATGGTGGCGCTGTAGGGCCACTATGGTCATGATGGGGCTTTTGGGCCACTATGGTCATGATGGCGCTGTAGGGCCACTATGGTCATGATGGGGCCACTATGGTCATGATGGCGCTGTAGGGCCACTATGGTCATGATGGGGCCACTATGGTCATTATAGTCATGATGGGGCCACTATGGTCATTATGGTCATGATGGGGCCACTATGGTCATGATGGGGCCACTATGGTCATGATGGGGCCACTATGGTCATTATGGTCATGATGGGGCCACTATGGTCATGATGGGGCCACTATGGTCATGATGGGGCCACTATGGTCAGGATGGCGCTGGAGGGCCACTATGGTCATGATGGGGCCACTATGGTCATGATGGGGCTGTTGGGCCACTATGGTCATGATGGGGCCACTATGGTCATGATGGTGCTGTTGGGCCACTATGGTCATGATGGCGCTGTTGGGCCACTATGGTCATGATGGGGCCACTATGGTCATGATGGCTCTGTAGGGCCACTATGGTCATGATGGCGCTGTAGGGCCACTATCAGGCTCGGACTGGTAATCTGTACAACCGGGCAAATGCCCGGTGGGCCGGTCCACATGTGGGCAGGTGACCTCCGGGATTTTTTTGTTTTTAAAGTTATTTAGCCTATTTGCGGTCCGTCATGTAGGCCTAGGCCTAGGCTATAAATGCAGTTGCATCCATTTTGCTTGGGGGGTGACAGGTCAATCATTTCGGCCTCTTCATGACAGGTTCAGTGTGTGTTACGATCATGCCCCCCTGCCCCACCCCTCAAGTGGATTTGTCCAAGCAGCCGCTAGGTTTGTGGGGAAAAATAGCCTACGAGTGCATAGTAGCCTAGGCTGTATAAGTGCTCTCCGCTGGCTGGTGTTCACATCATCGCAATTTAACCGTAAACAGCAATCAGAGGTCTAGTTTTATTCCATAAATATATTGTTTTTATAGACGTTAGTTGCACGCGCCACCAAGAGCTTCCATTCCACTGCACCATGTAGGCTACTGCGGTTCTGTCAACATAAAAAAAATTTTTTTGGAGCTGATCCTACTCAAAAGGAACTTCAAAGTATTTCCCATATAGTATAACCTTTTAGCTCACAACGACAGAGAAAGTGAAACTTGGAAAGTGGAAGTCTCTCCACCGAGTGGTACATTAGATGCACAATCAATCGCGAGTTGATGCAGGTAAAAAGTATCAACTGGTAGGTTAGTAACGAAGGTAGCCTAATTTTGCAAAATGTGATGACGGCACACAAACTTGGGCAAAAACGTTTAGTATAGGCCCACACTTGTGGTGATAGCCTACAGTTAATGTGAATCGCGGACTATAACCAAAGTAGGCTAAAGGAGATTTGCACCAAATAAAGGCTGTGGTTGTGTTTCTACAACATGTTGGCACAAAACGTAATTTCTGTCAACTATCTATGACGATGTCCATGTTCAGTAGCCTATATTTTTCATTTAGTCAAGCAGTGACATGTGGTTTAATGCATGGGGTAAAATGACGTTGAGACAGACAGAAGATGACCCTGTCTTTAGTAGCATATCCCTGAATCCTGTCCCTCTCAAATCACTTTAAAATGGTGTGATTTTTTTTTTTTAAATCCCGGAGAGACACCCCAGGGTTATTGTGATTAGGCTATAGGTCCAAATCTAAATGTTTGGGTTCAGTTTATGAAGTGTTGCTACAGCATAAGTGTGTTTGTTATTTATAGGGGGGGAATCAGGGGGGGATTTTTTTTTTTGGGGGGGGGGGGGGGGGGGGGTGTCGTCGGACCAGTGGTGGGCCGGTCCAGGAGAAAATTGCCAGGGCCGAATTTTGTTCCCAGTCCGACCCTGGCCACTATGGTCATGATGGGGCCACTATGGTCATGATGGCGCTGTAGGGCCACTATGGTCATGATGGCGCTGTTGGGCCACTATGGTCATGATGGCGCTGTTGGTGACGGTCTGCAGGGCTCCCTTCCTCTCTGGGTGGATGTCAGTCCTTCCTGATGGTTTTTGCAGAGCATGGAATATGGCGACATCACATAAAGCAATGGTTGGAAGGACAAATGGGCTCACAGATTAGCTCTAACTAACTAGCTTTGTTTATGCTTTTCAGAGATCCATGGTCAGTGTATGACAAGCTTGTATGTCGTGGTGGTATGGATTTGACTCCTAGACAGAACCAATGTGCCCACATATGTCAACTCCATATGATGAATATTCATGCTCTTGACCCTAAACATGTATGGTCTGAGTGTAGGAAAAATGCAAATTATTCTGGACCACAACAATCAATTCAACCCCAAGAAGAAGTGAGGATAAATATGGACATGATTTTCATAAAGATTTTTCCGTCAGTGTATTTCCATTCAGATGCATTATATGCACTCTCACCAAGACACATTCTTTTGGCAGGATGATATAATTTTTGATCATTTTGTCATCTACAATATTTACATTGAGAAGAACAGCTTTTATTATTCAGAGTTCAGAGACTGACATTTGCTAAAAAGTCATGGTGGTATACACAGATTGTTCCATTCATCACATTTGCAACCCCAAATTAGAAAAAATTGGAACGTTGTGTAAAATGCAAATACAAAAAAAGAATGTGATACTATACAAATCTTGTAAACCCATATTTAGCAGCAAAAAGGACATAGACAACATATCAAATGTTGAAAATTAAAATTTTTACTATTTCATGGAAAATATATTTTAATTTTGTATGTGATGCTATCAACATGTTTTAAAAAAAAGTTGGGACAGGGGTATGTTGTATGTTGTAAATGTAAATGTAAATCATGAGGAGACCAGTTGCTAGAGTTTTTAAAATTGAAATGTTGTCCCATTCCTGTCCAATAAAGGATTTCAGTTGCTCAACATGGGGTATTCTTAATCATGTTTTTCATTCCATGATGCACCTAATCTAGAAGAATAGGTTCAGGGTAAAATAGGGCGGGGGAATGTCTTGCCTTTGGTTAGGCAAATGAGACATCACTTCTGTAGAGGTTTACAGCAAATCGACTCTAAACATGCTTTAATTACGTTTGTATCGGCAGCCATTTCGCACTGGTTTCAGTAGGAACGTTTCCCCATGAACACAATGGAAGTGAGATCAGTGGGCGTCTCTGAAAGTAGCTGTTTTCCGGTTGGGAAGGTTTTGGCCCAGAAATTCGTTCTGCACGATAAGAGCTTCTGGGTGCTCAGATTATGATGCACCTAATTTGACAGGTCTGGACTACAGACAGGTCATTTTAGCATCTGGACTCTTCCTCTAGTCCAGTGTTTCCCAAAGTCTGGGTCGCAGGAGAATTTATTTGGGTCGCCAGCACAATTTATGTTGTGTTATAGGCCTGATACCATTTGTCATTTGATACCAGGAAAGCTAACAGTGTTCTATTAGGATGTAGTTTGTTAACTATCACAGTCACGGTTTTGTCATAGAAGCTCATGAAACTGGAGCATGAAACTGGGGGACGAACGCATCGCAGAGAGGGAGCCAGAGCATGGATATCTACCTCTCAAAATGAAACCGTTCCGTTTCAGTGAGATTTGCATACCACTGTCATTCCTCAATGTGGAACTGTGAAACTCACCCACATACAATGTTACTCAGTGGCGACGTCTGGTGATTGCTATTGGCTCTTCTTCTTCATGTCACAGCAATACACCCGCCCCATCTATGGAATTACTTTGTTGTATTCTGCCAGTGCTGTTGCTTTTCCTCATGAATATCTTTGGACTTCTTATTTGTGTGATTTATATTTGTTTACAGAAATTATTATGAATCATTTTAAATAATATTATGGTGTAAATATGATCATTCTGGAGTCATTCTGTTTTGGAGTGGCCGAGTCAAAACCAGGATCTCAGTCTTATAGAAAATCTGTGGCTGGACTTAAAAAGCGTTGTTCACACCAGTTCACACAGTTTTGCAAAGTAAAATGGAGTAAAATTGCAGTATTCAGATGTGCAAGACTAACTGAGACCTATCCACGCAGACACCATGCTTTAGTTGCAGCCAAAGGTGCATCTACTCAATGCTGACTTGAAAGGGGTGAATATTTATGCAATCACTTGTATATAATATTTTTAATAAATTAACATTACTTTGTAGAAATTTGCTTTCACTTTGACATTAAAGAGGAATAATTTCATTATTGTAAAAAAGGCCAAATTAAATTGATCAAGATTCCATTTATCGTTGATTACCTGACGGAAAGACCACAGTTTGTACGGATGGGAGGATGTGTGTCCGAGAAGGTGGTTAGCAGCACAGGAGCATTCCAGCCCACTGCCATAACTATTCAGGGGTGTCGAACTGGGGGTAAAAGTCCAAGACCCCAAGGAGGGAGAAGGCCCTTAAAAAGTCTGGAATATATGCATGAGGGGGGTACATGGGTGCCCATCAGGACTGCCTATGCATAGCCCATGCCCAGGATCTTGTGCTGCGCCCTTGACTATTTACAGTAACTCCCCTTTGTGCCGTGAAAGGAGAATCTTATTCTGAGAGACAATGAACAGTTTACAACCTCTTGCAGAGACTTAATATCCAATTGTATTTTTGACTTCTATCTATCTATCTATCTGTAATTTGACTTCTATCCATCTATCTATTTATTTATTTATAAAAGTAGAAATATTCAAGGGGGTGAATACTTTTTATAGGCACTGTATGTCCTCATGTAGATTTGCGTCGGGAGATGCCAGGGAGCTACTGGTTGCCATGTTGCTAAGCCAGTAGGTGTGCTACTGGTTGCCAGGTTGCTAAGCCAGTAGGTGTCCTACTGGTTGCCATGTTGCTAAGCCAGGTGTGGTACTGGTTGCCAGGTTGCTAAGCCAGTAGGTGTCCTACTGGTTGCCATGTTGCTAAGCCAGTAGGTGTGGTACTGGTTGCCATGTTGCTAAGCCAGTAGGTGTCCTACTGGTTGCCATGTTGCTAAGCCAGTAGGTGTGGTACTGGTTGCCATGTTGCTAAGCCAGTAGGTGTCCTACTGGTTGCCATGTTGCTAAGCCAGTAGGTGTGGTACTGGTTGCCATGTTGCTAAGCCAGTAGGTGTGGTACTGGTTGCCATGTTGCTAAGCCAGTAGGTGTCCTACTGGTTGCCATGTTGCTAAGCCAGTAGGTGTGGTACTGGTTGCCATGTTGCTAAGCCAGTAGGTGTCCTACTGGTTGCCATGTTGCTAAGCCAGTAGGTGTGGTACTGGTTGCCATGTTGCTAAGCCAGTAGGTGTGGTACTGGTTGCCATGTTGCTAAGCCAGTAGGTGTGGTACTGGTTGCCATGTTGCTAAGCCAGTAGGTGTGGTACTGGTTGCCATGTTGCTAAGCCAGTAGGCGTGGTACTGGTTGCCCCACTGCTCTGCTCCCGGTGTGGTGGACGTAAGCCCTTGCTAGTTCAGCCCTTGCTAGTTCCCTTGCTAGTTCAGCCCTTGCTAGTTCAGCCCTAGACTTAACTCTCTCCACTTCTTCCCTTTTCTCCCCACAGAATTACAGACAGTGTTGCAGCTCTTCTGCGGGGGCAGTTTGCTGGGTCTGGATCTTCTTTGCGCACTGCATGCAGTAATTCTCCTCATAAAGTGCCCCTCACCGTTGGCTGTGCCTATGCCTGTGTGTGCATGCGTGTGAGTAAGAACCTGAGCTAAGGGCACGCATAGTCTGTCAGCCTCATTCCTCTTCCAGGACCGGTAACTGTTTGGTCCATTTACCCCTCTATCGGTTTTTGATTTGTACTATCTCTGCTGATTATCTCTGCTGATTTGTATTGTCTCTGCTGATTATCTCTGCTGATTTGTATTATCTCTGCTGATTTGTATTGTCTCTGCTGATTATCTCTGCTGATTTGTATTATCTCTGCTGATTTGTATTGTCTCTGCTGATTATCTCTGCTGATTTGTATTATCTCTGCTGATTTGTATTGTCTCTGCTGATTATCTCTGCTGATTTGTATTATCTCTGCTGATTTATATTATCTCTGCTGATTATCGCTGATGTACTGTCTATGCTATCTTGTAAATGTAAATGTAAATCAAGTTTATAGGCCACTTACAAGGAATTTGGTCTCTGCATTTATCCCATCTGTGAATTAGTGAGACACACAGAGCACACAGTGAACACACTGAGGTGAAGCACACACTACCCTGGAGCAGAGAGCTGCCTGCTACAGCAACGCTAGGGGAGTTGTGTTCTCTGGGTGTTCACTAATCCACGGATCCGGGTCCAAGTGCCCACGGGGACCCAGGTTCAAATCTGACCTGCGGTCATGTCCTGATCCCACCCCATCTCTCTCTCTCCCACTCACTTCCTGTCCATCTTCACTGTCCTGTCGAAATAAAGGCTAAAAGCCCAAAAAATATGGCCTGGAAAATCCAGACCCTGATAATCTAGAAAGATTAAGGGTCTGGCAAAGAGCAATGTAATGGCCCAACTCGAGGGGCAGCAACAAGCATGCATTTAAAAATCTCACTGCACGCAATTGGATAACACTAGATCATGTTTAGTCTAAATGATTTTGGACTTCGACGCAATCGGATAACACTACGACCAATGTGTACTGTCCTCCAACGTTGCAGCGCTGTCTTCATCAGTTTAGCTGGTTTCTTGGAATGTTGGGGTAAAAGTAACGTGCATCATTGCTCATTGCCAGAGTGTCTCGCAGAGGCAATTCCATTGTGCTCTCACGACAACTCTGGGTACAAAAAATATACTTAAAAAAAAAGAGTCAGAATCTACAAGAATGAAAGCAATGGTACGGTTAAAGACCATTCATTAAAGATTAAAGAGGATCAGAGTGATTATCAATCAAGAATTAAAGAGAACATAAAATTGGTTAATACAAGCATTATAAATGTTCCTTGATATAGACCTTATTCACAAATACATATACTGTACATAAATTATATGTTAATAGACAAAGCATGTTCCTATAAGTAAAGAAGTGTTACCTTCTGATCATGAAGCTGCTATACTTTCAGAAATACATTCTCCTCCTGCTGCAACTCTCTGTCCCTTGGCCTGGCATATGCCATCTGCTCTACCATGCTGGCAGCTAGCTAACCCCTGGGCCTGGCATGTGCCATCTGCTCACTAGCTAACCCCTCACCTCTTTGCTTCACAATGCCAGGTACTTCTGAATGTACTAGATGTGTTATGCTCACACATTCTGTGCCATACGCCTCTAAGTTGCCAATCACAGCAGTGAAGCAGCTCTTACCGGCACTATGGTTTTAAAGAAAAAATTTTTCCGTAAAGTAATGGTGTCACTCGTTTTTGTGATACACTGACATACAAAATGGAAAATGGAGGGAAAGAAAAGATTTTAAGAGGCAAAATATAACTCCGCTTTAAAACCTAACTAGTCATGGATAATTGTACAGTCAGATGAATACAAAACAGGGCAAGAATGAGTTGCTCTTTACTGGCTGATTAAATGACTAACACTATGCTGGTGAGTGGGGGCTGCCGTGGCCTACTGGTTAACGCTCCTGACTTAACCAGAGGGTTGCCGGTTTGAACCCCGACCAGTAGGCGTGGCTGAAGTGCCCTTGAGCAAGGCACCTAACCCCTCACTGCTCCCCGAGCGCCGTTGTTGTTGCAGGCAGCTCACTGCGCCGGGATTAGTGTGTGCTTCACCTCACTGTGTGTTCACTGTGTGTTCACTGTGTGCTGAGTGTGTTTCACTAATTCACGGATTGGGATAAATGCAGAGACCAAATTTCCCTCACGGGATCAAAAGAGTATATAGCCTATACTACATTTACCTACTATACCTCAAACACTGCTGATGAGCTTGCCTCAAATAATATGCTGATGAGCTTGCCTCAAATAATGTGTCTGAAGTGTCTGAAAAGCTATCGTCATGGTCGGGTCTTGAATCCAAGCCGTTGGAGTGGCAAACAGACTATTTAACCTCTAGGCCGCTGAGGCTGAGACTCTATTGCAGAGCAAGATGAGTTCAAATTAACTCAATTGCAGAGCAAGAAGAGTTCAAATTAACTCAATTGCAGAGCAAGATGAGTTCAAATTAATTTATCCAGGATAAACAAATGTCCAAAGCTCAGATGATCAAATGAAAAACAAATGCAATAATTCTTTTGAAATATTTTTTTTTTGCTTTTATTTAAAGAATTAAAGTCAAACAGCAAATCAGAGTGAAGAGTACAGAGTTAAATCCAGGGTAGAAGGACAGACACACCAAGTGCAAAATCCAAAGAGATACCTTAAACAGTCCATGTCAAAACAGAGACAAAATCCAGCAAGGCCGTATAATCAGTAGGCTTATGACTTTAGAAACACAGGGAGTCACAAAGACTAAGCAAAGAGACAGCCAAAGAACAGGGTTCCTGAGAGACATGTGACCACAGACAAGGACGTGCAGGTTAATTGGATAACAAGAGGATTGGGTAACAAGTGACTAGCTAGAGACAAGTTGAAACACATCCTTCCATTGAGCATTATTTAGATGGGAGCCAAACCATTTACAATTGTATATGGCTAAAAGTTGAAGATGAGAAAAGTGTTGGGCTTTTTAATCCCCAAATAATGTTTGATTGTGAATATTCATGAGTAGAATGGTCTCTCCAGACGTGTAATACAACAGGACACATGAGCTTCCAAAGATAAACACATGAAGAAATACCTTGCCTCTGTTAAGAACTATGCAGTTTTTAAGCTTAATTTACCTTAACTTAACAGCTTCAGAGTCAATGGAATGGTTATATGACTTTTTCCAGGTTGAATGGTGGCCGTCTAGCTTCCCCCTTGCATCTGTGAGCGGAAAAAAAAAAGCCTTGCAACTTTGGTCCGGTGAGCCGCCGGCCTCAGAGTCAGAATGTATCGCGTTCTTGGGATGTAACAAATTGCTTTTTGCATTACGCACATACACACCAGGCCGGCTAGAACAAGGTAGCGATGGAGTTTCTCAGATATTCGTCATGGCAGAGCCGGTGTAACGAAGAAAAGAGAGTAAACCATTGTCGGAGGAACAGGGAAAGCCAGAAACGGCAGACTGACCGAGCGAGGAATGTTGTAAAATCTACTCTGAAGCTGTAGTGGGAGCTCTGTATAGAAAACTGCGAGCAAAAAGCGAGAAGACAGCAAACTAATTACCAAAACTGTAGTTGTATCTTGGTTTTTTATGATTTTCTGGACGTGTTTTTTTCCTTTCAATTATTGAAGACCATTCATCTTGGTGAGATGATAAAGGACCACATGTATATGCTGTGATAACACACCTGCACATTCAAATGAAGGCTAAAAGTCCCTGCCAACCTAGCTATACACTACCAGCCCAGCATCAACAGTCTATCACAAGACCTCCACTTTCCTTTGGGAGGTGCTGGTAGTGGGACAGTTGGTAAGTGTTCCTTTAGTCTTCTGTAATAAACTCCAGGTTCGCTAACTACGTTGTAATGCCCTGGTCAGGCAAATTTGTGCCAGAAATTAGCAAATTAAAATGCATCTCAAACGTATCTCCCTCATGTTATTAACCAAAATGCATCTCCATCATTGTTATTGACAAGCCAGTAGTTGGCTTGGAAATAAGGCACATGTGTGGCTTAGTAGACCACTTCTTACCTGGGCAAATACTGAGAAATGAGTACATTCTGTTGTCAGTAGTAGACTCAACTACTACGATGATTTCTATTCTGGTCTTCCTGACAAAATGATAAATAAGGGTTACATTTACAATGCAGCAGCATGTAAGCATTAGACCAGAAAGATAGCCCACATTCACAGTTTTAAAGTCCATTCACTGGTTGCCTGTTTTTAATTTTTTATTTATGTTGCCGTGTACTACCATTTCATTTACTGTGTAGTTTGCATATGCTTAATTTATAGATATAATAATTCTGATAATTATAATCTGATATGATCACAATCATTTTAAACTTGTGTTTGATGTATTGCTTTTGCTATTATTCTCTGATTACAGCATGATTACTTCTATTTAGTTCATTTATATTTTTTCTTCTTCTAACTTTTGTCTTTCCTGACCATGATACACTCTTCCCTAATAGGTCAAACAAGGCCTCAAGGCATCAGTCACAATTACCTGACCATGATACACTCTTCCCTAATAGGTCAAACAAGGCCTCAAGGCATCAGTCACAATTACCTGACCATGATACACTCTTCCCTAATAGGTCAAACAAGGCCTCAAGGCATCAGTCACAATTACCTGACCATGATACACTCTTCCCTAATAGGTCAAACAAGGCCTCAAGGCATCAGTCACAATTACCTGGCAACATATGGCTATGGTATGGTTTGTTGTAATGTAGTTGGCTATCTACTAATGTGTTATGTCTCTATCAACAGCAAAATAAAAATACACCACACATTGCTTTGAATTACTTTTTATTGAGTGTTATTAAACAATAAATAAATGAATGCATAATTATGAATGACTTAATTCATGATTTGAATGTTGAAATAAAACCACACATGCACACTTAATACAACTCAATCCCATTACGGTACCTAGTTTTCTAATATCTATGCTACAAATCCCACACTGACTGGGGACAAAAGGTTTTCAGCAAACAAAAGGATCAGACAGTACCATCTAACAGAAGCACATATTTGACGCACTTCAGTGACTTGCAGACATCATAAAAGTTTATCTATAACATAACAGTATATTCAATTTTGATTGCGATTCATCCAGCATTGTGAGTGTGTGAAATATTTATATTGCTTTCAATAATTAGACCATGTTTAAGAAGTAGAATGTTACATGTTGCAGTCATCAATTGTATTTATTCTTTTTTTGTTTTGCAGAAAAGGTAGATTACTGCTATGAGCTGGCTATTGGACATGCAGTATTTGAAACACTTGAGATTCTTAGGGGAGGGAAAAAGAAAAGACATCCTCTCTAGAGTAAGGAACATTGAAAACATCAGTTATCATCCAATAGCATAATTATATATAGTGGCTGGAACAGTTATTATCCAATAGCATAAATATACAGTATATAGTGGCCGGAACATTGAAAACATCAGTTATTATCCAATAGCATAAATATATATAGTGGCCGGAGTAGAGCAACATGCCATGGTTTGAATATATAACCTGACTCTCGCAAGATGAATTTCGTTCCGCCTAGCTCCACTCATCCATCTGGGATCGATCCATTGGAGTGTTGCTTCAGAAGGCTGGGCCTTATTAAAAAATCCTTGCATATGATTGGATAAGCCACTTGTCCATCTATTGACGTGCTACTTCAACCACTCACATCGAAGCCAACCCGTGACGCTGAGAACAGTCTCACAGTCGCTTCTACGCTACGTCACATCTATGAAACTCCCGCCCTGCGTCCTGATTGGCTCTACCATACAATCTTGTGCTAAAATCAGTCTCAACGGAAGCGATCCCAGATGGATGTGAGTGGAGCTAGGCGGAACGATATTCGTCTGGCGAGAGTCAGGTTAGTGAATATAGATAGTAAAATAAAAATATAAACAATGAAATAATAATGACGTCTCAAAATCAAACATGTACTAATATCTCAATATCTGCCTGAGGGAGGAGCAGTGCTACAGATTTCTTATTATTATTTGTATTTGCAGCTCAATGAGGGGCCTGATTAATGCATTAAAGGACAAAATTAAAGGAGTATTCTGGTGATTTACATAGATCTCTGTTTCTTAAGGTCAGTTACCGAGTATGGTGTCGGTATGAATTTCTTTTAAAAAATAAAAAAAAATAGATACTACCTAGCTCGAGTTGCTGCAGCCAACAGCTACAGCCAGGCAGCTACAGTCAGCCCAGCGCTCTTGTTGGTCTTCTGAGAAAAAGTTGTTCTTCATAATCCTCAAGAGTCAACACTCTTCCCTGTTGAGAGAGTTGGACTGGGAAAGATGACCCATCATCTCAGCCCCTTCAGAGCATGGGAAGACCATAAACATGACCAGGGGTGTCGGACTGGGGGTAAAACCACTACTGATTATAGGGGCCCAAGGGGAGAGAGGGCCCTTGAAAAGTCTGGAATATATTTTATTTTACCTAGATATTTTCATTTCCTAATTAAATGTCATAACATGGGGGCCCATCAGGACTGCCTATGCAGGGCCCCAGGGTCTTGTGCTACGCCACTGGCTACAGTGCAATCCTAGGGCATGAACAGGAGCAAGAGGCATTTTGTGATTCATTCATTTCTGAAACACAGCTTGATGTTCTTTAGACTCCCCAGATACGCCAGGTAGACAACAGGCATGAGGTTGCTCGCTATTGTGGCAGACATATAACTGGGAATGACCACATTACAAAATAACTCTGGTTCACTCATATCCATTAACTGGTACACCACTAGCACAAGCAGCGGAGGACAGTAGTACACTGCTGTCATGACGAGGCTGTTCATTATTGTCTGCATAGCTCTCTGTTTCTGCGGGTGGACGTCACTCCTACCCGAAGGATCTGGCTTTCTCAGAGCACAGATGATCGAGATGTCACAGAAGGCGATGACTGCAGCTGAAAGGCCAAGTGACAGGAAGGTCACTATGGCTAAAAAATTAACGGACACGAATGCGTTCCCATAACCGAGTGTGATTAACCAGACCAGTACACAGAGCACCAGTCTGTATCTCCCGTTCTTCATTTTCATGTACGTGATGGAGTGAACCACAGCCATGTAGCAGTCCGCACACATGCAGGTCATGAACAGGGGCATGCCACACAGGGTGAAACAGTAAAAGAACAGACATCCAGACAGTACGAGTTCATCACGCCAGACAAAAAAATTGAGTACATTAGCAATTAGATGCAGGTTGAAAAGTAAGTCCATGACGGTGAGGTTAAGCATGTAAATATTGTTAGATGTGGACGAGCCGCTACGCTGCCTCTGAACGAGCACCCACAGAAGCCACACGCTGGCAGGAACACCCACACATGCACAGGGCACACAGAAGATGCCCCAAACCAATGGGCCCACCAACAGATCAGTGCAGAAGAGGTCAATGTTAGAAGTGTCGTTCATGAGGCTGGTTGAATTATTGAATAGCCATCTATCCCCATGATGAAACATGGAACCCATTTCTGAATTTAACCCGTTAAGTTCAATTCAATAAATATCCATGTAAGAATTTGTTTAATAGGCATTTATCCCCATGATCTGAGGACCTGAAACCCAAATATAAAATCAAACAGTTAAGCACAATTTAAAAATGTATGTATGGCTAGTATGCAGACAGAATGTACAATAATTAACATCTAAGTTGTGAGTCTGACTTACTTGAAAAATGAAGGTTTTCTGACACTTTTTGATTCTGAAGCGTGACCCAGTGGCGATCTTCTGGTTCACTATAGGTGCTTGGCTGGCAATATATTATTTTAGGCTTCATTTGAATGCGCAGGTGTGTTATCACAACCAACACAAACGTGGCATCATCTCATCTCACAAAGGCAAATTTTCATCACCCTTTCACAGAGATGGTGGTGGTTAATGATCTGAATATGGAAAACGATAAAGTCTTCATTTATTTACTGCTTAATTTAAGTGCAGCAGTCCATACACTTGACCACAATATCCTTGAGCTCTCAGCTCATGTCTCTGTCTAGCAGAGACTACTTTGTCCTCCTTGATTACAAGTCCTTGGCTAACGCCACCACGATGAAAAGGGCTCCAGAAAACCAGCGGTCAAATCTCAAGAATGTTTTTTTAAATTCAGTTTAAATAGCAACATTTTCTAAATATATTACCATGACATTTTTTCACAATATATTGATCTCCAGTAGGGAAAATTCAGTGTGATGCTTTAGCACAAGGAAATGTAGTTAACAAGAAGCAAGCCTAGGCCTACTTGCAGGGCTGGAGTGGGGCCACTTTTCAGCCCTGGAGTTTCAGTTTCAGAGGGCCCACTTTTTTAGTGGTGGTGGAAATTGGATAAATAAGGCAACATTTCAGCTCTTATCCTGTAGTTTTTATTATAGGCTACCAATATTCCACTATTCCACAAGGATAGGTTGATAAGTTAACAAAAACAGGAAGGAAGAAATAAAGCATTTGAAATGTATCCCACAACTCCACTAAGAGGCATATTGAACTACTGTATTGTTTACATGTTTTTTCTGCATGGGTCAGCTATCATGTTTGGTGATTTGCTCCTTTACTACACCCACTTCTTTACAAACAAGGCATATAGGTTGATCATGTAGCCTACTGCTGTCATATAGCATACTGTTCTTTCTTACATAAAATAACTTTAATTCATGGTTAACTAATTTCGGGCTCATCATTTTCAGCGGGGGACTGGCTGATCTGCTGCTCAGAGGCTACATTTGTTATTAGGCCTAGGCTACTGCATACACAGATGACAGAGACTTGCAATATTTGCAAAGTCTATGAATCGCCATATTGGATGATCCAAAAAGGCTAATATTTTAATTAATTTAATATGTCGCTTGCGAATAGGTTGACAACGCTACAACGTCCAGTATTAGCCCAATAATTACGCCACTGTGCGCCGCATGGCTATCTCTCTTTACCAGTTGCCATTTATGTCTGTCCTCTTCAAAAAAAATCTGGAAGCTTGACACATTTGACAGCGTTTTCCTCCAATACTTTTTGTCTTTTTTACCTGGCCTTTTCAGTTCCTCATGGCCTCTTTGTACCATCCATCCTCCCTGACGCTTATCACTACGGTAGGGCCGGCCCGGCTGGTAGGCTATCTGAGAAAACTTTTTAGGAAAGACGGGCTATATGGACCCAACCAATTAACTCTTCTTGGGAGGGGAAAACAATCCATGCAGAATGCGAACGTGTGTAGCCAACTTTAAGAGAAGATTAACGTGGCAAATGTCAATATTTTTCCTTCGACCGGCCCAAAAGTGACGCCCACCGGGAATTCTCCCGATTCTCCCGATTACCCACTCCGGGCCTGCCTACTTGCTTCCAGGGTCAGAGTTCATGTGAGTCCATGGTGTTCCCTGGGATGCCTACCAAGTGTCACCAAGCACCCTTGACATCCCAGATAGCAATTTCCTTTGGGCCGGATCCGCATAAAAGCCTTTAGATCCGCCTGTAGCGGACATACGGTATCTGACTGTGGGCCAGGTCTGCTCCTGATACAGGTTTCAGCTCTGCTAGCAATGCTGTTTTATCACCGGTTTACAGATTTGTCCCAGGTCCAATTTCCGCAACTCAACTGGAAGTCAGGAGATGCTTTTAAAATACAAAACACTGATTTGGCCCAAACCTGTGATACGGATATGAACCGAAGGACCATTTTTTCACAGCAGACCCAGGTGGTAATGATATTAATTAAGGTGCTGATTCTGCTAAATTGACTGTCCTTTCCCTACTTCATTGTCAACTGGCTGCTAAAGAAAAAAAAAGGTATTTTGGAATGGCACAAATTTAGAAACCATGGGGGTGCACTATGTTCCCATGGCCACTTCATTTCTACAGTAAGGCTGGAAAAGAAGATATAGTTGGCTCAATATTGATCATATGTTCGTTTCATTATTTTTATTATTACCTAGCAGTGGTAAAAGTAGTCAATTGTTGTTTGTGTCAGATCTAACAGTGCTATGAGACAACCCCATATTCTTTCCACGCATGCAGAAGTCCAAGCAGTAACGTTAATCAAGGATCTTTGGTTTGCTCACTATCAATCTTTTGACATGATTTGCCAGCATGGGGTTGGACTAGGACAGCCCAACTTTTCAAGGTAGGTTATCTGCTTTTTATCTCTGTTTTATTCAGAGACAACAACAAGCAACCGAGCGATTGATAACTTTAAGGTTATACTTTCCAGCAATATGGTCTAGCCTACTACCTTAGCCATCACAATAACTATTTTGGAAAAAACATTGATAACGCTAACAGGATCACTGATGATAAAAAAAACGAGTGTAATTGTGACTACCTATTTTCAAAAAGGAATAAATGGCTAATGTTTATTTTGTGTTGTTTCAGATTGACAATGGAGATGACTGAGGAAGACAGCCTGAATATCGATGGGAACAGTGGAATTAACACAACTTAAACTTTGTCTGGGATTGCACTTCTACAGCCAGGTTGTTGAATAAAAAAATAATTAGACACTTATGTGTAAAGTTTTTTTTACCCCCCTCTTGTTTGTAGCCTAGCTTATGTTTATCAGTTGAGCTGTTGGGAAAACGTTACGAACTTTAGCCTGGGTGAACCTATAACGAACCTGTTAGCAAATGTGTAGCAAACAGATTTTTCAGGATAATTAGGCCTAATTACCAATCACATTTCACATGTCAAATAAAGCCAGCTGATGTCTGATAAACGGGTCCGTACCACACACAATAAGCGGACCCGTATTGCATATGATAAGCAGATCTGGAACACGTCAGTACCACAGACTACCATACGGAACTGGCCCAGTCTTAGCCCTTATTGGTACCAGATCCGTCAAACGGATCCAGACCAATTTTGGACCGATGTGCGTTTGGACGCCGGATCAGGTCCATTATGCAGATCCGTGCCGGACGTTGAGGTAGGTGTGGCCCAGTTCCGTCCAAGTGTATGTTTGCTATCTGAGATTGGAACAGTGCTTGGCGAGATTCAATGACATAACATACTTGAAAAAGCAGTCTTGAAGGATCCGTCAACTTTGAGGAACAGCCTTAGTCTCACCACATGAAAATACCCCCTCATCTTAAAGGAATTATCCGGAGTAAAATGCACTTTAGATCGATTTACGGATGATTGGGGGTACATACGTTGAGTTGACATCAAAATCATGTCATTCGGATGTGTTTTGAGAAAGTTCGATTGTACCGTTTTCAGTCAAAACTCGTAGCCTGGAAGTGAGCAGGGCATATCAATTTCGCCGCTACAAAACGCTATTTTTATACCCCCAGTACTGGCTTGATGAAATTCATTCTGGACTCTCTATCCGACCACATAAAGACCTCGGGATACTTCGGTTTGGCTTTAGGGACCCTCTACTCACTACCACGTAAGTGTTATGTTGTTTGGAACTGTAGAAGAGGTATAAAAATAGCGTTTTGTAGCGGCGAAATTGATATGCCCTGCTCACTTCCAGGCTACGAGTTTTGACTGAAAACGGTACAATCGAACTTTCTCAAAACACATCCGAATGACATGATTTTGATGTCAACTCAACGTATGTACCCCCAATCATCCGTAAATCGATCTAAAGTGCATTTTACTCCGGATAATTCCTTTAAGGGGGGCCATTCTATATGATACCCACCAGGGTGTATACGCATACCCTCCTCTGGATACCTCAATCTGAATAGCCTGTAGGGAAACTGTACGCTAGAATCATCACTCGTGCACTAGTCATGCACTACACTATATTCACCTATACATTCTACCAGCATGTCAGGCCAGCATTGGGCAGCCGTGGCCTACTGGTTAGCACTTCAGACTTGTAACCGGAGGGTTGCCGGTTCGAACCCCGACTGAGCAAGTCACCTAACCCCTCACTGCTCCCCGAGTGACACTGTTGATGCAGGCAGCTCACTGCGCTGGGATTAGTGTGTGCTTCACCTCACTGTGTGTACGCTGTGTGTGTGTTTCACTAATTCACGGATTGGGATAAATGCAGAGACCAAATTTCCCTCACGGGATCAAAAGAGTATACTTACAAGCAATACAGACACAGTGTCAGATTAAGCAAACTAGAGACACACAAAGCAGAGAACATTATACAAATCCCCCCCCCACACACACACACACACACCTGGTCAGCACCATGAGTCTAAGAAACTTTAAAAATAAACAGGAAATAAAACCCAAGCACAACTGAGATGATATTAACTTAAGGGAGGGGTCCTTGAAGCCATACTCCTTGAAGAAAGCACTCAGTAGAGTTAATCACAATGTTTTAGTTTCCAAACACATACTGCCTTATCAAGCAAGTCATTTTTGTGTGTTTATTTTACTGCAGTTGACCTGTGTTGTAGGTAGAGGCGGACAGAGTACATAGCTTCATTACTTGAGTAAAAGTACAGATACCCTTTGCTAAATTTTACTCAAGTACAAGTAAAAGTACAACAGTCAGATGTCTACTTAAGTAAAAGTACTGAAGTACTTGTTTTTAGAAGTACTTGAGTATCAAGAGTACAAGAGTAGCCTACATTTTCTAAATATTGCATTACTACTGCCACAATGCTTACATTTATGTACAGAAACGTCCTACATGGAGTTATGAAAATTTTTAATGTTAATACCTTGGAGAATGTAAAATGAATTGGAAGTAAAATGAAGTCATTTTCATCTTTTTACCATGTTGCCAGGGATGGGCAGTATTTCTAATACATGAATTTATGAATACTATTTTGTAATTGAAACACTTGAAGCGAAAACTATCATTAACTTGTTCAGAAAATTGAAATAGTCTAGCGAGGTGGGGCCACAGGTTGGCACATTCCCGGGATGGACCTGCTGCGTCTTCATCCATTGTTTCATCCATGGTTTCGTCTCTTATCTAAATTTGACCATGGAGTTGACTTTGGCGGAAAGCTGAAGGTGATTGCTGATAGGCTGTCCCAATCAGTGGCGCCTGCACAATCCAATCACGTTTGAGAGGGAAACAACAAATTGAGGGTTTCCGAGATTTTTCTTTTTTCCTTTTTTTAGAAGTAGTAACGGGTACTCACGGTTATGGATAGAAATGTAGTGGAGTAAAGAGTACAATATTTGCCTCTCAAATGTACTTGAGTAAAGACATGAGTACTCCCCAAAAATGATACTCGAGTAAAGTACAGATCCCTCAAAATTGTACTCAAGTACTGTACTCAAGTAAATGTACTCTGTTACTGTCCGGCTCTGGTTGTAGGCTACTGTACCACGTAGGACCTGGCTGCGAGTTTTGCTTTTGTCTGTGTGACAAGGTGATTTCACTTGGTTGCCGAAGTAATTAGGTGATGTCACGTGAGTTAATGGCCAATCTCGTAGCACCCTTTAAATGCTTCCTGCACTTTCTTTGTGCAGCTTGATCGCTTCCCTGCCTTTTGTCTTGTTCCCTGTATCCCCATCTACCCTCGGCCATGCCTTCCTGCTCTCCTGGTTCTCTTGCGAGTCCCTGGGTGTTTAAGCGCTTTCAGACATACGTGTAAGACCGGAGGTTCTGCCGATGTTAAACGGTGGGGCCGTATATCTGAACGACATAACCGGTCATATGGAAGTCCGAATTCACCCGGTGTTTATACTACCCCCGACCTAGTATTTCCTCCGGACATTATGTAAATGTGCTGTGTCTGAACGAGGAGTAGAACATTCGGTTAAAATCACACCTAGTGAGAGGGCGTGTTGGTGACGTTTCTTTCATGCGTCCATGTGGTTAGATCTGACTTAAATGCCAGTGTTATGATGGAGTGGCATAGTGCTGTCCAGAAAATCTCCAACCTGGAAAGATGCAGACATCACGGAGCTACTGTCCATGAGGGCATACAACATTTTGATAGAACACCTGAAGGGAACGTTAGAGACACGTTAGGCTACAACTGCATGGCAAGGAGAAACGAATTCAGAAGACTGAATCATCATAAGCAGAAGGCGCTGAAAAGGCAGTAGCCTATAGCGACGTCGTTGACGACAATAACAGGAGTATTTAATAAATTGTTAGCCAACATGGTTTTCTGTTCATTGATAGCCTTCATGACCTGCTGAGCTCCCTGATATTTGCTGAGCATATATGCCTAGAGAAAATGAAAACGAAGAAAACCCAACTTTGTTCCAAGCTCCTTACGTAAATGCTACACATGGGGAGAGGATGCTTTTGGAAAAAATAAACCATGAAAAAACGAACAACTTCACTGTTATTAATGTTAGTATTTTGTTTGTTGCTTAAAAACGTTGTATGATCTTGAAGTCTTGAGTTAGCCTACTGAATTGGCTGGTAGCCTACCATAAAGTTTGTGCATGCTCTCTCTCTCCAACGCAAACCAGATTTGGGGTTCTATAGCCTAGCTAATTCTGGTACATAACGTTGAAAACAGATAAATGTGTTTATTTGAAGCACACATACAAATACTGTAGGCTAGGTCAATTTCAAGTGCCCACTTACGTGACTAGCCTACTTCAAGTATTAGCCTTTGCACAATAGATTTCTTCTTCTTTAGCCTACATAATGATAGGCTATATTTTGTAAACAAGAAGCAGCTGTGACAGGCAGCGGCCGCATATAATCTGCGTCATGTCTCAGCATCTTGTGAACTCTACAAGCCCCCACCCCTCACTCGACAACCACACGGAGATTCTGTAATGTGCGTGTATGTCGTTCACACATACGTCCGTGTAAGGTCAGTATTAGGTCCGCAGTTTAGCATCATATCTGAATCATCCGAAGGGTAGGACCTCCGTTTGACAAACCTCCTCATATACTCCGGAGGTTATATCTGAAAGCGCTTAGTTTGTTTCCACTGCCTTGGGCACTAGTTCTTGCGTGCGGCGAGTTGACTTAACAACACGGAGTAGCCAATAGCCATATTGAACACCGTGGATTGCCTGGGTGTGACTGTCACTGCTGTTTTGCCTCTGGTTTTATTTGATTAACGTATTTTCATTTGTTTGTTCTTTCGTTGCTTGTGTGTTTGTATCTTATCATGGGTCTCAGTCTCGCTCCCTTTTGTCTGCGCTGCTGGGATTGTAGGCCCGGGATGGGGCGTGAGTGTCTGTGAGGCGGTGTGTGAGCCTTCGAGGATATTGTGCTTCCTTATTTTCCCTTTCTATTTCTTGTGCTGGGGCAACTGGTATAGCTAGCTTAATACGGGTACATTTTACAGACTGAAATCGGTAGAGCAACTAATTTGTGGACTCGATGCTGTATGGTGGTGGGGTTAGTCGGCAGGGGTACCCCCTTCGCGTTAGTGTGTTAATTCTAATTGCACCTGAAACACATATAGCACCTAGTTTGCAGTGTCAGATTCGCTGTGAGAGAGCACCGGGTGATAACTGCACTTTTGGGAGCCCATAAGGTGAGTAAAGCCTACCCCTCCCGTCAGCGTCGGTCATCCACATTAACGATGTTTAAGACCTCCCATCAATAAATATGTTGCTTGTACCATCTGTTGTAGAAAATAAATTATATATTTTTATAAACTGTAGTAGGCCTATCTTAATGGTTGTTTGCTTTTCAGCTTCAGTCCTCAAATTTAAATAAAATATATTTATTTAAATAGCAGACCACGTCTCTGTCTTATCTATAAGAACTGTGGGGTACCTCTGTTATTTACCATCTGTTCTTCCTTCCTCAATTCGACTAGCAGACACCCTCCCTATTTTTAAGTCTAGACTTAAAACATACCTCTTTACCGCCTCCCATAGTTAGGGACGGTGCGGTGTGGAACTTCACCCACCTCAGGGATTTTTGGAATGGACCACCCTGCTGAGTCCTTGTGTGACTGGCACCCCAGTCGCGCGTGCGATGGTGGTCACTGACCATACCTGCGCTGGTGCCGACTACCCCTCACCATGCCTTAGTTATGCTGCTATTGCATAGTGCTGTCATGGACTTTTCATGTGTCACGCCGTACAACCCCCCCCCCCTCTCCTCTCCCCCCTTCTCTCTCTCTCTCTCTCAACTCTCCCTCTCTTGCCTATTCTCACTATGATATACTGTAACAATATATAGTACCAATAATTACTTATTGACATTAACCATCTTGATTTTCAGTAATACTAACCCACTATACATCTCTCTTTTTTTTCCCCTTACTGTACCTCACTTGTGAGGTATATCATCACCAGTCATCAACCATCCATGTGTTGGCCCTCCTCTCACCCATCTCACCTGAAGTCCCATCCTCGACTGCCCTATTACTGTCCCCCTATTTGGATTCCTGGCCCGTACAGCCTAGCGACCCATCACCTGCCTATGACAATTCTGCCCGGATTCCTGGCCTGTCTGCCGACCCACCACATGCCCCATGACAACTGCCTTCCCCTGGACAAATCCAATGCTGGACTGAACTTTCTGTCACTAAATCAGGATTAATGAATTATCAAACCAGATACGTAATCACCCCACCTCTTGTAACTTTCTGCTCAAGTGCTTTGTCTTATTCTCTACACCTGACTATCATATGCATTTGTCATGTATACAGACCTTACTGTCCTGTATTGACCCTAGGCAGATGGGTCAGGCCCTTGAGTCGTGGATCTGCTCGAGGTTTCTTCCTATATGTATCTCCAATTCTAGGGAGTTTTTCCTCGCCCCTGTTACCCATGGGCCTCTCTTTCTTTTCTTTTCTTCCTTTCTTTCCTTTTTCTCTGATTGCCTACATTCTGTAAAGCGCCACGATACATGTGTAATGTTTTGGCGCTCTATAAGCACAATAAATTGAAATAAATTGAATTGAAATTATTTAGTGTGACTGGGTGTAAACTGATTTGGGGCATTGTGCTCCGGTCACATCTGCATTAACTCTTTGTGATCAACCCTCTGCCTCTGAGTCTGCTTTTGGGTCCACTGTCTTTACCTGGCCTCACCAGCCCTAACGGTTTCGATATCATTATATGCAGATAAAACGTTAATGGGCAGTGACGGACTGGCTGTCTGGATTTTGGGCACATGCCGCTTGTTAAGTGGCTGCTCGGAGAGCTGCTTAAGTAGCCATCTATTAGCATGGTGCAACACAGGCAGACCTATTTATTTACACAGGCTCTAGTAAACATTTCCCAATGTCATCCATCAGAATTATCATGTTGTGTGTCATTGCAAATGCCAGGGCCGTTTTTTGATCCCATTCCGTCACTGTTTATGGGCATATAACAACTTTATGTAGTGACAATAGGAGTTACAGACACAACCCTTAAACAGCTGCTGCAGAAAATGTGTCCATTTACACAAATATCGTCCAAAATGAAAATAGATACTTCATACAGTAAAACTTTTAGTTACACTTTGCTTGACAGTATCGACATAAGAGTGACATGACACTGTCATGAACGTGTCATAAACAAGTCATAAACGTTTATGACGTAACGCTTCTGTTATTAAGTGACATTCGTTTTTTGCCGAACTATATAACCCTATATATAGTTGATATTTGTTAGGTTTAGGGTTAGAGTTGGGAATAGGGTTAGGGCAGGGGTGGGCAAACTTTTTGGCTCAAGGGCCACATTAGGTTTTGAAAATTGGCCGGCGGGCCACACAACCCCCCCCCCCCCCACACCACACGCCTAAAAAAAAACATTTTTTATAGCCTATAATTTAGAATGAAAAGTATTTGTTTTAAAATACTGCTAATTTGTTTTAAAAATACTGCTAATTTTATGCTGTTTAACAAATGTATAAATTGTACACTATCGCTTTAAGACAGTCGCTTTAATTCACGTTTATTTCTCAATGATCGATCTTCTGCCTGCTCCACTATGGCTAGTGCTGTACCTACGGCTGGGCCCTCTCACAGTTTTTAAATGGTCAGTAGTGGGAACTACTGTTGCCTTCATGATTTCCTTTTAAAACTTTCTTATAAGGAGATATCAATTATCAACAATCACAAGCCAGCTGGAACCTGCGGCTCTCTCTCCCTCTCCCTCTCGTGAGTGCAGACGCGTTCCCAATTAAATGGATTGCATATGTTCACGTTAGATCTGCTGCAAAGGAGATAACTAAGAGTTAACTTAGTTTAACATGATGTTATCTCTATTTAACATGATGTTTTGACATTGACATTGTAAACGTTATCTAAGGAGAGTGAAAAGCAGTTTGCAGTAAAGCTAACCAACGTCTATCGCAGGAAAAAAATAGCGAGCAGCCTGATAACTAGCCTAAATGAAATGCTCGGCGGGCCGGATGAAAGTGCTTGGCGGGCCGGATCCGGCCCGCGGGCCGTAGTTTGCCCATCCCTGGGTTAGGGGATAGGATTATAGGGTTCATGTGTCATGACAGTGTCATGTTTTCATGACAGTGTCATGTCACTCTTATGTCCATACTGTCAAATAAAGTGTTACCAACTTTATTTTTCTTTTCTGGCCTTTTTCATGCCTTTACGGCTCCCACACACAGATGCGTGCATCGCGTTGCTGGAGACGCATCCCATTCACTTTAAATGGGCTCACCTGATCCGTTGCCGAACTGAATTGTGGGTCCGTCGCGTCGCGTTTCTCCCGCCACTCGCGTTGAGGAGTTCAGCTGTTGCTGCACCGACAGACGGCACCGGCCAATCAAGCCAATCTACGGACGGCACCAACCAATCACATTACGGTTTTACTTCAAGTCATTTGCATAGCTACCGTCGGGAACACCCACTGGCATGCGTTGACGGAACGTGTGTGTGGGAGTCGTTAATGACAGGACAGTAGAGAATGACAGGAAGTGAGTGGCAGAGAGAGAGCCGGGGTGGGATCTGAAGAGGGCCACGGGGTGGGAATCAAACCCGGGTCGCCAGCGTACGGTGCAGGTGCCCCAGCCAGTCGCGCCACGGCCGGGGCCTTTTTTTTCTCTCTTCTGGAGATATAGTATAATGTAACTGTATTCCATGGAACCACTGCACAGCTTTCTATACATTGAAAAGACTGGCTTCACCGGCCACAGAGCTACCATTAATGTGCCAGGCCAAAGGGGAGGGAGCATCACTATGTAAACGGCCATCTCTGATGACAGTGCCCTTACCCATATTCCTGTTGTTGGCCCATATGTTTCTTCTTATATCACAGCGAAGGACGTCTTGCCTTGCGATTAAAAAAGTAAAAAAAGAAAATAACTGAGTGCTATAAGTTTATTTTTGATGTTCAGGAGGATTTAGCACCGAGTTGTAAATATACCAAGGTGTGGAGGGGGTGGAGCCTGTTTTTTTTACATTTTGGTCCATATTTTGGCCATCTGATATTTATAATCCGTAACAACAAGAGGGGTCTAATTTGACACAGATATGCTGTCATTTAGGACTATGTGCTTTTTAAACATTCACATCCTATCAGGCAGTAGTTCACAGCACCTGACAGGATGCTATGGGTATTCCTCCCACAGTATTCTCCATTCCTCAACCAAATTGAGGATTTGTTTTGGTGGAAGGTGTACAATCGCCGACCACATACACAGATGACTTAAGGCCATACACTACTCACAAGAAGTTAGGGATATCTGCGCTTTTGGGTGAAAGAACTGTTGGACATACGCATTCAAAAGTTTAGAGAATGGCACATTAAGTTCACCTGTAAAGGTTGTAGTGGATTTTAGGTTCATCCTGAAATTTCACCCAAAAGCCGAACATCCCTGACTTTTTGTGAGTAGTGTATATGTGGCGTGAGAGGACATCACAGCAGAGTCCTGCTGTACACTTAAGTACTCTATATATTTCCAACACTGGTTTGCGTCAGGAACGTCAGGATGTATAGAAAGATTTACCTTTACAGTAAATCTGGCCTAGAGTGGACATTTGTCCTTTGCACAATGCGGTAAAAGCCTTTATTTTCTTTATACTGTAACAATGTCAGTGTGTACAAAGTGTAGTACGAACAGTACAGTAAAAACTCGGATTGTGAAACTACGCTTTTAATGGCTTGGCTTGTAAATTTGGATTCAAACACAACTATATGACAGTTAACATAACTCATATACAGCAAACAGAATTTCAGGATTATAAATATGCATCTAATAAAATAATAGTCTACATCAAACCATAATTCAGCTATCAAAATTAAATATCATAAAACTTGACTAATAAACACATTAACTTGTCTTAAATCAAGGACTTTTTGGTATAACAAAATGTCTACATTCAATCAAAAAATGCCAGACAATATTTTAGCTACAACACATGAATGAACTCACTGCATTTAAATAGCACTTTTCAAACTTTTCAAGCACCCAACGTGTTTTACAGTGAATGGTGAACCTCACTAACGACCATAAATGTATAGCACCCAGCTGGGTGATGCACAGCAGGCCCTATGCATTTGGGGTTAGGCTTCACATGTGGCAAAACATTTTTAAAAACAAACTTTGGCACCTCATGCATCTTGGCAATTCTTTAGCTTATAGTAAAGTTTGCATAGTCACAGAGCCTATTGAAAATGGTCATGAATGGTTCATTATCTGTTCATCAGTCTGTTAGTATGATGTTTATGAATTATGATTACAGTACAGTTTTAATACAAGTGTCCTGAAAAACTGAGCTACCTTTGCATTACTTTTCAATATGTCCCAATATGTCTTACTGTACGAACTGCCACTTTAAAAAACGTGTAGTTAAGCTGGCACAGATTTCAGTAGACTGATCCATCAGATCTGGGGCCGAATATAGGCTCTATGCATGACTCCATTTTGGATTTGCTTCCTACTGGGCAATCAACTTCCTGTTTACACTGTACAGGCTATGACAGAAAATAACAGATGACTGGCCTCTAAGTTTTAATATTGTAGGCTATTGCTAGTTGATCACCATAGCTAAAGTTATGTAACCAGTTCAATGACATAAGTTGCTTGATTAAGCTAAAGAACATTTTAAACTCTTTTTTTCCGTGCTGGAGTGAGTGGCACACATTTTCACAAAGTCGGTCTACATTAGACGCGAGACAAGGTTTTGAAGACAATGACTATAGAAAAGAGACATATCTGCCAATGTATTAATGTAAACAGGAAGTTGATATGCCAGTACAAGCCAATCCAAAATGGAGTGGTGCATGGAGTGCATTGAATGTTTTAACACTCTGTGAAATTGAAATTGAAACAGAGCTTGCTCCGACTGTCTCCCGATGGCACCTGCTACCAGACAACGGCAAGTGAGTCACGGTATGCTGGGTCCCCACTATATCAGACACCAAGATACTCTACTTCTTTCCTCACGTCACAGTACTAAGACATGCAGTGTTGGGACTACAACGTTAAGTGCAATTTAGTGCATATTAAAAACATTACAGTGCCTATGACATCTGTTGATGTACGCTAATGAAAACAAACAACAACACAAAACAAATGTAAATGTACCATAGCTTAGTTCAGGCCCAATCTGGAAAGACTGTGCATTAATATTAATTCCTTGGTAATACAGATTTTAATTTACAATTTACGATTTTAAGTTCTTAAATATTTAAAAAAAATATATGGCATTCTGCTTCTGACATATTATTTTGACGTTATTATTTTGGTATCAGCTCAGATCAATCAAATCACCTTGCACTGAAGCCTCTTCCGGTTTCCTCTTTGACCAATCAGCAATCAGTTCTTTCACTTCCTTCCCGAACTCCTCATGCATTTGCCTAAAGTCCTCCGTGGGGTCTGACCACACCCCCTGAGGCGGGGCGGGGCCATTGATTGGGGCGACCAGCGCGTTCCGTTTGGGCCACAGCTTTGGAGACTTCTTATTGGCTGCCTTGGCGTTGGTGGATGCGTTCAGGAGCAGCTGCTGCGGAGCACCCAGGTCCACAGAGTCCGGGGCAGGGGGGCTGGTGTAGAAGATGGACCCCGGGATGAGGCCTCGAGAGTGGGAATGGGCCATGCCGTCTCCCCCCAGGCACTGTGGGTCTGCTGGGCTCTCTCCAGCTGCACAAGCAGCCTCTGATGGAGAGAGAGAGGGGGAGAGAGAGAGAGAGAGAGGAGAGAGAGAGAGAGAGAGACATCCTGTGTGAATGCTGCAGGATGTGTGACTGATATCAGTGTTGTTAAATGTTGTGAATGAGTCTCATCACCGTAATTAATAATTTTGATTTGATACAATGCAACCAAAAAAACACAACTGCGTATATATAATCCAGACAGAAGAATCTGATATTGTTCAAAGAATATATGCATACATTTGGCGTGGGTATAGATAATTTGGGTCTTGGGCTGTGTAGGATTCAATCATCAATCAATGAGTACACTGGATCTCTACCTTTTCTAAGTCAACTCAATTCATATTTGTCTTTTGTATTCCTAGACATTTAACTTTCTTTATGTTTCTCTTTGGCCTGGTTCTGCTTACCAAGGTATTGCTCCTGCAGGTCCTTCACGAGCAGTGCGAGGTAGCCATGGTTGGCCAACAGTAAGGCTTTAATCCAGCCCTCCAGGCTGGCCTGGTCCTCGGCTGCAAACTTGTACGTGCGCAGGCCCGGCTCGCTGAACACCAGCGAGAAGGCGAACTTCTCCTCGGACTCGCACAGCTGCACGGAGCACCCCTCCAGCACGATGACGCCCGCAACGTCTCGCTCGCTTGGACGGTCCTTGTAGAACAGCAGGTTCCCCTTCAAGATGCACCAGCGCCTCTGATAGGACGTGTTCACCTCGCCCTGAGCCAAGGGAGAGCAAATAGACAATGTTTAACTTTGTGTGAGCAACTGTGCAGTGTGCAGTAAAGTACACAAGCCTCCCTCCCGACGCCTTAAAGGTGAATTCCGGTGTGATATTGACCTAAAGTGTGTTGAAACATGATACCGAGTGTGAACGTATGTCTCATAGCCCATCTCGGCTTGTCCCCTGCACTCTAAAATCTGGCGCTTGTTAGCCGATGCTACCAACAGCTTTTTCAATGGTGGTGCTTCGGCATCGGGCTAGCCATGCAAATAAATCACTGTTTTACACCATTTACGAGGCTCAATGTATCTCCACACTTCATTGGTAGACTTCCAAGGGCCCTGACATTTAAAACGAGACATTGAGAACTTTGAAAAAGCACTGGTAGTTTACTTACAAGACGATTTATACAGACAGTATCTTCACGAAGTTTAGCGTTTGCAGCCATCTTGAATTTAGTCACGATAAGTCGAGCGACGAGTAAGAATGAACAGGTATGATAAGGGAATTCAGTGGAAATGCATGGATTCCAGTTTCTTCCAGTAGCAGCAACTGGAATCCATGCATTTCCACTGAATTATTTTTGGAATCTGATCCCTTATCATAACTGTTCATTCTTACTCGTCGCTCGACTTATCGTGACTAAATTCAAGATGGCTGCAAACGCTAAACTTCGTGAAGATACTGTCTGTATAAATCGTCTTGTAAGTAAACTACCAGTGCTTTTTCAAAGTTCTCAATGTCTCGTTTTAAATGTCAGGGCCCTTGGAAGTCTACCAATGAAGTGTGGAGATACATTGAGCCTCGTAAATGGTGTAAAACAGTGATTTATTTGCATGGCTAGCCCGATGCCGAAGCACCACCATTGAAAAAGCTGTTGGTAGCATCGGCTAACTAGCGCCAGATTTTGGAGTGCAGGGGACAAGCCGAGAATGGCTATGAGACATACGTTCACACTCGGTATCATGTTTCAACACACTTTAGGTCAATATCACACCGGAATTCTCCTTTAAGGGACGTGTTAGCCACAGACGCTAGCACCCACGTTAGCAGGCCTGCCCCCCAGGCCAAGGGTTCTGCAAATTCAGCTGTTCAAACTCAGGCAGGTGCAGCGATGAACCGCGCAGACGACAACACAAGGCAGGTTACACTTGCAACAAGAGAGAGTCCCTCTTATGGGGGATACAAGAACAAGCACAGCCCTTGAGCCTCCTTTAAAGGCACAGTCCTCAATTACAATCAGTGTAATAACTGTAAGTCGCTTTGGACAACAGAGTTTGGCAAATAGCTGACCATAACCATGACAAAACAAAATGCTTCGGCTATTCTCCTCACAGTCCTTCAGCTGTCCATTCCGAGTGTAGCCTACATCCAATAAATTATGCTATTCCAAATAGACCAAAGTGACTTGGACCACTGACAAATATCACTTCAGTCAACTGACAATGCTGCTTCATGGACCATTGATGGGAGGGTACCCAAATTCCACTTCAAACCTTTCACTAGGTGGGGGACTGTACCTTTAACCCTATTCTAACTAGGGAGGCTTAGTTCAAGCTGCACTGCACTCTACTGTCTGTCCAAAAGCCATTAGTTTGTTCACCCACACTGTTTCAACATTTACATTTCTATCTATGCAAATGATCTGCAATAGGCTACTGTTAGGTGTGTGTGTGTGAGTGAGTGTGTGTATACCTTTTTGTACAGATATCCCTCTTTGTCCGTGGATGAACTGCAGGAGAGGTAATGGTTCAAAATCTTCCCATGAATCTTCATAACTCTTTTGAAAACAAAGCATGCACATTTTGATTTTTTTTTTACTACTGAATTAAATGAGCAGGTGAATGTTTCTTCCTGATTTCACTCTGAAAATAAGAGGCTTCCTGAACAAATCTGTATAGAACTGCAAGATCAGACTGAGCAAAATGCCCTGTGTTAGTTCATAACTGCGCCTCATAAACAAGGTTAGTTTTCCTTTCCCACACGCACTGGTCATTAATCATTAATACCGCTTTTATCTGCAGGTCTAAGGTTTGGCCTGCATGCGCGCATACCAAGACATAAGCTGGCGAGGCGTATAGCCCTATATGAACAAATAAGCTACTGACATAGGCAGTAGCCTACTAAATGACCTGAAGCCCTGACGGCATGTCAGTAAAGAGCCATTCTTAACATACCTGTTCTGTTCCCCAAAAACAACGATCTCTGCTCTTCTTGTTTTACGCATATAGGTTATTGCTGGTCAACCCTCCGCTTCCGCACAATAATTCAAAGCGATGCAAACATTTCCCACGACGGACTTGACGAGGTGGTTAAACCTGGTAGCCTACACAGCAAAACACGAACTGATAACACATAGATACATCTGAAGAACCTCGCCCTACTATGTCAACGGTCTGGAGAGTTTTTACTCGTGGGCTGGGTAAAAAGGGGTGTTGTTAAACGCATACTTCCTGGTGCCAAGGTGAGCACATCCCCCGCGTTAAAAACATACGGTCTTCGAAAACTTCACACAGCTGGTTTCCTTAAACCAAATAGCCATTAGCCAGTGACACCCGCGGTAGCCTAAAACAGTTGTTTTTACGCACGGTAAATTCCAGGAAGCGTAGCTCAAACTCCAGAGATCATTGTCTATTTACGCTATCTCTCCTCAGCACCGACCGCACCGCAAGGGTTTCGTATACTGACTCATACCACCAGTTACGGATAATGACTCAGACTGATCCCGACTGTGATATCGCTTCTGACAGAAACTGGCCCTCGTTGGTAGTTCCACTTTTCATATCCTGTATTTGCTGCTAAACCACAGCGGTCAAGAAAGTAAATAACACACACACAAACACACACAAAATGAGGCTATATTTGTAGTGTGGTGTGAATGTGTCTTTTGCATGACACATAAGCGAACTAGAGACACACAACACTAAGAATTGTTAAGTCTGGACTTAAAATATCTACTTTATGTCTGCTGCATACCATGTACAAACTTATTATATTTACAAGTTATTCCCCAGAGGTGAAATACATACATTACATATTAAAATACATTGTAGTACTAACAATTACATCAGCAACAATGATAAATAAAATCATTTAGCCTTAATGAAACAACCATGAATGAGCTAGCAATGATCAGAACTCACCGTGGCTTTTGTCTCTGTTCCTAAGACACACAGGAGAGAATACACCTCTCAAACACACACACGACTTGATAAGCAACTGTTCTATACCTTATCGGTCTCTCCCACCCCTTCTCACACACTCACTCTCTCTCTCTCTCTCTCACACACACACACACATCTTGATAAGTCTGATTGTTCAATGGCCTGTTGCATGCTAGGTTTTGCAATACTAGTAGTTTGACCCCCCCACACACACACACACAAACAAAAACACAAACAAACACAGAGAGGCTCCAAAATGTAGTTGCCCAAACATTAAACTACAGTCACATTTAAAACAATATTGTAATTCTAAAGACATAATGACAGTATATGTTTGAGTATTATGTTGCATTCTGTTGTACAGATTAAATATTCACAAGTAGGCCTAGATAAAATATCAATTTCTTGAATCTGTAAAGAGAATGAACAACAATCACTTAACTTTCTTTTTGTCATCATGGCTTTAAAGTTATGCTACTGTATCAAATCTAGCAGACCTTCAATGACAAAACCATAGATATTAAAGCTACATACCACATTGTCTGTCAAGTTCTATTAAGTGGCATACATGAACGTGGCCGCCATATTACTGGGCGCAAACGCCTTTACTGTCTATGGGCAACACTTGCTGGCAATCAGAGACACCTGTTTGATTTCCAGTCAGAGTCACGTGTTTCTCCATTGACCTCCAGTAATTGTTGCCCCCACCAATATGGCGACGCTATTTACGTACGTTCTGGAGCACAATGTGGTATCTAGCCTTCTAATATCTATGGACAAAACCACACAGTGCACCAATGTGGCATAGATGTTGACAGAATGGACATGATTAGGCGGGGGGGGGGGGGGTTAATAAAAACTCACTGAGTAAACACCAAACGATCAGTAAAACTAAATTATGACCTTGGTTGGTTAGCTTCTTCAACCTGTGCTTTGCCTCGAGAAAATTCACATTCATTAAATGCTCAATAATAATAACCTTATAGTCTAGAAAAAAAGCAACAGTCATCTCCCAATTAATTTAATTTCACATTCGTTACAGCCAATGATCCAGATCAACTCCCATTCACTGATCAGTCAGTTCAGTATCCATGTCTCAAATTGTGTTCAAAATCTTCACTTTTTCACTTAATTGTGAGAAACCTCTATATACAGTATAGAGTACACCATTTAATGAAATAGTTAAGATTTCATAGAGTCTGGTAGAGTGGTAACGTGCACCTCCCACCTGTATTTAGGCCACGCACAGGCCAAAATATACTATAAGGTAAAACAACAGAGAATGTCCACACAACGGAGTAGCTCCCAAAATTTAATTAAAAGAAAATACCCTGTCAGGTCAAAACGTTGCTTTTACTTACATTTTGGAAACTACTCTGGTGCGCAAACATTCTCTTTTGTTTTATCTTACAGCGTGTCCTAACAGGACCTGAGCAAACAACGGTCTTGTTGCATTCAAAATCATGACCTTATATTGCATCATAATAGTTTCTCATTCTAAGTAGCCGAGCAACGCCACGGACAGAAAGGAAAGAGACAAAAACGTTCGCTCAAAACGTTGCTTTGCCTCAAGCTGCACAGCACTGCTTCGTGTCGCGTACGTACAGTCAGGAATTCCAATTGAAAACAATGTAATCAAACAGATTTCACCGCTAAATTTTGCTCGCATTGCATCCTGTTAGGACATGCTGTTATAGTGAAGATTTTAAACACATCATCAGATAGGATCAGTGGCACCCTGAAGCACATGTGCGGATCAGTCCATCTCTCCTGTCTAAAGACGGACGCTGCACCTTCTCAGTTCTGAGTGGGTCTAAGGTCGACCCAGGCCTGCTGGAGTTGGGCCCTCTCCCCGACGTGGATCTTTTGGTGGCGGCGAAGGTTCTCGCCGCGGCTGAAGCTCTTGCCGCACTGTCCACAGTAGTAGGGCTTCTCGCCGGTGTGCACTCGCCTGTGCTTCTTGAGGTCGCCGGCCTGGCTGAAACAGCGGCCGCATTGTCCGCACGCGTACGGCTTCTCGCCCGTGTGACAGCGCTCGTGGATGCGCAGGTTGCCCAGCCGGCCGAAGGTCTTGCCGCAGACGCCGCACACGTGCGGCTCGTCGCGGCGCAGGCCACCCTGACGTTGGCGCCGGATGTCACCGGATAGGCGCGGAGCCCGGCCGAACCCGAGCCCCAGACGTCGGCCTAGGCCCTGCGGTGACTGATGAGGATGAGCCGGGGCTGGCTGGGACGGGGGAACAAACAGCAGGTCATAGGGCCCAGCGGCACTGTTCAGGGTTCGGTGAGGAGCTGGCTGCTGCCTGGCGCCACTCAGGTCCTCTGTGAGGCCGAAGGTGCCCAATGGCGCCTCCTGCTGGCCGATGGGGGACCTTGGCGAGACCGGCTCGGTTTTGATGTGCTCCGTAGAAATCGCATGGGCGTCAGCTAAGGTTTGTTTGCGAGGCGACAGGACACAGTTTGCTGTCGTTGGGGTCAGTGTGGTTACACGGCTCACTGCAACGGCGTCAGCGTCGCTTTTGATGCCGTCGACAACGCAGAGTCTCACAGTCTCTTCAGCGGGGGGAGCCCCTTCGCCGCTTGAGGTCCTGTCGTGGTCAGTTAACATCAGTTGCACTCTCACGGCACACTCTGTGAGCGCCTCTGCCGAGAGCTTCTGCTCTTCCTCTGGCCTTTCCTCCACGTTCTGTTCGCGCTGTGCATCGCCCACCACTGGCTTCTCATCGTCCGGAGGGCTCTCGAGCTCAAGGCTCACAGGAGAAGACCTGGCTGCATCACAATCCTGCTGCTGCTGTTCCTGAATAATAGCACACTCCAAGACAGAGGCCAGCTGAACCCGTCTCACTGCTGATAGGCAGAATGAAGTCTACAATTACTTTTTTTTGGCAAATACTGTCATTTAAAGTGTCACAGTTTACAAAAAAAACTCACCGTTTAGACACGAATTTAAGATGTGCATGTGTGTGTGTGTGTGTGTGAGAGAGAGACGGAACTCAGGGAACTGGTCAAGGTGTTGAGTGGGGAAGACTATGTATAAGATTATTTGCAACGCTCTTCTCACCTTCCCTCTCGATCTCCAGCCTTCCCAGGGCGTCGTGCAACCTCTGCCGGAGTCTTTCGTTCTCCCGCTGAGTGCGGGCGGTTTTCTCTTGATACTCCGACACCGTCTCCCGCACGAGCTCCAGAACTTCATGCACGGCCACCGTGAGTAACTTGGACACTCGAGCATTAAGTCGATCAATTTTCGACACTCTGTATGATATATAAATTAACAACTGTAGAACATATGCTTAGGAGGCGTAATCAAAAAGATCTATCGTAAAATACCGGTTTAGGCTACTGTGTTTAATGCGAATACTGAATGCTTCAATAAAGCTTGTTTTCTTAGCTAAATGACTGTTGATGAAGTATGGAGGGATTCCAGAGCAAACTAGTAAGTCTCACATCACAACTGGTTTTATGCAACTTGCCATTAGACTTCCAGTGACCAAACCATAAACTCGACAATTTAAATAGCGACGTTACCTTGAATACATCTGATTTCTTTCCATTGTTGTTGTCGTCGCTGACATTCCAGTATCCTTTTCCTGTCACGTTTTTGGGTCTATATATTCTACTGTTACATACAAAACAAATATAAAATATGTTTTAGATGGTTCTCCAGCTTATCAACGAGCCAAGGAGAGTTAACGTTACGTTATTAATAGTTGTCTGCTGCTTCATTAGCTAGCAGGCTAACTAGCTTCCAAGCTTACTTGCAAGAGTAACTTAAGCCATGTGGGCTTATAAGATGACAGGGTCAGCAAACATGCATCTCTGAAAGTGAAATACTGCCATTTGACATTTACGTAACAAGTCTAAGTCAGTAGTTTCAAAACAACTGTATCCCTGATTCGGTATAACAACTACGCTGTTCCTCATCAGGTTTGTTTGTACTAAGGAATTACTTCCGGCCATAATAGCACTTCTGTCATAATAAGAGTCGTTGTTTATTGTACGCCCTTCATAACAACTATAGACTGTATAATAAACTGCACATTAACTTTTGTTTGAACTAAGGAGGGGGGTTGCTATTAATTATTACTTAAAACGTGTGTTTACTATAAACGTGTGGTTACTATTACGAGATATTCGACGTCTTCAGAATACTAAACATATCAGAAGTGCCTTATGTTGAGTTACTCCAATCTAGATTTTTTGACGTTAATCACTCATATTGCTATTGTCTATCCAAAGTAAGATGCCGGTTTCAAAGTTAACTGATGGTCAAATCAACCAAAACTCTGATATTGATTGTACCTCCAAGTGGTCTGTGACATAAGCTTGTGTGAAGGAAAGAATAAAATGGCTCTAAAGCATTCAGTTTTTATTCCGTCAAATTCGTGGTCTAGCAGTACTTAGGTAAATAACCTGGACAGTTAGGTTTGCACATTTAGTGGTTTTTGGAAATATGAAGCAAAACTGCATTTAGTTTATTCAGATGTTTTTTCTCCAGAAATCCAATGCAACCACTGCATGTCACATCAGATATTTTGGTCTAATTGACAAATTGTATACCATTAATACCACAATTTAAGGTAACACTCTAAACAACTAAATGTTTAAAAAGTTATCTTTTTTATGTAAGTGTTTCGACATTATAACATTCTACAGCCAATGACAACCAACAACAGCCAAACACATGTGGAAATGACATGCCCCAGAAGGACTTATATTACAACATAACTTGGAAACAAACAAAATACATAGTTTAAGTCTTGTGTTTTCAAGCTTTCTTAGGTCCATAGGTCCTTAGGTCCGTATCTGTGCATCAGCGGAAAGGATTATAAATAGTGAAAATAAAGATAAATAGTAAATTGCCATTATTTTTGCTGGCTTCTCTGATGTCATTGTCCTACCCCTTTCTCATGTTAAATAAACCTAATAACAACATTGTCTACAAGAATATCTTTTCGAAAAGTCTGTATCAATGTTGAAATTAAAATCCTGATGTTAAATTAGTTAACATCAAGCAAGACGCCTCAGAAGCTGAGGTGGCGGTAGCTGTGGATCCTCTGGTGCGTCTTGAGGTGGATCAACTGTCTGAACTTTTTGCCACACTGTTGGCAACCATACGGGCGCTCACCGGTGTGCACACGCTTGTGCTTCTGCAGGTTCCCGGCAAGGCTGAAGCGCCGGCCGCAGTGGCCACACGTGTACGGCTTCTCGCCTGTGTGGCAGCGCTGGTGGATGCGAAGGCCACTCAGCCGACTGAAGATCTTGCCGCACAGCAGGCAGCGGTGGCTCTCCTCTTGCCCAGAGAAACGCCGATGCTGCTGGTGGAGGTGGTGCTGCTGCTGCTGTTGCTGCTGCTGTTGTTGCTGCTGCTGGGCCTGATTGAGGGGGAACGACTCCACAAAGGCATTGAATGTGTCAGAATGAATGTAGTGTGGCACTTCTGAAGTATCAGAGCTGTGCTGCAGGAGATCTAACTCCTGGACATCGTTCTGTGCTGCGTTGAGGGCATAATCTGGGGTGGGTTCCTCATGGTCGTACAGCTGGTGTGAAGGCACGGGTTGCTGGGAGAGGGAATATTCCAGAAGGTCGTGCTCCGCTTTGATGATATTGACGTCGGCTGGCATCCCTTGCTGAGTGGGTGAGGTGGAGTTAGCCAGTGATGAGCGTCCATTGGGAAACACTACACTTTCTGCATGTGCTGAGGTGTCCTTTGAGTTCACAGATTGTGAGTGAGCAGAGCTGTCACTTTCTGTATCCACCACGGTGACACATGAAAGAGCCACTTGCTCAACGCTGATGATGGATTCTACCTTTAACTCCAGATGATTCTTCACTTCATCTGCAGAAGTCGCTCTGGACTCCAGCTCTGACTTGCCCGATGCCTCAGAGGACGGTAGTTGTTTACATGAGCATTTGGACTGCTCTGATTGGCTGGCCTGCAATGGAGGACATGCTCTGGACACCCGTGACACTAGAGAAAACAAATACATGGGTCATTCGGTGTGAAATCATCACTTTTGGACCGCATTGGCACAGATTTGAATGAAAATGAATATAATTATGTTATGCGTAATTATAATATTCAAACCTGAATAATAAAAAAAAAACCTATATTTTAAAATGGGTCAACTTTTTACAAAAGTTAGCTTGTACTATTCTCATCATGTCCAGAGAGTTTGGTCTTGGGTTTTCATTTTATTGCAGAGATATCATTGGTTATGGTATACTTTGTTTACTTATACCATGTGCTGTTGTGTTTACCATGTGTTTCTGCTCCTTGTGTCTCTGTCTCCACCTCTCACTACACAATGTGAGCAGCTGCATAATTCTATCCACTGAATGATAGACTATCTAGTAAATGCCAGAGGGTAATATAATGTAGAACTGACAATAATAGCAACAAAACTCACATTCTCGATCAAACCATTGTTGTAGTCCCTCGAGTTTCTTCCGAAGTCTCTCGTTCTCCCTCTGAGTTCGAGCGGTTTTTTCTTGGTACTCCGACACCGTATCCTTTACCACCTCCAGCACCTCGTGGACTGCTGCGGTCAGCAGTTTAGAAACCCGTGCATTCAGTCTTTCAATCTTGGTCATCTTCATGAAAGGAGGAGTAGGAAACGATACACGACAGGTCATTCAACTTTTCTATTTGTTGTCTGAAAAATTAGTGTCACTGCTGTTCACGATTTTCAGAAGAAATTCCCGTAATTGCACTTCTGACACAAATTAGGCTACATGAAGTTATACTGACTGTGATCAGTCAAAGCGAAATTGACTATATACCCATCGCCATCTGATGTCAAACAGGTCCTAAACGCCGTAGCCTACCATAGGCTACAATTAGGCTACGGAAAAAGTTGAATGATTTAAGAGATAATCTTAAAAAAAAAAAACTCTTTAAACTTATATGCCAAAATGTTAATTTCAGGCATGAAGAATCGAGTGAAAATCAATCAATCACGAAATATTCCTGAGCCTTGCACTCGCTTCTCATGAATGAATAGTTATTACTTCCGGGTCTTGCACTCTGCGGTAGGTCAACACAGAGCCCGTTTACGGAGAGCCGGATCACTCCCTATTAACTCCATTGTACCTGCAATCTGTTGCAGTTCCGCTAGGGGCGATCACGAATAAGTGCAAAAACAATGGGGGTCTATAGAGCTAGACGGCTAAATTTGTCTCTTTCACCTGGTTGTCGGTGAGAAATTGAATATTTGATTGTGGTTTCTGCAAGATCAATATGGATTATAGGTCAAAAGTTGAATGAACGAGTAGTCACGTCCTTTTGATTTCTTACAGGTTGGGTCGTTATTGCCCACAACACACTAGCTTTCTGCTAATGAATGACGTCATTGACACATTTGAAAGACTTTTTAGAACAAATAAGTGACTCAAAAAATATAATACTCAGCGGTTTGTATTTTCCCTGCCCCCTCTTTCGACTGCAACATACGAATTTCTGGGCAAAAAATTATATCCCGAGAAAAGTGGATTTGAGGGGTACAGCTCCATAGACCTCCATTCATTCTGCACTTATTCGTGAGCGCCCTCATGTGGAACCAGAAAAGGAACTGCAACCAGTTCAGAAACCGGAAGTTTCCCGAGTGGCGGTTCTCCCCTTATTAGACATTCTCTGGTCAACATCAAAATAGAGGCCAGAGAATGCTGTCACTCCCCGATGTGAGTCGCTACCGGATGTGAGTCGCGCATGTGTCACTTTGCTACTTTGCGACTACCAGTGCTGTTAGCCACAGAATAATGACATTTAGCCTACACAGCAGTAATGTATTATTTAGCGTAAGGCATCCCATTTTCACGGCATGATCTCTAATGTCAGTTCTAGATTAGAGGCTGAAGTAGCCTGCTAGCGAGAGACTTCTGTAATATCATTAGGCGAGTTCGACTTGAGGCAGATCTGTGCAGATCTGACTTGATGTGATGCATGCTGGGTTGAACACAATGCATACTGGGATGGACGCAATGCTTGCTGGTTAGAAATTCTGTCCGACTTCTGTCAGCCGGGGAGGGACTTACCACCGTGACACCATGTCATATGACCTTAAAATATCGCGGGAGTCTTAGCCTGCAGACAGATCTTGCAGTTGCCTTCCACGCATAGACAGTAAAAGAAATGGACGAACAGACTCCGTCGTTCTCAATGGGAGGGCACCGAGTCATTTTTCAGTTGGTCCCAGTACTGCACAGACTTGCACTTAACTTTGTGACGTTAGCCATCGAACTGAATCTTGTAACTCATATGATAGATACACAGAAATTCTTCTCACACTTCCTTCGTCTTCAAAGTCATCAAAGTTAAACATTTATTTATGTATTATTATTAATATCATCCTCACAAGTGATATCAAGTCGTGTTAATGTTGAAACTACCACACATGATCATCTTCAAAAACAGTCATGGTAAAACAAAACAAAAAAGTTATAGCTTCTAGCCTTGAAGCTAATCTTCTTTCCACTTTTCTGACCTACGGTCAATCCATCGAAAACCTCTGAAATGATTATCGTTAGACTACCTAACGGTAAAACTACTGTTTTTCATTAGGTTTACTTGCCTCTATGCTTTACCTTAACATACAATGCTATTGTAGGCTACATAGCTCACGAGTTTCCGTGCTGGCTGGACTACGCTTCTTATCCAAACAATACGGTTATCTCCCTTCAGTGCGTTAGCTTCCCTTCAACCGGACATGCTAAACATTCTTCTTACGGGAACCTAACGTTACGTACGAGGTAATCGAGTCTTGTTTTACCTTTTATTGTTTATGTAGATAACACAGAAGCTAAAATATCGGCACATGATATATGTTATATGAAGTTATGGGAGTTCAAAAAAATCCTAAATGAATGGGCGTTCTATGGGGTTAGCAGAGAGTTGATAACCACCGCTACATCGATGCTTCTACTTCCGGGAATTCGCCTGCCACCTTGCTTCCACGAGCTGCACGTGCTGAAACACGCCCTCATGACGTCAGTTCAGAGACGTGATAGGGCCATTTGGGAGGAATGTCCTCATGACGATTATGACGGGAATCTCATGCTGCTTCCTTATGTTGGAATATGCGAAAATAAACAGAAATCACCTTCTTATACGTGATTTCTGCAACAATGACACACATATAGGGGAAACACTTGATATTGAATTTATGTGCTACAATGCAGGCCTGTTAACTGTACACAACAGTGGTTTATTTAAACTACATCATAAGAATTTATTCTTTATTGTTTATTGCAAACAACATTCCGCGATATCTCCCGCGAGTCACGTCAGGCAGACTGTAACCTGCCTGTCCGGGATGAGCTGCCCCAAAGATAATTGAATGCGTAGCAAGATGGGTCGTCCTAGTTCATGTCTATGAGGGCAAAGTGGAGTTCAGTCAGAGACGGGCTCTGGTTCAGTTCCCGCCTGCACAGGGGCGTGTCACTGACGTATGACTTACGTTTGAACGCCTCGGTTCCACGCCAGACAAGCCGGAGTACAAAATAAACTTGGTGTACACCTTCATTAATGTTGATTTTCTCCCGACTGGAGGGTCATACTATCATGACATTCTACTGAAATAGGGAGGAGGGTTTGGAGATCATGATACCGTGTCCGAAATGTGCATCCATTGCTCAGAAAAATAAGGCTTTGACAAATTCTGGGAAATTCTTGGATTCTGCCATAGACCTCAATGTTAAAAAGAGAGTCCGATCACTGCATAAATGTGCGGGGGCGTGTACTGCTACCCTATTTGCAGGGACAGGAAATGGCCACTCATGAAGTATCTTCGTAATCAACCATCTTTGGCTGCCCTCTGTTGTAGCTCCTCCCGGCTAGCCTCTGAAGATCACGTTTACGTAGAAAGCCAGACCAAGTCAGACTCAGTCGATCTCAAACAAGCCTAATAAAAATTGACCTACATAAGTTTGTTCACTGCTGGCAAGTAAGTAAGCAATCAAGCACAACAAAGGCTGTCACTTGAATGGCGTTTGCTAACGTTACCAATCAAACAATCTTAGATAGCTAAAATGTTTTTGAAACAGAAAAGTGAATTATTTTATGGATTTCAGTCGGATCCCTTGGCGTTATGCCGTAAAACCTATCAATCTGAGCATGCGTGACTCACATCGGGGAGTAACAATAGGCTTGTCTGAGATGGACTGAGTCTGACTTGGTCTGGCTTACTACGTAAACGTGATCTTCAGAGCCTAGCCGGGAGGAGCTACACATATCACATACTGCCAAAAGTCCATGAAAATCCAAGTGGTGGAACACTGTCAAAATTGGAATTATTAAATTGGAATTATAATATGGACACATAGCGTCACCTATGTTTGACTGTGACTGAGGGGCCCCATTCAGCTATCAGGGGTGACTATATAACATAACTTGTGTTATTTGACTGATATCAGGGGTAGAGAACATAGTAGCAACTTAACGTAGAAACTTCAGGGCCCATATAGTGCATCAACATGACCCCTCATGTAATGATCATTTTGTTCTTGATGAAGTCTGTCCCTTGCAAAGGTTACCTTGCCAACATGGGCAGACCTAGCACTATAGTCTGGATGTCACCAGTTTGTCCATAGCCTGCTCTGTGCTTTTCGCTTTGCCCATGTGAGAACTGTCCCGGCTAGCAAGCTGCTACTGTTCACTGCGACTAAATCACAATCAGATGTGTGCTTTACTATGCATAGCCTGTGTAACATTGTTGGCTACGTAAGTTTAAAACCCAGTGCCAGCTAACTACCAGTGTTCGTTGACCCTCAGTCCTGAATGTGCTTGTCCGTATGCTTGCTGTCAGACATGTAGCAAACCACCGGTCCCTGCTATCACTGGGTGATGATCTTTAATGTCACTGCACACCATGTTGTACCAATGTTGTTGTTGTTGATAGGAGAACAAACATTAACCCTTTCTACCCCACTGACTTCTGAATATGACCAGCCAGTCTCTTCAGAATGGTGAAAGAGGAAGAATATTTCACAGACACTGCCTTATATAGTGCTAAAATATTTCCTAGATGGGTGATTGGAGTTTGGTTCAGATCAATGACATCATCAAAGATGGACTTTCCATTGGCTAACGTCTCATGTTCTTCAGCGAATCGAGGATATACATAACTTTATGTTTGTACAGCTTTAACATTGCGGAACACTTACATGCAAAAACATACTGGCTAGTAAAGACTAAACAACCATTTCCATTGATTCAAAGGGCCAAAATGTAAAAATAGACACCAATTTGTACTATGGTGTTTAGATCACTAATTTAAATACAACCACAAAACAGAAAAGGTTGTGTAAAATGTGAATAAAAACAAAATGTAATAATCTGCAAAACACTTAAACTCATTTTTAGTAGCAAAAATGACACAGACAACATATCAAATGTTGAAAATATATGTTCATTTTGAATTTGATACCAGCAACATGTTTCAAAAAAAGTTGGGACGGGGGTAACAAAATGCTGGAAAAGTTGTGTAATGATAAAGAAAACAAAAGGAGGAATGTTTCACAACTAATTAGATAACTGGCAACACAACTGGGTATGAAAAAGAGCATACCAGAGAGGAAGGGTCTCTTAGAAGTAAAGATGTAGGGTATTCATCACTGTGCAAACCTGTGTGCACAAATGATGAAACAATGTAATTTTAATGCTTCTCAACATAAAATTGTGAAGTATTCAGGGAGTTCATCATCTACAGGACATAATATTATTAAAACATTCAGAGAATCCAGATACATCTTTGCAAACAGATTGGGGTTGTATAAAAATGTGAAAATAAATTATGTTGCAATTAGTTTTGGGTCAGACCTTACTTTGCCAGGACTAATTAGAATTTCCGAATTTCCTCAGAATTTGGAAAACAAAAACAGACAACAGACAATGCTGCCGACGATGACTTCTTCGGGTTATAGAACAAGCAACATAAACCAAAGAGTATCATTTGATTTAACCAATAAGGGGATTTGTTTGTTACTGCTAATTCAAAAAATGTTTCCTCAGAGTTCTCCTTCATTATATATTTAATGTTAAAAAAATCTCAACCTCAAGAGTTGTTTACTGTGGGTTTTTTTTTTTTTTTCAAATATTTTTGGGCGGTAACCAGGTACGCTATATGCAGTTGGAGGTGCATACAAATTCTGCATCGCCATTGAGATCAAGGGCTCTATCATGGCATTCTAAAGTGCATCGTCACTCGTCAAAAGTCTATTCAAATTTAGTAGGATGTCCAGTTCACATTGGGAGGGGTTTTGTTATCAAACGTGGAGCGCATGGCACAAAAAGGTGTTCCTAGGTTTTTTAATCAGTCATATGGGTGTGTTTGGGGCGTAACATCATTCTAAACCAATGAGAATGACATCTGGCATTCCCTTTAACGGCGCAAAGTGCGATATGTCAAATAAATGCATCGGTATTTTGGCATTCAACGGCACATTTGAAGGAGGCTGCTTGCAAGACCGTATGGAATAGTCATTCTTAAACCATGCTTTACTAAAAACCTAGCATAGCCTTCACGCATTTGCACTCGTCTATTATTTGAACTCATTGGCAAAGTGAAACTAACTTCACCAAGGAGTCAGCCAACGACAAGACAGTTATATGCAGTTACTTTCACTATTGACTGACAATGGGTTACCACCGAAAAACATAGGCTGGAAAAAGCAACACTTACCCTAATATTGCTCAAATGACTGAATAAAACAACATTTATCCTGCAGAGGAGTTGCTTATATCTGGTGACAGTGCGTCTTCAGCTGTGCTCCATACGTGTCTCTCGCCTCTCGCCTAATCACTTTTAACCGTCATTACCAATTTGCAAATGATGGTGAATAACTACTCATCATGAGATGTACAGTATTATGTAATATCTTTATTCTAATTATGTTTCCCATTGTAATCTGCAATTTGTAATGCTTTGTATGGACGTGCGCTGGTGTGCGTTCATCAATGATACAAGGATGTTGCGTGCACCTGCCAATATGACTGGTGACATGTGCTCTTAAAATAGCATATGAACAACTCGCCATTGACTTCTGACCAGGTTTAGGTGGTGTACGATAGCGATTTTTAGACAACGCGCCAGGCCCCTCCCTAGGTTGTTAATTGCCACACCCCTGGACGCAATGTTTAAAAAATAAACGTGCAAAATACCAAATTAAACTTTGCGAGGGTGGAAAACGAGTTTTACGCCATGCGCTGGTGTGCAAAATACAGCCCCACATATTAAGGAGCTGGCTCAAAGGTTTTTACAGCTATCAATGTGTGTTCACTTCTGGTTCCTTAGCTATCATTTTGATAACTATAACAAGCTATTTGACGTCTTTAAAATACTAAACATATCAGAGGTGCTCAAATCAACCAAAACTCTGATATTGATTGTACCTCCAAGTGGTCTGTGACGTAAGCTTGTGTGAAAGAAAGAATAAAATGTCTCTAAAGCATTCAGTTCTTATTCCGTCAAATTTGTGGTCTAGCAGTACTTGGGTAAATAACCTGGACAATTAGGTTTGCACATTTAGTGGTTTTTGGAAATATGAATTAAAACTGCATTTAGTTTGTTCAGATGTTATTTCTCCAGAAATCCAATGCAACCACTGCATGTCACATCAGGTGTTTTAGTCTTTTAGACAAATTGTATACTATTAATACCACAATTTAAGGTAACACTCTGAACAACTAAAAGTATGAGAATACATATATTTTCAACATTATAACATTCAACAGCCAATAATAACCAACAACAGCCAACCACAAGTTGATATGACATGCCCCAAGATGACTTGGAAACAAACAAAATACATAGCTTAAGTCTTGTGTTTTCAAGCTTTCTTAGGTCCGTATCTGTGCATCAGTGGAAAGGATTATAAATAGTGAAAATAAAGATAAATAGTAAAATTGCCCTTATTTTTGCTGGCTTCTCTGATGTCATTGTCCTACCCCTTTCTCATGTTAAATAAACCTAATAACAACATTGTCTACAAGAATATATTTTCAAAAAGTCTGTATCAATGTTTGCATGTAGAACAGGGATTGTAACGTCACATTTTCTCTTTCGTTTTCCGCCTAAAATTAAAATCCTGATGTTAAATTAGTTAACATCAAGCAAGACGCCTCAGAAGCTGAGGTGGCGGAAGCTGTGGATCCTCTGGTGCGTCTTGAGGTGGGTCAACTGTCTGAACTTTTTGCCACACTGTTGGCAACCATACGGGCGCTCACCGGTGTGCACACGATTGTGGTTCTGCAGGTTCCCGGCGTGGCTGAAGCGCCGGCCGCAGTGGCCACACGTGTACGGCTTCTCACCCGTGTGGCAGCGCTGGTGGATGCGAAGGCCACTCAGCCGACTGAAGGTCTTGCCGCAGAGCAGGCAGCGGTGGCTCTCCTCTTGCCCAGAGAAACGCCGATGCTGCTGGTGGAGGTGCTGCTGCCGTTGCTGCTGCTGCTGCCGTTGCTGCTGCTGTTGTTGCTGCTGTTGTTGCTGCTGCTGCTGGGCCTGATTGAGGGGGAACGACTCCACAAAGGCATTGAATGTGTCAGAATGAATGTAGTGTGGCACTTCTGAAGTATCAGAGCTGTGCTGCAAGAGATCTAACTCCTGGACATCGTTCTGTGCTGCGTTGAGGGCATAATCTGGGCTGGGTTCCTCGTGGTCGTAAAGCTGGTGTGGAGGCACGGGTTGCTGGGAGAGGGAATATTCCAGAAGGTCGGGCTCTGCTTTGATGATATTGACGTCGGCTGGCATCCCTTGCTGAGTGGGTGAGGTGGAGTTAGCCACTGATGAGCGTCCATTGGGGAATACTACACTTTCAGCATGTGCTGAGATGTCCTTTAAGTTCTCAGATTGTGAATGAGCAGAGCTGTCACTTTCTGTGTCCACCACATTGACACATGAAGGAGCCACTTCACTGCAGTTTGTAAACACCTGCTCAACGCTGAAGGTGGATTCTACCTTTGAGTCCAGATGATTCTTCACTTCATCTGCAGAAGTCGGTCTGGACTCCAGCTCTGGCTTGCCTGATGCCTCAGAGGACGGTAGTTGTTTACATGAGCATTTGGACTGCTCTGATTGGCTAGCCTGCAATGGAGGACGTGCTCTGGACACCCGTGACACTGGAGAAAACAAATACATGGGTCATCACAGATAAATGGCTTTCATGTTGTTTTAAAGCTCTTTTCCAGCACTACGTTTTATGCAAATGCTATGTTTACGAAAATGAATCGTAATTATGTTTGCATGATTTTAATATTCAAACTTGAATAATAAAAAAAAAACCTATATTTTAAAATGGGTCAACTTTTTACAAAAGCTAGCTTGTAGGCTACTATCATCATGTCCAGAGAGTTTGGTCTTGGGTTTTCATTTTATTGCAGAGATATTATTGGTTATGGTATACCATGCTGTTGTGTTTACATAGCCATGTGTTTCTGTTCCTTGTGTCTCTGTCACCACCCCTCACTACACATTGTGAGCAGCTGCATAATTCTAGCTCCACTGAATGATATTTATTAGACTATCTAATAAATGCCAGAGGGTAATGTAGAATTATGTACAATGACAATAATAGCAACAAAACTCACATTCTCGATCAAACCATTGTTGTAGTCCCTCGAGTTTCTTCCGAAGTCTCTCGTTCTCCCTCTGAGTTCGAGCGGTTTTTTCTTGGTACTCCGACACCGTATCCTTTACCACCTCCAGCACCTCGTGGACTGCTGCGGTCAGCAGTTTAGAAACCCGTGCATTCAGTCTTTCAATCTTGGTCATCTTCATGAAAGGAGGAGTAGGAAACGATACACGACAGGTAATTTAACTTTTCTATTTGTTGTCTGGAAAATGAGTGTCACTGTTGTTCACGATTTTAAGAAGAAATTCCCGGAATTGCACTTCTGACACAAATTAGGCTACATTAAGTTACTGATTGTGATCAGTCAAAGCGAAATTGGTTATAGCCTAGCCCATCGCCATCTGATGTCAAACAGGTCCTAAACGCCGTACCATATGCTACAATTACGGGAAGAGTTGAATGATTTAAGAGATAATCTTTAAAAAAAACTCTTTCAACTCATGCAAACATGTTAATTTCACGAAGAAACGAGTGAGAATCAATCACGAAATATTCCTGAGCCTTGCACTCACTTCTCTTGAATAAATAGTTATTACTTCCGGGTCTTGCACGTTGCGGTAAGTCAACATCAAAATAGAGGCCTAGACGCATAGACCTCCTGAGAACCACTCTGTAGTGGACATAAGTTCTAGAAGCATACCCCTTTACCCCTTTGAGCTATTCTATCAATTCCTGTGGTCTTTTAAAGAGGACACCCTGGGCTTTCTAATGATATATCATGTGATTGGCTGGGTTGCTGGGAACCTCCTCTTCCTGGTTCTCAAAAATGGTTGACATCAAAACAGGCACATTTTATGGAAGGAGGAGAGATAAGTCAAATAGTGTCTTCTTATTAAGCATTCATTATGATGGCAATATATGGTCTTGTTAATGAAAATGTCAGGAATCATATGATTCATTTTGAAAGAAGTTAAGTTATTTACATTTTTAAATAATAGTGACTTTATGAATGTCCATTATAATGGACACCAGGATATTTAGATTTTTGGGGAAATTTAGGAGATCATTTGTATAGGAAGAATGAGGGGGGGGGGGGGGGGGGGGGGTCAGATTTGGAGCTCTCAGGTGATGAGTGAGTGAAACAGAGATGAGGACTATGAACCTGTGCCCCAAGAAGATAGTGAGGAAGAGTAAGACTAAAAAATGAATTATCGCAGATGAAAGAAAAACATGAAAACGAACAATCCAGAAAAAAGAAATACAACTGTCCAAAAAGGCAAATAAAGTAGTCTAGAAGGATAAATAACATTTCCCCTTATATTTGGTTAAGTTTACCCTTAATTTAATACCACTAAAAGCATAATTTGTCCATTTTTGTCTATTTTCATGGCTACCTTTTCATAGTAAAACGGTCCTTTTGTCCACCACAGGGGACATGCTATAAAATTTAAAATAAAAATAAATAAAAAAAAATAATAATTGTAAGATGTTTTTTTAATCCTAAATAGAAAGGAAATCACAAAAAAAAGAAATTGTTGGACACTTTTTTTTCTTGGTTCCCAGGAGGATAAGTCCCGCCTCCGTAACTTCCGTATCCATCCAACTTCCGGGCGTCGATTGTCTATGGGAAATAACATGGCGTTTCGAAATATCATACCGGTAAAACATCTGTAGGTAGCGAAGTAGAAAAAGCTGGTGGGCAGATTGGCCTACACACTTCTGCCATCTAGTTACTGGATTTTTTGATTGTCGGTGCCGTTTAAGTAGTACTTTTTAGTACCAGCAGCTTTTTCTACTTTGTCACCTACAGAGTTTGACAGGTACGATCTTTCAAAACGCCATGTTATTTCCCATAGACATTTGACGACCGAAGGTTGGATGGATACGGAAGTTAGGAGGCGGGACTTATTCTGGAGAGGTCTATTAACAAAGCACATTTACTTTCAATGTTGTATTTTCAGAGAATTTTAAAACGGGCTCTGGTACTATCTTAAAAGTTTGCTATTTAGTGTAGGCAATCTGTGAGAAAAATCACCCAACCCAAAACTAATTGCAACAAATATTTTTTTGTTGTAGGCCTATGAAACCTTCCCATATTACAGCCTGTCAAAAGTCCATGAAAATCCAAGTGGTGGAACACTGTCAAAATTGGAATTATTTTTGTGCATAGGTCAATGGCCAAAAACTGCACCTTTGGCAGTTTTACTGAACTTTCATAGGGGGAACAACAGGGGAAATGTGAAAAATAGGTCAAATTCTTTGATAAAGGCATGAAAACTGGGAGAACTTGTAGGCCTACAGTTAAGAGCCCTGAATATTTTCAGATAACAACAATAATAAAAAAAAAAAAATTATGGTCAACTGGATAAAGCCTATATTTTGCATCATATCTTGGTCATTCTTCAATTAGGGGAACTTTTATGTCCCCAGGTTATAAATTCATGTTAGAAATACTATATTACAAAATAAATAGTTTAGTTATTTCAAATAATGTTTATTGCACCACCAAAAAAGTAATACACTAAAATCTTTATGATTTATATTTTTAAAACTGTTTTTAACACCAATATTTGGCTACTTAGGCCTTGTCCCCAACCCAGACTTTCAAACTTTTCTGCTCTAAAAATGTGATTAAATGTTATAATTTAATGTACGCTTGCTGTCAGACATGTAGCAAACCACTGGTCCCTGCTATCACTGGGTGATGATCTTTCATGTCACTGCGCACTTGACAATGTTGTACCAATGTTGTTGTTGTTGTATTGCCATGATAGGAGAACATTAACCCTTTCTACCCCACTGACTTCTGAATATGACCAGCCAGTCACTTCAGAATGGTGAAAGAGGAAGAATATTTCACAGACACTGCCTTATATAGTGCTACAATATTCCCTAGATGGGTGATTGGAGTTTGGTTCAGATCAATGACATCAAAGATGGACTTTCCATTGGCTAACGTCTCATGTTCTTCAGCGAACCGAGGATATACAACTTTATGTTTGTACAGCTTTAACATTGTGGAACATGTATGCAAAAACATACTGGCTCTAGTAAAGACTAAACAACCATTTCCACTGATTCAAAGGGCCAAAATGTAAAAATAGACACCAATTTGTACTATGGTGTTTAGATCACCAATTGAAATACAACCCCAAAACAGAAAAAACAAAATGTAATAATCTGCAAAACACTTAAACTCATTTTTAGTAGCAAAAAGGACACAGACAACAAATGAAATGTTGAAAATGACAAATTTGACTATTTAATGGAAAATATATTTTGAATTTGATACCAGCAACATGTTTCAAAAAAAGTTGGGATGGGGGTAACAAAATGCTGGAAAAATTGTGTAATGATAAAGAAAACAAAAGGAGGAATGTTTCACAACTAATTAGGATAACTGGCAACACAATTGGGTATGAACAAGAGCATCCCAGAGAGGCAGGGTCTCTTAGAAGTAAAGATGCAGGGGTATTCATCACTCTGTGTAAACCTGTGTGCACAAACGATGAAACAATGTAATTTTAATGCTTCTTAACATGAAATTGTGAAGTAATTGGGGAGTTCATCATCTACAGGACATAATATTATTAAAACATTTCACAGAATCCGGAGAAATCTTTGCAAACAGATTGGGGTTGTATAAAAATGTGAAAATAAATTCTGTTGCAATTAGTTTCTCAAAAATGTTTGGGCGGTAACCAGGTACGCTAATTGGTTGGAGGTGCATACAAATTCTGCATCGCCATTGAGATCACATAGTAAGGAGCTGGTTCAAAGGTTATAAAAGTATTTTGTCAAGTTGTTTAAAGAAAGCAGTTTTTACAGCTATCAATGTGTGTTCACTTCTGGTTCCTTAGCTATCATTTTGATAACTATAACAAGTTATTTGATGTCTTTAGAATACTAAACTATCAGAGGTGCCTAATGTTGAGTTACTCCAATCTAGATTTTTTGACGTTAATCACTCCTGTGATATATTGCAATTGTCTATCCAAAGTAAGATGCCGGTTTCAAAGTTAACTGATCAAATCAACCAAAACTCCGATATTGATTGCACCTCCAAATGGTCTGTGACGTAAGCTTGTGTGAAGGAAAGAATAAAATGGCTCTTAAGCATTCAGTTCTTATTCCGTCAAATTTGTGGTCTAGCAGTACAAGGGTAAATAACCTGGACAATTAGGTTTGCACATTTAGTGGTTTTTGGAAATATGAAGCAAAACTGCATTTAGTTTATTCAGATGTTTTTTCTCCAGAAATCCAATGCAACCACTGCATGTCACATCAGGTGTTTTAGTCTTTTAGACAAATTGTATACTATTAATACCACAATTTAAGGTAACACTCTGAACAACTAAATGTTTAAAAAGTATGAGAATATATATATTTTTTTTTATGTAAGTGTTGTTAGACACTTTCAACATTATAACATTCAACAGCCAATGATAACCAACAACAGCTAACCACAAGTTGATATGACATGCCCCAAGATGACTTTGAAACAAACAAAATACATAGCTTAAGCTTTCTTAGGTCCGTCCGTATCTGTGCATCAGTGGAAAGGATTATAAATAGTGAAAATAAAGATAAATAGTAAAATTGCCCTTATTTTTGCTGGCTTCCCTGATGTCATTGTCCTACCCTTTTCTCATGTTAAATAAACCTAATAACAACATTGTCTACAAGAATATCTTTTCAAAAAGTCTGTATCAATGTTTGCATGTAGAACAGGGATTGTAACGTCACATTTTCTCTTTCGTTTTCCGCCTAAAATTAAAATCCTGATGTTAAATTAGTTAACATCAAGCAAGACGCCTCAGAAGCTGAGGTGGCGGTAGCTGTGGATCCTCTGGTGCGTCTTGAGGTGGGTTGACTGTCTGAACCTTTTGCCACACTGTTGGCAACCATACGGGCGCTCGCCGGTGTGCACACGTTTATGCTTGTGCAAGTCCCCCGCGTGGCTGAAGCGCCGGCCGCAGTGGCCACACGCATACGGCTTCTCACCCGTGTGGCAGCGCTGGTGGATGCGAAGGCCACTCAGCCGACTGAAGGTCTTGCCGCAGAGCAGGCAGCGGTGGCTCTCCTCTCGGCCAGAGAAACGCCGATGCTGCTGGTGGAGGTGCTGCTGCTGCTGCTGTTGCTGCTGCTGTTGTTGTTGCTGCTGCTGCTGGGCCTGATTGAGGGGGAACGACTCCACAAAGGCATTGAATGTGTCAGAATGAATGTAGTGTGGCACTTCTGAAGTGCTGTGCTGCAGGAGATCTAACTCCTGTACATCATTCTGTGCTGTGTTGAGGGCATAATCTGGGCTGGGTTCCTCGTGGTCGTAAAGCTGGTGTGAAGGCACGGGTTGCTGGGAGAGGGAATATTCCAGAAGGTCGGGCTCCGCTTTGATGATATTGACGTCGGCTGGCATCCCTTGCTGAGTGGGTGAGGTGGAGTTAGCCAGTGATGAGCGTCCATTGGAGAACACTACACTTTCTGCATGTGATGAGATGTCCTTTGAGTTCTCAGATTGTGAATGAGCAGAGCTGTCACTTTCTGTGTCCACCACAGTGACACATGAAGGAGCCACTTCACTGCAGTTTGTAAACACCTGCTCAACGCTTAAGGTGGATTCTACCTTTAACTCCAGATGATGTTTCACCTCATCTGCAGAAGTCGCTCTGGACTCCACCGTCAGCTCTGGCTTGCCTGATGCCTTGGAGGACTGTAGTTGTTTACATGAGCATTTGGACTGCTCTGATTGGCTAGCCTGCAATGGAGGATTTGCTCTGGACACCCGTGACACTAGAGAAAACAAATACATGGGTCATTCGGTGTGAAATCATTACACTTTTGGACCGCATTGGCACAGATTTGAACGAAACTTGGAATGCTGATTCGGACATATAAGACAGCCATGAAACTGAAATTGGATGTGTTGGGGGGGGGGGGCTATGACTGACTTAATGCATCTCCCTCAATTCTAGTCACAGATAGAAGATGGCTTTCATGTCGTTTTAAAGCTCTTTTCCAGCACTACGTTTTATGTAAATGCTACGAAAATGAATCGGAATTATTTTATGCGTGATTATAATATTCAAACTTGAATAATAAAAAACAAAAGTTAGCTTGTACTATCCTCATCATGTCCACAGAGTTTGGTCTTGGGTTTTCATTTTATTCCCAAGATATCATTGGTTATGGTATACTTTGTTTACTTATACCATGTGCTGTTGTGTTTACATAGCCATGTGCTTCTGCTCCTTGCGTCTCTGTCTCCACCCCTCACTACACATTGTGAGGCTGTGAGCAGCTGCATACTGAATTATATCTATCTAATAAATGTCACAGGGTAATGTAGAATTATGTACAATGACAATAATAGCAACAAAACTCACATTCTCGATCAAACCATTGTTGTAGTCCCTCGAGTTTCTTCCGAAGTCTCTCGTTCTCCCTCTGAGTTCGAGCGGTTTTTTCTTGGTACTCCGACACCGTATCCTTTACTACCTCCAGCACCTCGTGGACTGCTGCGGTCAGCAGTTTAGAAACCCGTTCATTCAGTCTTTCAATCTTGGTCATCTTCATGAAAGGAGGAGTAGGAAACGATACACGACAGGTCATTCAACTTTCCTATGTGTTGTCTGTAAACTTAGTGTCACTTTTGTTCACGATTTTCAGAAGATATGATCGGAATTGCACTTTTGACACAAATTAGGCTACATTAAGTTACTGATTGTGATCAGTCAAGACGTCAAAGCGAAATTGACTAGCTGCATCGCCATCTGATGTCAAACAGGTCCCAATGCGGTACCATAGGCTACAATTACGGAAAGAGTTGAATGATTTAAGAGATAATCTTGAAAAAAAAAACGATTTAAACTTATATGCCAAAATGTGAATATCAGTCATGAAGAAACGAGAGAAAATCAATCAATCACGAAATGTTTCTGAGCCTTGCACTTGCTTCTCTTGAATTAGTAGTTATTACTTCCGGGTCTTGCACGCTGCGGTAAGTCAACATCAAAATAGAGGTCTAACAACGAGACGCATTAACGAAGCACAATGTTGTATTTTCAGAGAATTTATAAACGGGCTCTGGTACTATCTTAAACTTTGCCATTTAGTGTAGGCAATATGTGTGAGAAAAAAAATCACCCACCCCAAAAAATTGCCACAAATATTTTTTTTGTTGTAGGCTTATGAAACCTTCCCATATCACATAGCCTGCCAAAAGTCCATGAAACTCCAAGTGGTGGAACACTGTCAAAATTGGAATTATTTGTGCATAGGTCAATGGCCAAAAACTGCACCTTTGGCAGTTTTACTGAACTTTCATAGCTGGGGAAAAACAGAGGAAATTTGAAAAATAGGTCCAATTCTTTGATAAAGGCATGAAAACTGGGAGAACTTGTACAGTTAAGAGCCCTGAACATTTTCAGATATAAAACCATAATAATAATTAAAAAGAACATTATGGTCAACTGGATAAAGCCTTTATTTTGCATCATATCTCCTGGTAGCCTATCTCAGAACAAGTGATGTCTACTCCCTGGGGTGATGATATTGAAAATACATATTTCAAATGCCAAATAGTATTTTCTAATTTGTATTTGATTGTGTTGAAGAAAATGGCTTTGTATTTTAGGCCTATTTTTTGGTGATGTGATGACATCATAAAAGTGCAAAACAATGAATGCAGCCTCTGACCGGTGCTGATTTAGTCATTTCCCCAAAGTTATGATCAGAATATTGAGATTCAGGAAGATGATTCAGTGTAATATGAGTAACATGTAGGCCTAGGTTGCTCACAAACACAATATTATTACACATCACACGTAGTGTAACCTGTTATTTGACTGAGGGGCCCCTTTCAGATATGAGGGGTGAATAACACAACCCATGGTATATGATTGAGGGACCCTTTTATGACTTATCACACATAGCGTCACCTATGTTATTTGACTGAGGGAACCCATTCATCAGGGATGAATAACATAGGCCATATTTGACAAAGGGGCCCCATTCAGATATCAGGGGTGAATAACATAACTCGTGTTATTTGACTGATATCAGGGGTAGAGAACATAGTAGCAACTTAACGTAGAAGCTTCAGGGCCCCCTGAGTCCTCGGGACCCTGGGCCCGATAGGCCCATTCAGTAATGCATAAACATGACCCCTCATGTGATGATCCAATTTGTTCTTGATGAAGTCTGTTTCTTGTAAAGGTTACCAGCCAGTCACTTCAGAATGGTGGAAGAGGAAGAATATTTCACAGATGGACTTTCCATTGGCTAACATCTCATGTTCTTCAGCGAACCGAGGATATGCATAACTTTATGTTTGTACAGCTTTAACATTGTGGAACACTTACATGCAAAAACATACTGGCTCTAGTAAAGACTAAACCATTTCCATTGATTGAAAGGGCCAAAATGTAAAAATAAACACCAATTTGTACTATGGTGTTTAGTTCACCAATTGAAATACAATCCCAAAACAGAATGTGAATAAAAACAGAATGTAATAATCTGCAAAACACTTAAACTCAGACAGACAACATATCAAATGCTGAAAATGACAAATTTTTCTTTTTTTCCGAATTTCCTCAGAATTTGGCCTTTGGTATTATCTACAGACCATGCTGAAGACGATTACTTTTTCGGGTTGTATAACAAGCAACATAAACCAAAAAGTATCATTTGATTTAACCAGCTTGTGTGAAAGAAATAATAAAATGGCTCTAAAGCATTCAGTTCTTATTCCGTCAAATTTGTGGTCTAGCAGTACTTGGGTAAATAACCTGGACAATTAGGTTTGCACAGTTAGTGGTTTTTGGAAATATGAAACACAACTGCATTTAGTTTTTTCAGATGTTTTTTTCTCCAGAAATCCAATGCAACCACTGCATGTCACATCAGGTGTTTTAGTCTTTGACAAATTGTATACTATTAATACCACAATTTAAGGAAACACTCTGAACAACTTAACGTTTAAAAAGTATGAGAAGATATTTTTTTTATTTAAACATTATAACATTCAACAGCCAATGATGACCAACAACGGCCAACCACAAGTTGATATGACATGCCCCAAGATGACTTGGAAACAAACAAAATACATAGCTTAAGTCTTGTGTTTTCAAGCTTTCTTAGGTCCATCCGTATCTGTGCATCAGTGGAAAGGATTATAAATAGGGTTGGGTATCGTTTGGGTTTTATCCGATACCGGTGCTAAATCAATACTTTTAAAACGGTGCTGGTGCCGAAACGGTGCCTGAACCGGTATATTTTTTTTAAAAAAGTTTTAAATTAAAATGGTCTAAAGCATGAATTGCTTTTTTTTATGATAAGACAAATTTGAACATGAAATTGAACTGTTATATTCAATTGACCATCAATATCTCATTGCTCCTACGAATAATAAATTTAAATGTTAAAACAGCTTGCCATGCATGCACACACAATGGTGAGCTCTGCTTTCAAGTTTACCCAGTGTAGGCGGTTTGCCATAATGTATGTTAAAACCGCTTGCCATAAAACTGCCAGGTCATGGACAACGGCATTTGCAAGCAAGCTAATCTAACAGGGAATCTATTTTCCAGTTAATTCAGTGTGTTCCCAAATGCTTCAAGAAATGTCTTGTCTTAACCCATAACACGCAGTAGTTTTGAACATGTTAGGCTACATGTCGGTGTTGAAGTGTTTAGATTCCCAGCGCTAGCGTAGTATTTTAACAGCAACTATGGCTATTCGCTAACACCAGTCAGCTGAGTTTAATTACCTGCTAGCGATGAGGTACGGAGATGGCCTCTTTGACAGCTCAGTGACATCAGGTATGTAACCTACATATTTATGTTTTTGCCAGCTAACTTTTAACATGATCTTCATATTCATTGTGATGCTATATGGGCCTCATGCACATGAAAGATTAATATCATGCCATTATGTTGTTTTAACACACCGTGAAATAAAGTTTTCACCTTACAACTTTGCTGATAACATTTCAAATAAATGTCAGTTAGCGCATTATAAGGATATTGTGTAATGTATAGGCTAGCCTACTGTTGATGTTGTTTCATAGCCTTTTGCTTGTGTGTAGTTAGGACCACTGCTAGATTTTGACAGGAGCTCGCATGTCGCTTTAAAGTAAGCTACTTGGGCTCACGCAAGCTGTCAAACACTGTCCACTCGCTTATGTGGTGCACCCCTCTGGTTTAGCCTATACATCCAGTGTTTATCATAGGCTATGTTAGCTAACTGTATCTGGATGTGTTGCTATCAGAGCAAGACGTTAGAGATGGCGCATGACATGCAGTGATGCCTCCTATAAAAAAAATTAAAAAAAATAACGCTATTTAAGCACCGAAATGAGGCACTGAAATCCACGTTGTTATTCGATGCAGTTACTACCGTTTGTGTCGGCACCGGTGCCATATTAGAACCGTGTTTCAGTGCCCAACCCTAATTATAAATAGTGAAAATAAAGATAAATAGTAAAATTGCCCTTATTTTTGCTGGCTCCTCTGATGTAACTGTTCTACCCATTTCTCATGTTAAATAAACCTAATAAGAACAGCAGTGTTTCCCATACATTGACTTCTTTGTGGCGGCCCACCACAATATCAACACTGACCACCACACAATGATTTTCTATGTTGTACTATTTAAATTGGATGGAATCCTGTCATTGTACATCTATGTGCACCTTTGCACAGCCTCTCCTTGAGTCTGTCCCTCAACAAACCTGCATGCATGTTTAAGAAAGGATTAAGCATTAGGAATGCAAGGATTATTGTTGGCATAGAAGACGACTGGCTAAATTGTGATTAAATCCGGTTAGCATCATAACGATGTCGCACAAATTTGTTCAAAACTGCTGCTGCCCCCCGCCACCTACCACCACAAATATAATTTAATTCTGTGGGAAACACTGAACAGTGTATGTCCACACATAGCCAGGTATTTTTATACAGAGACTTTCTTTTTAACCGTTTTGGGCTTTTTGTCTAAAATAATATATTTTCAAAAACTCTGTATTGATACAATGTTTGCATGTGAACTTGTGGGATTGTGACGTCACATTTTCTCTTTCATTTTCCACCTAAAATTAAAATCCTGATCCAAGGTCTAACAAGAACCAAGGAGCAGGACCGGAGCACACAACGCTTGAAGTGATTTTTATTAGCCTAGCGCAAACCGACTAACGTTTCAACGCCCATGCGTCTTCTTCAGAGTCAAATGGGCATCGAAACGTTAGTCGGTTTGCACTAGGCTAATAAAAATCACTTAAAGCGTTGTGTGCTCCGGTCCTGCTCCTTGGTTCTTGTTAGACCTTGGGTCTCCTCTTTTGACTTCTGCGTCCTGTTCCGTGAGCACCAACCAGGCTGAAGCGCAAGTGGCCCTCTTCTATTAAAATCCTGATGTTAAATAAGTTAATATCAAGCCAGACGCCTCAGAAGCTGTGGTGGCGGTAGCTGTGGATCCTCTGGTGGGTCCTCTGGTGCGTCTTGAGGTGGGTCGACTGGCTGAACATCCTGCCACACTGCAGGCACCTGAACGGCCGCTCGCCGGTGTGCACGCGCTTGTGCTTCTGCAGGTTCCCGCCGTGGCTGAAGCGCCGGCCGCAGTGGCCACACGTGTACGGCTTCTCACCCGTGTGGCAGCGCTGGTGGATGCGCAGGTTGCTCAGCTGGCTGAAGGTCTTGCCGCAGAGCAAGCAGCGGTGGCTCTTCTCTCGGCCAGTGAAACGCCGATGCTGCTGGTGGAGGTGTTGCTGCTGTTGTTGCTGCTGCTGCTGTTGTTGCTGCTGCTGCTGGGCCTGATTGAGGGGGAACGACTCCACAAAGGCATTGAATGTGTCAGAATGAATGTAGTGTGGCACTTCTAAAGTATCAGAGCTGTGCTGCAGGAGATCTAACTCCTGTACATCATTCTGTGCTGCGTTGAGGGCATAATCTGGGGTGGGTTCCTCGTGGTCGTACAGCTGGTGTGAAGGCACGGGTTGCTGGGAGAGGGAATATTCCAGAAGGTCGGGCTCCGCTTTGATGATATTGACGTCAGCTGGCATCCCTTGCTGAGTGGATGAGGTGGAGTTAGCCAGTGATGAGCGTCCATTGGGAAACACTACACTTTCAGCATGTGCTGAGATGTCCTTTGAGTTCTCAGATTGTGAGTGAGCAGAGGTGTCACTTTCTGTATCCACCACGGTGACACATGAAGGAGCCACTTCACTGCAGTTTGTAAACACCTGCTCAACGCTGAAGGTGGATTCTACCTTTAACTCCAGATGATGTTTCACCTCATCTGCAGAAGTCACTCTGGACTCCACCGTCAGCTCTGGCTTGCCTGATGCCTTGGAGGACTGTAGTTGTTTACATGAGCATTTGGACTGCTCTGATTGGCTAGCCTGCAATGGAGGATTTGCTCTGGACACCCGTGACACTAGAGAAAACAAATACATAGAGAACCTTAGAAGACTAAAAATTATATTGTCAGGTTTTGCCACATTGTGGGCAGCTGCATAATTCCAGCTACCAATAAATGATATTCATTATTAGACTATCTAGTGGGCTAAACGCCAGAGGGTAATGTATAACTTTTTGTATTAGGACAGTAATAGCAAAAAACTCACGTTCTCGATCAAACCATTGTTGTAGTTCCTCGAGTTTCTTCCGAAGTCTCTCGTTCTCCCTCTGAGTTCGAGCGGTTTTTTCTTGGTACTCCGACACCGTATCCTTTACTACCTCCATCACCTCGTGGACTGCTGCGGTCAGCAGTTTAGAAACCCGTGCATTCAGTCTTTCAATCTTGGTCATCTTCATGAAGCAGTAGGACACGATACACGACAGGTCATTCAACTTGTCTATTTGTTGTCTGGAAAATGAGTGTCACTGTCACAGAAGAAATTCCCTGAATTGCACTTCTGACACGAATTACATACAGTTACTGATTGTTATGGTTGCGATGGGCTTCATGTCAAAGCGAAATTGACTATACCATCGCCATCTGATGTCAAACAGGTCCTAAACACCGTAGTCTGCAATTACGGAAAAGTTGGTTGAATGATTTAAGAGATAATCTTTAAAATAAACAAACCGAAATAAAAAAAAGTTTCAAGTTATATCCCAAATTGTTCTTTTCAGTCATGAGGAAACGAGTGAAAACCCATCACAAAATATTCCTGAGCAATAGTTATTACTTCCGGGTCCCTCCGTTGTGGTAAGCCAACATCAAAATAAAGGCCTAGCAACGAGACGCAGTAACGATATGAAACAAAAGTGTAGCACAATTACTTTCAATGTAAAGTATTTTCAGAGAATTTTTAAACGGGCTCTGGTACTATCTCAAAGTTTGCATTTAGTCTACACGATCTGAGAAAAAAAATTTGAAAATCCAAATGGTGGAACACTGTCAAAATTGGAATTATTTGTGCATAGGTCAATGGCCAAACACTGTAGCCTACCTTTGGCAGTTTTACTGAGCTTTTATAGAACAGGATATGTGAAATAGGTCAAATTCTTTCATTAAGGCATACAACTTAAGACTGTAGGAGAACTTGTACATTTAAGATCCCTGAACATTTTCAGATATAAAACCATGATAAAAAAAACCTTATGGTCGCAGTGGCAACCATATACCATGTAACTGAAACATACCATATAACTGAATAGCATATTTTGCATCTCCTGAATCAAACATGGTATCTCAAAACAAGTGGTGTCTACTCCTAGGGATGATGATATTGAAAATACATATTGCAAAATAGTATTTTTAATGTGTAGCCTCTTACCAGTGCTGACCACAGTTGTGATCGGAATACTGAGATTCAAGAAGATTATCCAGTGCAAGATGAGTAACATGTAGGTTGCTCACCGACACAAACCCCCCTCCCCCTCCTCCTCACACCACCCTCAAGTTTTACCCTATCTATAAGGCTCTGGGATCTTTTAACCCTGGATTTTCTTGGACTTTTACTATGGTGTTTAGATCACCAATTGAAATATAACATTGTGAAAATAAATTCTGTTGCAATTAGTTTTGGATCAGACCTTACATTGCCTGGACTAATTAGAGGTCTAATGTCCTTTTTTTCAGAAATTTCTCAGATCTTGGCTTTTGGTATTATCTACAGACCATGCTGACGACGATTGACAGATTGTATAACAAGGAACATAAACCGAAAAGTATCATTTGATTGAACCAACAAGGGGATTTATCATAGTTATCCTTCATTACATATCTAATGTATCTAATGGGGCAGCCGTGGCCTACTGGTTAGCACTTCGTACCTGTAACCGGAGGGTTGCCGGTTCGAACCCCGACCAGTAGGCATGCTTGAAGTGCCCTTGGAGCAAGGCACCTAACCCCTCACTGCTCCCCGAGCGCCGCTGTTGATGCTGGCAGCTCACTGCGCCGGGATTAGTGTGTGCTTCACCTCACTGTGTGTACGCTGTGTGCTGTGTGTGTTTCACTAATTCACGGATTGGGATAAATGCAGAGACCAAATTTCCCTCACGGGATCAAAAGAGTATATATGCTTATACTATATATATATATACACACTTAATGTTATAAAATCTCAAGACCAGAGTTGTTTACTGTGTTTGCATTTCACCATACCAACCAATTTATTTTGCACAGCTTCAGTAACAAAATAAATAGAAAATAAATAATGCGTATGGGACATATGGGAATTGTATCAAACTATTGTTCCCTGTATGGACTGCAGCAATAAACACTTGCATACTAATGTACATTAAAAACACAGACCACAATTATGGCAAAAGGCTGTTGATAAGGGTTCATGAGGTGTATGGCTTGCTATGTGTGTTTTTCCTTTACAAAGCCACTGTGAATGAACCGCACGCACGCACGCACACACACACACCACGAGGAGCAATTTGCTGAATTAGACAAAATGTGTTTTGGATTAGGATTACAGACTATATCTGACTCAGTACTGTGAAGGCATTTGTCTTCCTATAAATTAAAGGTTGTATCAGGGATTGCAGGCCCCAAAAAGGCCCAAACATAAATTATCACATTCATCTAATATTTCCTAACGATCCGCTAGCTGCTGCCCCATAAGCAGGCCGTCAAAAAACGTGTCTCTGTAGGCAGCCTAGGCTCCAAGATCTGTACACAAAAACAATTGCTACCAACAAGGGTTAGCTATCCACTCAAAGGCAAAATAAAGTGTTCAACCAATAACCGACAAGATGCGAGTTGTAATTGCACGGGAGGGAGGGGGAAGGACGAGCGAGCTAGCTCTCTGTTTTGTTTGAGCATCAACAGAAGTGACGTATCCCCGCTATCGCTGATACAACCTTTAACTCAAGTTCATAAATCACAAAAAGCTGCCTGTGTTCTGGGCACCCACTAATGCTATTAACTATATTGCACTACACTGCAAAAACCAAGTATAATTAATCTTATTTTAAAAATCTAGTTATTGTTTTGTTAACTTGATTTGGACAAGACAAATTTAGCTTAAAGCTGCAGTTGGCAAGATTTTTTTGATCATATTCACCGAAACAGAAACAGAAAAAAACCCGCACTTCTACCTCAACCTAGAGCCTTTTGCAAAAATCCACAGCTCCCGGTTCTTCTGGTCCAATCAGAGCAGGGCTGTGTAAGATCTGACTGTCAATCACAGTCTGGTGCAGTCTGGTGCGCACTGACAAGCACAAACTCGATGAGAGAGTGCTCAGTGGTAGTGGGGAAGGGCCATGAGGGTTGTAAACATTCAAAATGTTGACTAAGTCCCCTCAATCTGTCAGACTTGCCAACTGCAAGCTTTAACACACCGACAGACAAATTTGCTTAAAACAAGTGTATGCAGTGAATGAGTGGATGTCCCTAACACAGGTTTTGATTTTTGAGTCTGGCCAGGAGGTGACCCAATCTCGCACAATAGTGGCTCGTATGGTTTTCTTTTGTTGTCATTCTTTCATTCTTCAGCTTGCGATGCATCACCTAACACTGAAATGCCTGCGGTGGTGTGTGAGCTCATGCCTCTTCAGCTGAGAAGAGAGTCTGAACATCTTGCCGCACACGCGGCATTCGCACGGCTTTTCCCCGGTGTGCCTGAGCTTGTGTTTCTGCAGCGAGCTGTTGACGCTGAAACTCTGGCCGCAGTCGCCGCACACGTACGGCTTCTCGCCCGTGTGGACGCGCACGTGCGTGCGCAGGTGGTCGGCGCGCCGGAAGCTCTTGCCGCAGTAGCCGCAGTGGTAGGGCTTCTCGCCGGTGTGCACGCGCAGGTGCTTGTTCAGGTCGCCCGAGCCGCCGAACGAGCGTCCGCACAGCGTGCACACGTGCTGCTTGGAGCCCGGATGGCCGCGCTCGTGCACGCGCAGCTCCACCAGGCTGCCGTACGTCTCGCCGCACACCACGCACACGTAGCTCTCGCCAGAGGGGGCGCTGTGAGTCGGCTGGGGAGAACCCTCTATCCAGACATCAGAACTCGGAACCATCTGCTGTGGAACTGCAACCTGGAACCTGCTGTTATTGTTGTTGGAGGCAGAGTGGAAGCTGCTGTGCGACTGGGAGGTGGATGGTTGCGACTGGGTGGAACACAGGTCAGCCATCAAGCCAAAGTCGTCTTCCATCGCCCCCTGGTGGTGATCAGGGGAAGTGGCTAGAGTCACAGGAGCTTTGAGGTTGTTCAAGTGTAAAGAATGGGCATCAGTGGATAAGCTGCTATGCAGTGAGCGCAGGTCGTCAGGGAGGCCAAAGCTGCCACACTGTGCCTCCTTGTGGTTTGTAATGGCTTTAGTCGCTGGCTCTGTCTTGATGGAGCCCTCCTGAGTAGGCAGAGGTGACTGGGTTGAGCTCCGTCCCACACGGCTGTTGCTCTGCCGCAAAGAATATATGTTTGAGATTTGGATGCTGCAGGTGGGGCTGTGCGCAGTCAACCCTGTGCTGTTTGACCTGATGTGCGTCTTGCCGGCCACACACAGCGGTCGGTTGGCGCTGGTGAGAGCAGAGCCGGGTTTACAGATCGCCCCATCCCCAGCAGGCGTCGGGGTCACACTGGGGTCACAGTCCGCTGGCGACTGTGCCGAGTGTTTCCGTTCGAGTTTCACGAGCGCGTGTGGTGCGTGTTCCTGCCCAGCCGTTTCTGTGAGCGCCCGCAGAGGGGAATGATTCTGTTCCGCCGCATGGTATACCTCCCCGCTCCTCTCCCTGGCACTGGCGTAGACTTTGGTTAGCTCCAGCTCCAGCTCGTCCTTGGTGAGGTCCGATGCTGCTGCTGCTGGCTCACAGTCTCGCTGCTGCTGCTGCTCCTCAGGAGAGGTGCAGTCCAGGGCTGGGCTCAGCTGTGCACACTGTCCTTCTGTGGAGGATACGCATGTTATTAAGTGTAAAACACATTAAACTACACCATACTACCAAAATACAACACTTTACAACAGCCTGAGAAATCAGCATGGTAGACTAGTAGTCCTACCGTCCTGTCCATGCTTTGTCCAAAATAGCCAGCATAAGAGGACACTTCATTAAGTAGCCTAAGCTCAGTCGAGGGTACAATAACTTCAGCTCCTGAAGCGAGTTACAACGTAGAGAAGCCAGCTAAAGAGAGTTAACATAATCGCAAAATTCCTTCCCTTAAAAAAAAAATACCCGGCTGAGACTTCACATTAGTCTATTAGGCCAACGCAATGCAGCGCTCACCGTCTCTATCGCGCTGCAGTGAGTTGCGAATTCTCTTCCTGAGTCTCTCGTTCTCCCTCTGCGTTCGAGAGGTTTTCTCCTGGTATTCCGACACAGTCTCCCGCACAAGTTCAAGAACTTCGTTCACCGCTACTGTCAGCAACTTGGACACTCTTTCGTTCAGTCGATCCATTTTAGACGTTCTGTTGGAAAAGAAGGAATCCAAATCAGACCTACATTACGCTAGGCTCTAAAAGTAGTCGAAAGAGATTAGTTTTACTAGGAGTGCAATAACATTTCAATTCACGTTACCTTGAACATATTTGATTCCCCTCCATCTTTGTGACTGACACAATGCGATATCAAAATAAACGTTCCTACTGTGTTCTTTACCAATTGCCTATTGTAACTGTACGTAAATATAACATTAAGACCGCGCTATCTAAAAAAGCGGTCTCAAACGACCCAAAAAGAATGATTAACATCAATAACCTGTAAAAGAGATCTAAAAGCTAAAATATATCCATTATTTTTTTTCGCGTCAGTGGTCAAGCTTTCGAACGTAATTTCCGGAGGCACATACCACTTTCAAAATAAGAGCCTAATGGAACGACATAGCAGAGCCCGTTTACGGAGAGCCGGATCACTCCCTATTAACTCCATTGTACCTGCAATCTGTTGCAGTTCCGCTAGGGGCAATCACGAATAAGTGCAAAAACAATGGGGGTCTATGGAGCTAGACGGCTAAATTTGTCTCTTTTACCTGGTTGTCGTTCAAAAATCGAAGATTTGATTGTGGTTTCTGCAAGCTCACTATGGATTATAGGTCAAAAGTTGAACGAACGAGTACTTACGTCCTTTCGATTTCTTACAGGTTGGGTCGTTGTTGCCCACAACACACTAGCTTTCTGCTAATGAATGACGTCATTGACACATTTGAAAGGCTTTTTAGAACAAACAAGTGACTCAAAAAATATAATACTCAGCGGTGTGTATTTTCTCTGTCCCCTCTTTCGCATGCAACATTCAAATTTCTGGGCAAAAAATGATATCCCGAGAAAAGTGGATTTGAGGGGTACAGCTCCATAGACCTCCATTAATTCTGCACTTATTCGTGAGCGCCCTTATGTCGAACCAGAAAAGGAACTGCAACCAGTTCAGAAACCGGAAGTTTCCCAAGAGTGGCGGGTCTCCACTTATTAGACATTCTCTGGACATAGCCATAGTACCAGAGCCCGTCTGATAGTAGTATTAAACAGGCAAAACCTAGAACAATCTGATGCTATACGAAACTTTTCTTATTTGATGCTACTGAAGGCTATTGTGTTGCGTAGAATCCATTTCAGCGTGGGACATTTTTGTATCGTGCATAGTATGACATGAGATTATGAGATAAATTCAATAGGCCTAATAATATGGCAAATTATGAAAATCTTTTAGTTTATTGTCAATTAATGATTTCTTAGCATATCACAGCAAAGGGAATATTGTCCTCACAATTCGCAAGTTTGCCATTCTGTTAGTAGTGTGCATGTGTGTGTGTGTGTGTGTGTGCACGTATGATTTCCAGACTCCAGCCACTGGGTCCTGATGGAGCCTGAAGTCTACCCAGAGGAGAGGGTCTCCACCTTCACCTGAGTTCCCCTGCGGGGAGCTATGAGTGCTCAGAGTCTGGTCTGCGCTGGTGTGCTGCTCCAGTCATCCTGCTTCACAGGCTGGCATGTCCTCGCTGCAGAGCTGGCCCACATGCAGTACCGGCCTTCGATGGACATCAAGCTCATCTCAGGAGAGCTGGAGAAGAATGTGGCTATACTAGCCAACATGCACAACCACTCCCTCCACCCCCCAGTCTGGACTGTGGTCTAACTTCATACTTGACCAATGGCTGATACCCTATCACTTAAAACCTATCCTTGCACCGCTGCTGTATTTCTTATATTACTATGTTTACATTTTTCTCATATTGTCCATATAATTATACCATAACTGTTATATTATTACTGTGCTTACATTTTTCTCTTATATTGTCCATATTGAATGCTGGTCTCTTATATTGTCCATATTTAATGCTGGTCTCTAGACTTTATCCCTGCACTGTTGAACTTATTTGCACTATACCACCATGACACACACCTCACAGAGCACCTTACCGCTGCATACTGAAACACAGGGTCAGTCCCTGCCCTGTCACTGCAAGCGCCTCATGCTTATACATACATTCATGTCCTTGATTTAGTATCTTTTACTGTCCTTATTAGTCATGTGGATTTGTTATTCTATCATGACCTTAGCGGTTTGAAAACACACACACACACACACACACACACACACACACACACTCACAACATCCAAACATCCAAACCTCTGTGGAGCAACAGACAGTCTATCAAGCAGTCTATCAAGCAGAAGTCCAGATAACTGAATGTTTGAAGAAACCTCAGCAGGACAATACTTGCACATACCGGGTGTAAACTCTGGAATACCCAGCTGATTAGTGCTAAAGTTCAAGTGACAACCAGCTAATTAGCCCCGGAAAATGACAAAGATGTCATTTGGCTCCATCTAGTGGTCATTATAACATTTGTCTTTAAAAGAGGTACATAAAGGCAAAACCATATGGGCAAAACAGGTTAATTACTTTACAGCAGATTTCATGCACAAAGGCAATTCAGTGTTTATATAAATAAGAGCATTTATGATAAATACAAAGAAGAGATCGATCAGGTAGATAAAAAAGAAATATAACAGAATGACTAATGTAAAACATTGTAGTGATAATATGTATGATAATATATGATGTAGTGTAATAATTTAAAACGTAGAAAATAAAATGAAAGTTTAAATTTCAATCAGACGCTTGCAAATAAAAATGTGTTTGATGTGAAGTTGTTGTGTAAGAGCCTGTGTGTAATGTTTTGTCAAAATTAAAAACCGATTTCAGAACATAAAGAGAGTGTAAACAAGCAAGCTACAAATAAACACCACCACTTAGAAACATGGCCTGTGTTGTAGGCCAAATGTTATAATTCCTTATAAAATGTCAAATGTCACAAAATGTCATGTAACGTTTGCAATTTAAATATAGCCTATCATTGGTGGTTGTAAAACAGTGTTTTAACCCGAAAGACGTGAAGGTTCGTGGTTATAGTAGGGACACTAGAACAGGTAGCCATGACAAAAGCTTAGGCTACAAAGAAATGTAGTCATCTTGACTAATCCTAATGGATAGAATTTTATGAAATCATGTCGAACTCTGTCTCGTCATAATAGCAGGTAAAATCGCGCAGGACACATAACAATGTCACCAGAATATAAAAAACACGAACATTCTGAAAGATGATCATTGCTTTTGTATCGGACAACTAAGGTAAGAATGAGATTAAGTTTGTGTCGTATTTCGTATTTAACAAAGTCATCACTGCTGTTCTAGGCCATCGAATATTTTGCCTACTCTGAATGTATCTGTCCATGTGTGTGTTTCTCTGCCATTGCAGCCATGTCACGGCGAAGTATAAGATTACTGACGAGCGGTTATTACCGTGATGACGGTGAAATGAACGAGCGCAGCAGCTCTCACCATATGTCTTACCGAGAGAGCCCTGTCAGGTGTGTGTGTGTGATCACAGTGTAGGCCTTGTGTGTGTGTGTGTGTGTGTGTGTGTGTGTGTGTGTGTGTCTGTATGATTTACCACATCCTTCTCCCCAACTCTCTCACACACACAGGGTGTTCAAGAAAAGGACCGGCTCTCGGTCACAGGCGACCACACCATCCCTCTCGCGTACTGCCTCTCAGGCTGCGGCACCCTGTCTCTCCTTCAGCTCTCTGACCTCTGGTAAGTCTTTGAGAAGTGACCCCCCCCCAAAAAAAAAATAAAATAAATAAATAAATAAATAAAATAAAAATAAATGTTAGCCTACTTAAATATCTATCAATATGCGGGAGACTCGGCATGTCTGCACACACACACACACACACACATATGCATGACAGCAACATGTTTCAAAAGAAGTTGGGACAAGAAATGCTGCTTCACCTCTTCATTTAAAGAGATGGTTCGGAGTAATTTCACCCTAGGGTCCTTTGGAAAAACACTTCGGAAAAAAATATTAAAAACTTGATATACTAAAAAACCTTGATCGCTTCCTGCCAGGACTTTTACGGGCTTTTCCCAAATCACGAAGGAAACGTCGACGCAGCGGTATAGTAGCAGATGCAGAGGCAAGTGTTATTT